>NC_056433.1:32274805-32648555 GCF_018296145.1 Oncorhynchus tshawytscha | reverse complement strand
CTCTTTCTAAAATTATCCACTGCCATTATTGCAAGCCCTATTACTAGTCTTTTCAACCTCTCCTTCGTATCGTCCAAGATTCCTAAAGATTGGAAAGCTGCCGCTGCCATCCCCCTCTTCAAAGGGGGTGACACTCTAGACCCAAACTGTTACAGACCTATATCCATCCTGCTCTGCCGTTCTAAAGTCTTCAAAAGCCAAGTTAACAAACAGATTACTGATCATTTCGAATCCCACCGTACCTTCTCAGCTGTACAATCCGGTTTCCGAGCTGGTCACGGGTGCACCTCAGCCACGCTCGAGGAACTAAACGATATCATAACCGCCATTGATAAAAGATAGTACTGTGCAGCCGTCTTCATCGACCTGGCCAAGGCTTTTGACTCTGTCAATCACAGTATTCTTATCGGCAGACTCAACAGCCTTGGTTTCTTTTCTCAAATGACTGCCTCGCCTGGTTCACCAACTTCTTCTCAGAAAGAGTTCAGTGTGTCAAATCGGAGGGCCTGTTGTCCAGACCTCTGGCAGTCTCTATGGGGGTACCACAGAATTCAATTCTCGGGCCGACTATTTTCTCTGTATATATCAAAGATGTCGCTCTTTCTGCGGGTGATTCCTTGACCCACCGCTACGCGGACGACACCATTCTGTATACACCTGGCCCTTCTTTGGAAACTGTGTTAACAAACCTCCAAACGAGCTTCAATGCCATACAACACTCCCTCCGTGGCCTCCAACTGCGCTTAAATGCTAGTAAAACTAGATGCATGCTCTTCAAACCGATCACTGCCCGCACCTGCCTGCCCAACTAGCATCACAACTCTGGACAGTTCTGACTAGAATATGTGGACAACTACAAATACCTAGGTGTCTGGCTAGACTGTAAACTCTCCTTCCAGACTTATATTAGGCATCTCCAATCAAAAATTAAATCTAGAATCAGCTTCCTATCGCAACAAAGCCTCCTTCACTTACGCTGCCAAACATACCCTCGTAAAACTGACTATCCTACCGATCCTCGACTTCGGCGATGTCATTTACAAAATAGCCTCCAACACTCTACTCAGCAAACTGGATGCAGTCTATCACAGTGCCATCCGTTTTGTCACCAAAGCCCCATATACCACCCACCACTGCGACCTGTTTGCTCTCGTCGGCTGGCCCTCGCTACATATTAGTCGCCAAACCCACTGGCTCCAGGTCATCTATAAGTCTTTGCTAGGTAAAGCTCCGCATTATCTCAGCTCACTGGTCACCATAGCACGTGCCCCAGCAGGTATATCTCACTGGTCATCCCCAAAGCCAACACCTCTTTTGGCCGCCTTTCCTTCCAGTTCTCTGCTGCCAATGACTGGAACGAATTGCAAAAATTGCTGAAGTTGGAGACTTATCTCCCTCGCTAACTTTAAGCATGAGCTAACTGAGCAGCTTACCGATCGCTGCAGCTGTACACAGCCCATCTGTAAATAGCCCATCCAACGACTTACCTCATCCCCATATCGTTTTTATTTACTTTTGTGCTCTTTTGCACATCAGTATTTCTACTTGCCCATCATCATCTGCACATCTATCACTCCACTGTTAATTTGCTAAATTGTAATTACTTCGCTACTATGGCCTATTTATTGCCTACCTCCTTTCTCCATTAGCACACACTGTATGTAGATTTTTCTATTGTGTTATTGACTGTACTTTTGTTTATCTCACTTGTAACTCTGTGTTGTTGTTTTTTGTTGCACTGCTTTGCTTTATCTTGGCCAGGTCACAGTTGTAGATAAGAACTTGTCCTCAACTGGCCTACCTGGTTAAATAAAGGTGGGAAAAAAATAATGAGCTAGGTCAGACATCAGCACGGCTACATTTTAGAGGCCCCCCATCTTGGCGCTGTAGAGAAATTGGAGCATTTTTATGTCAATTTCCAGCAATTCTACACATGTTTCTTTTGTTCAAACATAATAACAAAATGAATACGGCTAAATTCATAGTTTTTGGAATCTTTAATTCTCTCTGACTGTCTAGCTTTTATTTAGGTGATTGTTAGTTCCCAAAGATGATATTATAAAAAAATCTATATGTCCATTCTCTTTTCTACATACTTTGTATCTGGTTTAAGTTAACACTTAAAGCGTTTTTCATCCCTAAAATGAATTTCCCCAAAATTGCACTGTTTGGACTTTTAAGGCCAGCCCAAAGATTACAATGGCATGAAAATCCCTGGATATGTCAGCAAATTTACTATCAGCACATTCAGATTGTTCTATTTTACAAGAACACATGCATGCACACAGGCGTGCACACACAAACACACACACACACACACCAACATATCACACCAACATAAATACTCTCTTACAGTGTTTGAGTCTCCCAGTGCTGCCACCACCTTGATGTCTCCTGGTCGCAGCTTATGAACTGGGGTCAGAGGAACAGATTGATACATAAACACAAATACACCAGCATCTCTTTACTTTCCATTGTCCATAATGTTACAACAAATGAATCATACACTGTTGGGTTTCGACACCTATCTCAGACACGTTGTGTGATTGGTGTGGTGAGGGGGTTGGACAAATGTCATGCAACCAGATCATTGGCCTTCCCTTAGTCATGCACTTCCTCGTATGAAACCTTGTCACCTCTTACTACACTTCTCTCACTCTCACCTGATATAGGCACAGAGGTGGATGGAGCAAAATTCCCACAAGAGAAGTCACTTCCCCAGTTCTGGGAGAGAAGACAGACAATATATTGACAGATGAATGTGAGACAGTATTGCCAAATATTGAATACCTAAATTAACTATGAACACATTGCTGTAATAACAGTTATCATTACTCCTCTATCGCTTGAAGGTTTTGACTTGGTCCACCTTATCTACACATGTAAAAAAAAAATGCCGGAAGGCACAGAGATTTAAACCTGGAATGGTGGCCTACTGTAATTGGTGGAAGTGTTGGGGTGGGTTCCTCATAGGTGTAGTTGCTGTTGACATAGGTCCGCACGAATGGTGAGGTCTTGGGGGAAGTCAGAGACACAGTTGTATCAGTTAAACATATAGTACTATCAACACTTTATACTCATGAATTTACATGTTATAATTGCACTCTTTTCTGTAAAACTCCCAAAAGGGTGACCAAAATATATCAGTAAATGCAATTAAATAAAGTGAAGACGTCACAATAGTTCTATAGTTCTGACAATTGTAAACATATTGTCCTAATATTGTACCTTAGAGGGGCATTTCACAGAGATAGCATCATTAAAGTCCTGTTGGGCAGTCTTCTTGCCCAGAGGCTCCAGCTAGTGGAACGCAAAAGCAACAAGAATGATTCAGCAACATGTCAGAGAATTGAAAAGAACTGGGAGGATTGTCTTATAGCTTGCGTTTCAACTCAAGGTGATTTTGGTTGTTTTGAATACTTTAAACCCTACAAATAAATTACATCAGGCTGGTTTAGACACAGGATAATTAGCTAGATTGTAAATGACACTACATTAATAACAATCAACAATGTAGTTATGAATACAAGTGGGTCGGATTTTAATTTGGTCTAAAAGTAGCCATACGCCGTAGCTAATGAGTAACGTTCATAAAAGAGGTTCAGACTTTCCTCTGATGTTGCTTGATCAGTGGTTAGCTGGCCAAAATGTAATGAAAAGTGATTAAAATATATTAAAAGTATTGCAGTAATTTCAGCCGTTCAGAATTATTAAGATTATAGGTAGCAAAGCAATCAATATGATATCAGTGGCGGTTTTTAGCTTGTACGGCTCCCTGGGCAACAATATGCAAAATGCAACAATATGTCTGTGAAACTATATATTCACACTATTATGAATGAATTGTGGTTTATTTGGTAGCATTTCATAGTGTGACTGATTTTACTAATTGCATTAGTACTGTATAAAGTTAGAGGTGCGCTATTTAATAGATTCTCCTGCTCCCCCTACCTTCCCAGGCAGTAGCCTGCCTAGCTCACAAACTGTGGGTCAAGGTTAATTGACCCACAGTCCCACACGGTGACATGATATCATTGACGTGCAAATGAGCGATAGAAAACCGATTGCGCAAATGTCACCATTCCAAAAAAATGTCGCCTATACCTAAATCCGCCACTGTATCCTATCCTAAACTTGTTGGAAGCGAGAGGCATATTGTTATTAGTATTCTTTGTGTGGCTTTCCTGCAGACTAAACGCCATGTTGCGTATTGCTGACTTTCAGTTTGTTAAAAAGAAAAAGGGAACTGGGGGAAAAGGAAATTGCACCTCCATCTAACCATATATATATAAACATACAGTTAAAGTCGTAAGTTTACATACACCTTAGCCAAATACATTTAAAAACTCAGTTTTTCACAATTCCTGACATTTAATCCTAGTAAAAATGCCCTGTCTTAGGTCAGTTAGGATCACCACTTTATTTTAAGAATGTGAAATGTCAGAATAATATTTGAGATCATTTTTTATTTAATCTTTTATTTCTTTCATCAAATTCCCAGTGGTTCAGAAGTTTACATACACTCAATTCGTATTTGGTAGCATTGCCTTTAAATTGTTGAACTTGGGTCAAACATTTCGGGTAGCCTTCCACAAGTTTCCCACAATAAGTTGGGTGAATTTTGGCCCATTCCTCCTGACAGAGTTGGTGTAACTGAGTCAGGTTTGTAGGCCTCCTTGCTCACACACACTTTTTCAGTTCTGCCCACAAATTTTCTATAGGATTGAGGTCAGGGCTTTGTGATGGTCACTCCAATACCTTGACTTTGTTGTCCTTAAGCCATTTTGCCACAACTTTGGAAGTATGCTTGGGGTCATTCATTGTCCATTTGGAAGACCCATTTGTGACCAAGCTTTAACTTCCTGACTGATGTTGTTTCAATATATCCACATCATTTTCTTGCCTCATGGTGCCATCTATTTTGTGTGCCATCTATTTTGTGTGCCATCTATTTTGTGAGTCCCTCCTGCAGCAAGGCACCCCCACAACATGATGCTGCCACCCCCGTGCTTCACGGCTGGGATGGTTTCTTCGGCTTGCAAGCCTCCCCCTTTTTCCTCCAAACATAACGATGGTCATTATGGTCAAACAGTTCTATTTTTGTTTCATCAGACCAGAGGACATTTCTCCAAGAAGTACAATCTTTGTCCCCATGTGCAGTTGCAAACCGTACTCTGGCTTTTTTATGGCGGTTTGGAGCAGTGGTTTCTTCCTTGCTGAGCGACCTTTCAGGTTATGTCGATATAGGACTCGTTTTACTGTGGATATAGATACCTTTTGTACCTGTTTCCTCCAGCATCTTCACAAGATCCTTTGCTGTTGTTCTGGGATTGATTTACACTTTTCGCACCAAAGTATGTTCATCTCTAGGAGACAGAACGCGTCTCCTTCCTGAGCGGTATGACGGCTGCATGGTCCCATGGTGTTTATACTTCCATACTATTGTTTGTACAGATGAATGTGGTATCTTCAGGTGATTGGAAATTGCTCCCAAGGATGAATCAGACTTGTGGAGGGTTACAATCTGATTTCTGAGGTCATGGCCGATTTCTTTTGATTTTCCCATGTCAAGCAAAGAGGCACTGAGTTTGAAGGTAGGCTTTGAAATACATCCACAGGTACACCTCCAATTGACTCAAATGATGTCAATTAGCCTATCAGAAGCTTCTAATGCCATGACATCATTTTCTGGAATTTTCCAAGCTGTTTAAAGGCACAGTCAACTTAGTGTATGTAAACTTTTGACCCACTGGAATTGTGATACAGTGAATTATAAGTGAAATAATATTGTGTCATGCACAAAGTAGATGCCCTATTACTAAAATTATAAGTGAAATCTGTAAACTGTAAACAATTGAAGTCTGTAAACAATTGTCGGAAAAATTACTAACAGACTTGCCAAAATGTTAGTTTTTAAACAAGATATTTGTGGAGTGGTTGAAAAACGAGTTTTAATGACTCCAACTTAAGTGTATGTAAACTTCCGACTTCAACTGTATCTGCCCTAGCATGACTATCTGGAAAACACTCTGCATCAAAACTCAGAAGGACAGACAGGGTCTCCAAGTCTTGCGCTCGCCACCGGGTCTGAGTAGCACCAAATGGCATCACAGTCAGCGGGGATCCTCAACTTCAGTTGATCCACCCTAACACTCAACACCACCCCAGTTATCACTCCTTTCAGCGGTGCACTGCTCCGGAGAGCAAAGCAGGACACCACTTTCACCTCCTGTCTCGAAACGCGCAGCACCCTCTTCCCCTGAGCAGCAGACACACAAAAAATAAACACAAGTCCACCTCTGGATACTTTGACCGAATTAACAGAACCCAACTCCTTCTTCACCCAGCCTGATACCACAAACGGATCGGCCAAAAGTCACCTCGGCCAAAAGTTCACCTTCTTAATGAATCGTACTCCCACTGGGCCAGAGTCATCTCAGGCATTTTCCTGGTCATTGGGGTGAGGCTCGGAAGCCTTCACCTCACCTCATTCTTTCTCCTCACTTTCCGTCGACTGCTCAGGGTCTCAGGTGAGCGAGGATCTTCAACGTGGAGCAAGCAGGTATGTTAAGATAGCTAGCTAGTTAAGTACACAGTGCATTAGCTAGACATTATAAACTATCAGGCCACTACCTGCATCTACTTAAAATTTGTTCAAGGTAGACTATAGCCAGTGTTGTTGGAGTAACAGTACTATTGAAGACAAGTTTGAAGACAAGATGGCATAGCTAATTATTACCATTATTTTTGCCATCTTTCATGCCATCCAGTGTTGTATATAGTCAAATCAAACAGATCTTTCTTTAATGTTTTTCATTTTAGGGATTTGTTGTTGACGGTTCATAATCGCAGTGAAATGTACGTTCTTTTGTATCATTATATTATACTGTATATGTATCTATGATTGTATAGTAGAATAATTCATTCTGGTAATGATTATTGAATGCAAACAATACCAGCAGTTGCTGGTTTAAAAATAATAAATGTAGTGACAATCTCTTTTGAAACAATCAAGTTGAGTGTCTTTGAATGCCATTTTCTCAGTTTTTACGTTTTGGCTGAAGTCAACTTTAAAACCTCCTAACTCAAGTTTTGATAACGATACCTCAATGATTTGAAAAGATCTGGATTTGGGACAGTCTGTCGTTTTCAGAACTTCAAAACTAGTTCAGAATTTGACGATGTGAAGGGTTTTGCCTAGGCTGCCATACATATTTTGTGTTACACTCATGGCACATTTCTTTCTATCTAGAAGCAAAAAGGGTTGTTGTGCTGTCCCCATAGAAGAACCCTCTTTTAAGAACCCCATTTGGTTCCTGGTAGGACCCTTTTGGATTTCATGTAAAACCTTTTCCACAGAGGGTTCTTCATGGAACACAAAAGAGTTCTAGCTGGAACCCAAAAGAGTTCAAGCTGGAACCAAAAAGGGTTCTATCTGGGGACAGCCACAGAACCCTTTTAGAACCCCATTTTTTCTAAGAGTCTATTGGGTCTCACCATGTTGTTCCAGAGACCACGAGCCATCTGAGTCTGGGCCTTCTGACTGAGATGGAAGCAGTCAGGACTGAAGTAAGTGCGGTCTGGACGTCCATCCTATGTGTCAGACAAAGAGTGTAGTGTGAATATGTGTGCTTGTGTGTGTGTGAAAGACAAAAAATTAAAAAGGTGTGCAGGTGAGTTTAGAAGCCCAAGAGGATATATAGACCCCTTGACTTTTTCCATATTTTGCTACGTTACAGCCTTATTCTAATACTGATTAAATTTTTAAAAATACTCAGAAATCTACACACAATACAACATAATGACAAAGCAAAAATAAATTTGTTTTTTTGGACATTTTTGCTAATTTATTTAAAAATGAAACAGAAATACCTTATTTACATAAGTATTCAGACCCTTTGCTATGAGTCTCAAAATTGAGCTTAGGTGCATCCTGTTTTCATTAATCATCCTTGAGATGTTTCTACAACTTGATTGGACATGATTTGGAAAGGCACACACTTGACCTAATAAGGTCACACAGTTGACAATGCATGTCAGAGCAAAAACCAAGCCATGAGGTCAAAGGGATTGTCCGTAGAGCTCCGAGACAGAATTGTGTCGAGGCGCAGATCTGGGGAAGGGTACCAAAACATTTCTGCAACATTGAAGGTCCCCAAGAACACGGTGGCCTCCATCATTCTTAAACAGAAGACGTTTGGAACCACCAAGACTCTTCCTAGAGCTGGTCGCCTGGCAAAACTGAGAAATCGAGGGAGAAATCAGGGACGTGACCAAGAACCCGATGGTCACTCTGACAGAGCTCTAGAGTTCCTCTGTGGAGATGGGAGAACCAGCCCGCTTGGCACATGACAGCCCACTTGGAATGGAGCAAAGTACAGAGAGATCTTTGATGAAAACCTGCTCCAGAGAGCTCAGGACCTCAGATTGGGACAAAGGTTCACCTTCCAACAGGACAACAACCCAAGCACACAGACAAGGAGTGTCTTTGGGACAAGTCTCTGGATGTCCTTGAGTGGCCCAGCCAGAGCCCGGTCGAACATCTCTGGAGAGACCTGAAAATAGCTGTGCAGCAACGCTCCCCATCCAACCTGACAGGGTTGGGAGAACTCCCCAAATACAGGTGTGCCAAGATTGTAGCGTCATACCCAAGAAGAGTCAAGGCTGTAATCACTGCCAAAGGTGCTTTAACAAGGTACTAAGTAAAGGGTCTGAATACTTATGTAAATGTGATATCTGTTTAAAAAATATATATAAATGAGCAACATTTCTAAAAACCTGTTTTTGCTTTGTCATTATAGGGTATTGTGTGTAGATTGACGATGGATTTAAATTTTAAAAAATAGAATAAGGCTGTAACCTAACAAAATGCGGAAAAAGTAAAGGAGTCTAGATACTTTCCAAAGGCACGGTCTATAGAGAAAAACCTATACTTTGCTCTCTCTCTATATACAGTGCCTTGCGAAAGTATTCGGCCCCCTTGAACTTTGCGACCTTTTGCCACATTTCAGGCTTCAAACATAAAGATATAAAACTGTATTTTTTTGTGAAGAATCAACAACAAGTGGGACACAATCATGAAGTGGAACGACATTTATTGGATATTTCAAACTTTTTTAACAAATCAAAAACTGAAAAATTGGGCGTGCAAAATTATTCAGCCCCCTTAAGTTAATACTTTGTAGCGCCACCTTATGCTGCGATTACAGCTGTAAGTCACTTGGGGTATGTCTCTATCAGTTTTGCACATCGAGAGACTGACATTTTTTCCCATTGCTCCTTGCAAAACAGCTCGAGCTCAGTGAGGTTGGATGGAGAGCATTTGTGAACAGCAGTTTTCAGTTCTTTCCACAGATTCTCGATTGGATTCAGGTCTGGACTTTGACTTGACCATTCTAACACCTGGATATGTTTATTTTTGAAGCATTCCATTGTAGATTTTGCTTTATGTTTTGGATCATTGTCTTGTTGGAAGACAAATCTCCGTCCCAGTCTCAGGTCTTTTGCAGACTCCATCAGGTTTTCTTCCAGAATGGTCCTGTATTTGGCTCCATCCATCTTCCCATCAATTTTAACCATCTTCCCTGTCCCTGCTGAAGAAAAGCAGGCTCAAACCATGATGCTGCCACCACCATGTTTGACAGTGGGGATGGTGTGTTCAGGGTGATGAGCTGTGTTGCTTTTACGCCAAACATAACATTTTGCATTGTTGCCAAAAAGTTCAATTTCGGTTTCATCTGACCAGAGCACCTTCTTCCACATGTTTGGTGTGTCTCCCAGGTGGCTTGTGGCAAACTTTAAACAACACTTTTTATGGATATCTTTAAGAAATGGCTTTCTTCTTGCCACTCTTCCATAAAGGCCAGATTTGTGCAATATACGACTGATTGTTGTCCTATGGACAGAGTCTCCCACCTCAGCTGTAGATCTCTGCAGTTCATCCAGAGTGATCATGGGCCTCTTGGCTGCATCTCTGATCAGTCTTCTCCTTGTATGAGTTGAAAGTTTAGAGGGACGGCCAGGTCTTGGTAGATTTGCAGTGGTCTGATACTCCTTCCATTTCAATATTATCGCTTGCACAGTGCTCCTTGGGATGTTTAAAGCTTGGGAAATCTTTTTGTATCCAAATCCGGCTTTAAACTTCTTCACAACAGTATCTCGGACCTGCCTGGTGTGTACCTTGTTCTTCATGATGCTCTCTGCGCTTTTAACGGACCTCTGAGACTATCACAGTGCAGGTGCATTTATACGGAGACTTGATTACACACAAGTGGATTGTATTTATCATCATTAGTCATTTAGGTCAACATTGGATCATTCAGAGATCCTCACTGAACTTCTGGAGAGAGTTTGCTGCACTGAAAGTAAAGGGGCTGAATAATTTTGCACGCCCAATTTTTCAGTTTTTGATTTGTTAAAAAAGTATGAAATATCCAATAAATGTCGTTCCACTTCATGATTGTGTACCACTTGTTGTTGATTCTTCACAAAAAATACAGTTTTATATCTTTATGTTTGAAGCCTGAAATGTGGCAAAGGTCGCAAAGCTCAAGGGGGCCGAATACTTTCGCAAGGCACTGTATATATATATATTGTTCACTCAATGAAACAATGCATAGTAATTACAATTCAACATGATCAACTCAGTGTGTGTGTGTGTGTCTGTACATGCGTGTTTGCGTCTGCCGGAGTATGTATGTGTGTGTGTGTGTGTGTGTGTGTGTGTGTGTGTGTGTGTGTGTGTGTGTGTGTGCTGTGGGTGCGTCCATATATATGCGTGCGTCTGCCGGAGTATATGTGTGCGTGTGTGGTGTGGGTGTGTCCGTACATGCGTGCGTGCGTCTGCCGGAGTATATGTGTGTGTGCGTGTATTTGTGCGTTGGAGTGTGTGTGTGTCTAGCCATTTAACGGCATTGGAATATTCACACACATTGTACAGTCTTACAATTGTTGTTTTAGAGAACAGGTGAGTGACAATGCAGTGTGCCTAACCTTCATCACTGGAATGATGATGTCTCGTAGGAAAGGCTGCAGGACCACCGTGAAGTTGTTATGGGTGTCGTATCGTCCTGACTCCACTAGCTCATGCAGTCCACGCTGAAAGAGGTAAACAGTTCATTTTTGTTATTGGTAATCAATGAGCAACCACCCTCTTATGGTATTTACCATAACGTCATGTATAATATTGTGGTCTCAATGCACTGCAGAATTAGTATTTTCCATACCTGATAATCTCTGTTCAGAAGGTGGAGTTTCTGAAGTGTTACAGAGCCCTCCTTAGGCGAGATGACACAGGGACACAGAATACTGAAGGAGAGACACACGATCAGGTGTTACTGATCTAGACTTCAGAGATCCGTTGGTATATTACCCTGCATAATGGCAAATATATGAAAGTGGTGGCTTGATGAGGAGGATTGCGGATAGGGGGCATCCCGACTCAAAGTGTGCATTTGCACCCTCCCTGTAATGGATTTTACAATTGTGAAAACTCCCTCCAGCAACTGCTCTAGTTATATTCTCCACTTGCTGGGAGGGACTCTTACTTGGCAAGCCAGGTAGGGCACTTGAGATAGGCATTTTCTTCTGTGTGCATATGTCTCAGAATGGGGATGTAGAGAGGCTCCACCAGGTTGACCAGGGCCCTCGGCACCTGAGAGAGAGAGAGAGAGAGAGAGAGAGAGATGGAGACAGACAGAGACACAGAGAGACACAGAGAGACACAGAGAGAGAGAGACGAGACGGAGAGAGAGAGAGAGAGAGAGACACAGAGACAGAGAGAGAGAGAGACACACAGAGAGAGAGAGACACAGAGAGACAGACAGAGAGACAGAGAGACACAGAGAGAGACACAGAGACAGAGAGAGAGAAAAAGTGTTTGCGTTAAACAACAAGTAATTGAAAACACAGGAATGCATGTGCTTGCTGATAAGATTTGTAAATGTAAGAATGTGGAAATACTGTAACTGTGACATGTCTACAGCTCTTACCTGTTTATGAAGGTAATCGAGAGACTCCCGAATGTGGCGCACGTAGTTGTCAGTGGAGTAAAACAGCTGTGGGAATGAAAGGTAGTGACAGTCAGAGCAATGGAACATGCACATCTGGTACAGTATCACTGCAGACAGAGTTCTTAGAGGAGGTCACAATACAGAATGGTATTGTATTGTATCTTAATGTAGTGTATCTTATCACCAAGTATTGGTACTCACAGAGTTGTAGCAGTACTCACACATGTCATTGCCTCCAATGAACAAAGTGATAACTTTCCAGTCGTCTTGGAAATGAACGCTCTGTGAAAGAGGACAGAGGGCGAGAACGTGTTCTCATATAGGCTTGTTTATTATGTCAATCTATGTGTGGTAGGCAAACAAAAAGTAGATTGAAATATAATTCAGGATTGTCTTTTACCGAGTCATTCTTCATCCTGGCCACCAGTGCTCGCACTTGGTCTGGGATGTCCCTTAAAAACAAACACAGACAATCCAACATCACTCTTCGGCAACAGTATAAAAACTACAAAACATATTCAGTAAAACATAGTCAGTCAGAGAGGCAGGTATGTCTGGATAGAAGAGTATCATATGGACTGGTGATGAGACTCACTTGGCTCTTTCTCCGGCCACAGCCTGGTTGAGGAAGGCCTGAGTGGTGTGCTCTTTGCCTTTGCCCACTGAGTAGCCAGTCAGGGAGGGGTTAAACTCACGCAGGATATCTGAGCAGCAGCACAAAAGACAAAAGACATATATCCGTCAAACCTGAATACATTGATAACGATGCACATAAAACAACAGCATTTTTCTTACTCTTCTGAATGTAAATGTGTGAATGTGTATTTCAGTCTTTGGGCAACATTTTGGCTCCACAATTAGCCTGATAGCGAAGACAAGACGACAGCAACACGAAGGGGACTCACTGGGAAGAGTGGTGACGGTGGTGAGGTTCTCGTCTCCACCGACACTGAGAAATACAGAGGCTGGTTATAGACTATTTAGAGATGTAAACCATATAGATTAGTGTTCAACTCTACCTCCAGGTAACCCACAGCAAAGGAAGATGAACTGTCATTGACTCTGCACTTTGTACTGCTGTGTCGTTGTAGGAGCGATAAGGACCCTTTATGATAAGGACCCACCTGTATGATAACCCCCTGTACTGCGTCCGGACATCCAGTAGGTTGATTACGCTGGATCCCGATCCGACACCGTTGCCCGCCTGCGGGATCGGTCAAAGCGTGTGTTATAAATATAGCAATAGCATGAGTGTAATAATACGGCTAGCAATAAAATATGATGAGCAACAGTCCTACAACTGGGGTAATGTAGATTACTTCACTAATGTACTATCCACTATAGTACAGATAAAAGGTAAACAAGGGACAGGTGACTTACAGTCAGAGAGTCGCCCACTGCAGCTACTACTTTAATATCGCCAGGCCGGAGCGCGTGAACTGTGAACGTATAGAAGATCAGGTGATGAGAATGATGTAAGGCAAACTTTATCCAGGGAGCACAATCAGAAACCTGTTGACATCGCACTGTCTGTTTTCTAAAACTTTTTTTTGCCCATTTTTAATTGGGGCTATAACAGTCTATTACTGGTACTTTTGAAAGTATTTCAATCTGAAGGAAGTGTGGTTTGAAGAGACTGTAATGCATCAGAAAGGTGTTGTGAAATTCAGAAGATCATCAGGCAATATGGTTTTATGATCTTCTGTGTAGAAAATAACTTTATCATTGATGATGTTCTTTTACCCCCCAGTGCCTGGTCTTATCCATTCGGTTCTATTGAGTCTAATGGGCAAAGTAGAGGGAAACGGAAGTCTTATCTTTCAGCGATGGGGTCATAATATGGTGTAGCTTAAACAGGTCAAAGGATAGAGCCACATTTGCAAGACGAAAAACAGAAACCGCTTTGTTTATTGCAACGATCCCTAGTTTGGGAAACACTGCAGTAAGTGCAGGGGTTATACAAGACCAGGGCATACTGGCTGTGTCTCAACAAATAAGCTGTATATTGTACACTGTACATGTTGTATATTGTGAGGATTCCTCTCACCTGAGGTGGGTGGGGAGTTGGAAGGGCTACGGTCTTCGCAGGGCATATGAGTGCCCATGATCTGACGACAAGGCACGCAGAGCACATCCAGAGTCATTACCATGTATAATGGGTATGCAGAGACCACCATGTGCAGGGGTCTAATAGTCATAGAGTATCAGGCCTCATACATGACAACAATAACTCACAGGGTCGAGAAGAGGAGAGGGCTCACTGGTATGATCTGATGGAGAGTTACTCTCTGTTCTCAGGAAGGGCCGGTCCTGTGTGTGTGAGTGTGTGAGTGAGTGAGTGAGTGAGTGAGTGAGTGAGTGAGTGAGTGAGTGAGTGAGTGAGTGAGTGAGTGAGAGAGAGAGAGAGTGGAGGATGAAGCTTTGAAAACAACAACAGCATTATTTCTCAGTTGTATGAATCATACTATACTGTGTGAGACTTTTATAGGCAGCTCATAGTACAGTATGTGCAAAATTGTAGGGAGGGTTTAATGTACAGTACATTCTATTAATCCGACACTATACTGTATTTGCCAGACTTTAGGCAGGGGTTCAAATAGTATTTGTGTTCTTTTAACTGCCTTAGCTGCACTTTATTGAGCTTGGTTGGTGCAATGGAACCAATGAATAGGCCCTAAAGTACAAACCACACTCATCTGGCACTCCAGGCAGTCTCAATGAAAGTATTTGAAAGAAAACTACTTGAACCCAGGTGTGGTGTGTGTTGGAGGCCACACTCTCTCACCTCACTGGGGCATAGCACAGAGATAATCATGCTATTTTCCTCCATGTTCTGCTGGCCTATGGTGGGCTGCAGCTGAAAAACAGAAAACAAGTCTCCTTTGTTTGCCTTGACTAGAACTAAGAGCCGAGACAATGCCACAGTGTGTTAGCAGCATGTGTAGTATTTTGTGTGACGCACCAAGTTGGTCCACATCTGTACTGCCAGTTTGTCGGTGTGTTGTTCACCCGCTCTGGGGGCAGCGCTCTGTACATAGATTAACATTTGTGTTACACACACTGACACACGTATGCATCAGAAATGCTAGCGTACGCACGTACCAGTATGCAAGCGTACGCACACACCATAACAACTCAACTCTGCATCACACAATAGGATAGGCACATTAATGTATAAAAATTGTAGGGAGGGTTTAATGGCTTGTCACTCACAATAAAAGAGGCGGGTTCTGATGTGATGAAGGGAGCATCCTGCAGTAGGACGGTGAAGTCATCTCTGTTGCTGTACCACTGCTTCTCCATCAGGTGTCGATCAAGGGACTCCTATTGACCACCATGAATAGTAGTTTGTAAAAATAAAAAAAACTATATATAAAACACCCTTTTAACTGAAATATTGGTCTACTAAATCCCCAGCAAGGAGAGACGAGTGTGCCACTTTCATTTTAACTTGTAAAGTCCCCTGTACTACAGCCCCTTCCGTCCATAGCTCCTATAGACCTACTGTATGTTGTTTACCGTATTTTATGCCCCGTAGGGTTTTTTTATGATGCAAAATATTTTTGGGGGTGAAAACAGACAATAACATGCAATCTAATCTCATTTGATCTTATTTGTATAGTGGAAAAAATGTAAACAGCACATACAGTGGGGAGAACAAGTATTTGATACACTACCGATTTTGCAGGTTTTCCTACTTAAAAAGCATGTAGAGGTCTGTAATTTTTATCATGGGTACACTTCAACTGTGACAGACGGAATTTAAAACAAAAATCCAGAAAATCACATTGTATGATTTTTAAGTAATTCATTTGCATTTTATTGCATGACATATGTATTTGATACATCAGAAAAGCAGAACTTAATATTTGGTACAGAAACCTTTGTTTGCAATTACAGACATCATACGTTTCCTGTAGTTCTTGACCAGGTTTGCACACACTGCAGCAGGGATTTTGGCCCACTCCTCCATACAGACCTTCTCCAGATCCTTCAGGTTTCGGGGCTGTCGCTGGGCAATACGTACTTTCAGCTCCCTCCAAAGATTTTCTATTGGGTTCAGGACTGGAGACTGGCTAGGCCACTCCAGGACCTTGAGATGCTTCTTACGGAGCCAATCCTTAGTTGCCCTGGCTGTGTGTTTCTAGTCGTTGTCATGCTGGAAGACCCAGCCACGACCCATCTTCAATGCTCTTACTGAGGGAAGGAGGTTGTTGGCCAAGATCTCACGATACATGGCCCCATCCATCCTCCCCTCAATACGGTGTAGTCGTCCTGTCCCCTTTGCAGAAAAGCATCCCCAAAGAATGATGTTTCCACCTCCATGCTTCACGGTTGGGATGGTGTTCTTGGGGTTGTACTCATCCTTCTTCTTCCTCCAAACACAGCGAGTGGAGTTTAGACCAAAAAGCTCTTTTTTTGTCTCATCAGATCAAATGACCTTCTCCCATTCCTCCTCTGGATCATACAGATAGTCATTGGCAAACTTCAGACGGGCCTGGACATGCGCTGGCTTGAGCAGGGGGGACCTTGCATGCGCTGCAGGATTTTAATCCGTGACGGCGTAGTATGTTACTAATGGTTTTCTTTGAGACTGTGGTCCCAGCTCTCTTCAGGTCATTGACCAGGTCCTGTCGTGGAGTTCTGGGCTGATCCCTCACCTTCCTCATGATCATTGATGCCCCACGAGGTGAGATCTTGCATGGAGCCCCAGACCGAGGTCGATTGACCGTCATCTTGAACTTCTTCCATTTTCAAATAAATGCGCCAACAGTTGTTGCCTTCTCACCAAGCTGCTTGCCTATTGTCCTGTAGCCCATCCCAGCCTTGTGCAGGTCTACAATTTTATCCCTGATGTCTTTACACAGCTCTCTGGTCTTGGCCATTGTGGAGAGGTTGGAGTCTGTTTAATTGAGTGTGTGGACGGGTGTCTTTTATACTGGTAACGAGTTCAAACAGGTGCAGTTCAAACAGGTAATGAGTGGAGAACAGGAGGGCTTCTTAAAGAAAAACTAACAGGTCTGTGAGAGCCGGAATTCTTACTGGTTGGTAGGTGATCAAATACTTATGTCATGCAATAAAATGCAAATTAATTACTTAAAAATCATACAATGTGATTTCTGGATTTTTGTTTTAGATTCCGTCTGTCACAGTTGAAGTGCACCTATGATAAAAAATGACAGATCTCTACATGCTTTGTAAGTAGGAAAGCCTGCAAAATCGGCAAGTGTATCAAATACTTGTTCTCCCCACTGTAGATGTTGGGGATATAGGGGAGATGACGTAGATGTAAGACATTGAACCTGGAGGACTTGAGTGAGGATGGCCTTCAGTAGTCTGAGCTCCCCTTCATGTTTTTCCTCCATACATTGACACATCCTGTCAATAGACATAGAAGCAGTCAAATGCCTACCAGAAACTATAGCTTGAAATCACTGAAGAATTTCAAACTCGGGGAATGAGTGCACCGACTGATTGAGGAGTTGTGCAATTGGTTGAGAAAGTCACCTGTTCTGATAACGAAATCCAGTATCATACTCTCCATACCACAGTGCAACATTGACAATGGTCCGCTTCAACTGCAAACACATTAAGAGCAACCTTAACGATCGTCTAAATGAATGTACTGTAGCATTGCTGAGAGTGTCACACGAGTCACCAAAACCCACCTGCGACTGCAGCACCTGCAGCGCAAGATCCACCTGATGGACAGCTGCTTTGATTGTCTCGCTGACCTGCATACACACAAACACTCACTCAAAGGAACGCAGCCACGAACACTGTAAAGTCATGAAATGAAGACGTGGACTGAAATCCAGACGTGAGGTGGCTGCTGACCTGGTCCTGACATACACAGAGCTCATCCACCTGAACAAATAGCATCACCAGCTTCCAGTCTGTGTCTAGCTCAACGGCCTATCAGAGAGAAGAACAGACACAGTCAGAGACGACAACCAGGGAAGCTGTTCTGATTCTATAGGTCAATGTGTTGGGTGGTGTAGAAGGAGAGTCACTCGAATACCTGGTTACTCCTGAGTGAGAGTGGTAGTTCCTTTGCCTGCTCGACAAGAGCCCTGCAAATGAACAAAACATGGTCTGAAATACTACTTTTCTCACTCTTTCTTTCACGCTCTTTCTCTATCTTTACTCACACAGGGCGCAAGTGTAGTTGTGGTTTACCTGTGCTGTGAGGATTCAGAATAGAGGTTTGTCTGACCAAGGAGAGTACTGGTCATTGCAGGGTTAAACATGGTCAGCAACTCTAGCAGGGCAGAGAGTAAGGGGGGGGGGGAGTTGCTTGATTATGAGTTAAATCAACATTGTCATATGCACACGACTTGGCACTTTATGGCGTGAAAAAATATATTACAGGAAATGGCCCCGTATGATTTATATATTAAGTAATGTATGTACTGTCTATATAGATATACTGTAGATACACGTGGGCAAATTGGTTTGACCAGAAAGGTAGGACTGTCTTGGTAGTAACATGCAGTAAGTGCCACGTGAGTTGAGAGTACAGTGTGTCTATCACTTTCATCTTTATTTATCTTCTTTTGTATTGTGTGAGAGGTACAATAGTCTTTATTGCTTCCTTGTGAAATTCTTTCTTGTGAAATTGTTGGCAGTAAAGACTGGTGGTTCTATCGTTAGTATTGTCGGCGTTGGTACTGATACCGGACCGATAAAGATGTCACACAGTAGTGTGAGGTTTATGAATTGATACTAAAATGAACATAATAACCTATTAGATGGGAAACTGTTCATTCTTATATTTGTGTATTGTCTAAAAAAACGACAATTATTTGTATGTAATGACATGTGAAACCGTTCAACAGTTACAGTAATTTCTATAAGAGCAGGCCTAACACTCCCGCTATCTCAAGTACATCATTTATATATGAGCAGGCCTAACACTCCCACTATCTCAAGTACATCATTTATATATGAGCAGGCCTAACACTCCCACTATCTCAAGTACATCATTTATATATGAGCAGGCCTAACACTCCCACTATCTCAAGTACATCATTTCTTCCAAACATATTCAGTTTTTCAATGCTTTTATCCTTTCCCGCACAAGCCTATCATTGAAAATGGTTCAGAGGACAAATAAATTGTTTAAAAGGTAAAAACCTCAATTCTGTCTGGTTCTAGATTATCTTGATGAAGTGAGATGAGAATTCTACGTAAGTATAGACGAGGGTCAGATTGCAATGGGAGGACATTTGGCATGGGAGAGGAAGATCTATCAGCAGGTCAAAATGTCTTATCAACCAATAAGTGTGTTTTATTGAGATATTATTTGATGCGGTCTGTAATTTGGTGCTGAAGGTCACATGAAATTAGAATTTGTATTTGTGTGTACTTGTGTCTGTCTATGTTTATAGCCTGGGTTTGAATACATATTTCCACAATAATATTAGACTGTGGAGCAAGATCTTTTCTTCTGTTTCAAAGGACTGGTTTGATACATTGAGTAACCCCCAAACCCGTATGAATAGCAGGGGCTTACCATGAAGTCTCAATAACACTCTGGACAGCTCGCTGCTGCAGAGAGGGAGAGATACAGAAGTTTGAAAAAATCTTTCTGCGTTCACATTGACACTAGGCATGATTCAATATTGATACCTGGTAGTGTTCCCTTATCTATCAAGGTTAGATACATTTGATGTGCTGCTTACCTGTGTGTGTGGGGAAGTCCAATGGCAGAGAGCACAGCCACATCTGAGGGTCTGACACTGTGAGCTGGAGAGAAAATAGTGAAATTAGGAGCCGACCTGAGGCGGCACTGGTTCATCGTTCAGAACAGCCAACTCAACTCAAAAAGGACTAAAGAGACTGAAGATATGCACTGATTATACCAAACATTGGGAACACCATCCTAATATTGAGCTGTGCCCTTGGAACAGCCTCAATACGTCGGGGCATGGGCTCGAGATGTTGTCGAAAGTGTTCCACAGGGATGCTAGCCCATGTTGACTCCAATGCTTCCCATAGTTGTGTCAAGTTGGCTGGATGTCCTTTGGGTGGTGGACCATTCTTGATACACACATGAAACTGTTGAGTGTGAAAAACTCAGCAGCGTTGCAGTTCTTGACACAAACCGGAGCGCCTGGCACCTACTACCATACCCCATTAAAAGGCACTTCCATTTTTTGTCTTGCCCATTCACTCTCTGAATTGCACACACACACAATCCATGTCTCAATTGTCTCAAGGCTTAAAGATCCATATTTAACCTGTCCCCTCCTCTTTATCTACACTGATTGAAGTGGATTTAACAAGTGATGTCAATAAGGGATCATAACTTTCACCTGGATTCACCTGGTCAGTCTATGTCATGGAAAGAGCATGTGTTCTTAATGTTTTGTATACTCAGTGTATCTCTACATTCTTGTTGGCCAGACATATAATTGAATGACCTCAAAGACATCAAGCAGAGTACAAGGCCAGATCATACTGTTCTTTACCCAGTAAAGATGTACTTTCCCTCCTCGGGCTGTCAAGCCATTGATAACAACTACTGTATATCGCTCATGACTGATTAGTGAACAGACTCACCTGAGGAGGGAAGGGTCTTGGAGAGAGAGATCTGAGTGCAAGGCAGTGCAGAGGCTGGGAATAACAAAAGCGACATTACAGGTCACATACTATGGAGATTAATACAGTATATTTTTTATACAATCAATGTTGCTGACTGCTATATGAATGTGGAAAGCATACGTGAAGTGTGCACACATGAAATAAAATCTTTGTTTTTCTCAAATGCTTTCTCAGAGCCTATTTGCTCCATGAATTTAGCGTTATCATCTTAGAAGAGAGGCGACAAGAACACATTCAACAAGAGTGCTGTCGTGTCCCCTACAGTATCAATGAGAGAGTTCGTTGTCCCATATGATTTATACTGTTTTTGTCTCACTCCCTAAAGTCTGTCAAGGTCCCCAAGATGTTACTTTAACTATGCAGAAATACATTAAAATGGTGTAACCAAAGCGGGCAACAGTACATCAATTACACTGAAATATGAGAGACCTCAGGCATGCCAATAATCACCACAGAAATACAACTTGACTCTACTTATGATATTTCCCAAATACCATTCCTGCGACCACGACACACAAGGCCACTGGTATTCTTCAATTTACCCAGTTTGTAAACTTTTATGTTTAAAATAATCAGAGCGTTTGAGTATAGAAGTGCATAGAAACCTGGTTCTGTGGAGAACCCCAGCAGAGCTATAACCAGTAATGGAAGCATCCTTTGTCTGTCAAAGTTTGTCCTCATAGGCCATATGTTGTCTTCTGTCTGTCTTTATGTCTGACTATCTGTCTGTTTGTCTAACAGCTCAGTTGTCTGGCCTTACTGTCCTTTACCGTCCTGCTTCCTCAACCTCGCGATTTGATGTGATTCAAAGGTGCACCTATCCAGGATATATAATACACATCATGCATATGCATATTATGCATAGTGGGAGGGGTTGGGCATGGCTGGGAAATTTTTACATCCCATAATTACAGGAAGAAAGAATGGAAGAAAGTGAAAGCAAAGACGAGAGAGAGAGAGAGAAGGCAGCCCAGTCTAAGCTATTCCCTTTCCTTGCACCCCTGAAGCTAGGACAGCATAGTCCCTGCCCATTTTACGAAAACCTCTGATCCTTGATGAAAACCTGCTCCAGAGCGCTCAGGACCTTAGACTGGGGAGAAGGTTCACCTTCCAACAGTACAACGACCCTAAGCACACAGCCAAGACAATGCAGGAGTGGCTTCGGGACAAGTCTCTGAATGTCCTTGAGTGGCCCAACCAGAGACCTTACTTGAACCCGATCTAACATCTCTGGAGAGATGTGAAAATAGCTGTGCAGTGACGCTCCACATCCAACCTGACAGAGCTTGAGAAAATCTGCAGAAAATAATGGGAGAAACTCCCCAAATACAGGTGTGCCAAGCTTGTAGCTTCATATCCAAGAAGACTCAAGGCTTTAACGCTGCCAAAGTTGCTTCAACAAAGTTCTGAGTAAAGAGTCTGAATGCATATGTTTGTAGATGTGATATTTCAGGGTTGTTTTTTTATACATTTGCTCAATTAAAAAAAAGTATTTGCATTGTAATTATGGGGAATTGTGTATAGATTGATGAGGGGGAAAAAACGATTTATTCCATTTTAGAATTAGGCTGTAACGTAACAAAATGTGGAACAAGTCAAGGGGTCTGAATACTTTCCAAACAGTAAGTCGTTCTGGATAAGAGTGTCTGCTAAATGGCTCCAATATCAATGTGAACAGTGCCAATGAGAACCTTCCTCAACAAACTTTTTTTTAATGAATCATTATTACATACTTTAAAAGTTGTTTTAGAAATGTGTGAATGACTTCAATTAGCCTGCTAACATTTACAAATGTGGGAGTCATGATTTAAGGCGAGGAACCACAGGCTGAAAAAAAAATGTTCCATTTTTTTGTATATCTGTAACTTTCACTAATTATTATTCACGATTCAATCAGGACTATCCATAATCATGGTAGCATCCACATTAATGTAAAAGTGTTTAGAATAAAAGTGACTCCAAAATAACAGCATAAATTATTTACCAATAATTTCTATTGGGCAAAAAAAAAAAATCTGAAACACAATCAAAACAAAGCAAAGCAAATGCATCCAACAAGTTTGTCGTCACTATCGTTGTATGCTAGGAATATGGGACCGAATAGTATACTTTTCAAAATAATTTGTCCCAATACCTTTGGTCCCCTAAAATTGAGGGACTATTTACAAAAAGGGCTGTCTTTTCTAAACAGTTCATCCCAAATGGATAAAAATAGCCTCAAATTAAAGCTGACAGTCTGGACTTTAACTTGGGGCGGCAGGTTAGAGCGTTGGACTAGTAACCGGAAGGTTGCAAGTTCAAATCCCCGAGCTGACACGGTACAAATCTGTCGTTCTGCCCCTGAACAGGCAGTTAACCCACTGTTCCTAGGCCGTCATTGAAAATAAGAATTTGTTCTTAACTGACTTGCCTAGTTAAATAAAGGTAAACATTTTTTTTATTAACTTCATTGTAGTCATTGTATCATTTCAAATCCAAAGTGCTGAAGTACAGAGCCAAAATAAAACAAAATGTGTCACAGTCCCAATACATTTGGAGCTCACTGGATGTTGTAACTTACTTTGAAGAGATTGTGATTGGGTCTACAGTGCCTTCAGAAAGTATTCCATTGACTTTCCACATTTTGTTGTGTTACAGCCTAAATTGAAAATGGATTCAATTGAGTTTTTGTGTCACTGGCATATACACAATACCCCATAATGTCAAAGTGGAATTATGTTATTTGAAACTTTTACAAAATAATAACACATTTCAAACTGAAATGTCTTGAGTCAATACGTATTCAACCCATTTGTTATCGGAAGTAAAAATGTACTTAACAAGTCACATAATAAATTTCATGGACTCTGTGTGCAATAATAGTGTTTAACATGTTTTGATAAACTACCTCATCACTGTAAGGTCCCTCAGTTGAGTAGTGAATTTCAAACAGTTTCTACCACAAAGACCAGGGAGATATCCTTTTGTGCACGGTGAAGTTATTAATTACACTTTGGATGGTATATCAATACACCCAGTCACAACAAAGATTTCCATGATTTCTATAGGCAGACCTCATCCTGTATGTGTGCACTCGCTAACACACTTAAAAAAAAAATGTAATCATGTAATAGTAAAGACCATAGGCAGCTCATGACTTTCAAGTTTTGGGGAAGCTTACAATTTGTCCTATCATTTTACCAATCTGCATGCCAGTTATTAATATTTATATACACACATTTTTGTGTGAACAGTCTAATTTCAATAACATTTTTGTTTCTCAAACACTACATTAATTGCACTATACCACTGCTACACCTGGCTATCAGCAGAGCCTTGTCTGGCTGCGAAACAGTTCATTCAGCCTCATTTATTGTCTTTAAAAAAACATAGCTTAAATGGCTGACTTGATTAAAAAAATGTGGTTTCTTCTGACAATTGAGATGTACAAACTATTGCAAGGGGACAACAAGGGGATAAGAGGCAATCTGTAATTTTGATTAAGACATTAATGAGCGAGCTAGGACAGACAAGGTCAATATAACTATTTGTTCAGCACTTTTGAAATGTACAGAGACATAATTCAGAACATGGGCCTTACATTACAGTGTTCTCCCTGCACACCAAGTCAGAACTGTAGGATAAATAAAGGAGGCATATAAACAGACAATGAAAGCTCTTACAATATTCAATGATTACATTTCTCTAAAACAGGTTATAGGCTACATGTGCACCACCAAGTCAGAACAGTAGGCGAAATTAAGAGATGAACATATACCAAATTATTAGGGTGAGGCACATGGGCTACTAACAGCTTACTACACAACATACACCTAGTATTATTTTCTTAGCTACAGTATACACATCTCCCTGGCATATTCCATCATTTATGCAGCAGCATACAAGACATTCTTAGACTTGGGACCACACAGCCACTCCACTAAATAGTAGGCTAATGATTGCTTTGCAATGCTTGCAGTTAGCTACTGATTCCTTCCAAACCACTCATTGTTGAATTTGTGATTTCCAACTTGTTGTGCAATGTTTATGTCCAATGACCAATAAGCACCGATACGTTTTATCTATAATTTATCTTCATTATTTCTCTTTATACGACAATGATTATAAAGAATTTGCCAGTAGATTGTCGACTTGATTCATGATGATGACTGCTAGCTAAGACTTTGAAAGTATGATGTTGACATGATCAGTCCAATCAGAGCTACTGTTGATATAACATGATTTGACGTCATTTTATCTGTGGCCAATGACATTGAGCCTTCTTGGATGTAATTCTTCTAATGTAACTCTATGACAGCACCCAAGGGGGTGGGTGAAAGGATAGCAGCCCCAACTGTCAAAGTGAGCGAGGAGGCTATTCTGGAAAGGGCAGGTACTTTTGTGTAGTTCCAGTCCCTAGAAGTGAGGATGGGGATAATAGTAACATAATATTCACTGCGGTCTAATTTGAGTATAATGAAGTCTTCTTGTGAGGTTTCCCTTCTTGTGAGGTTTCCTGTCCTCAGATACAGAGAGCTGTGAAAGCCTGTCTGCAGATGAAGAGGTCCAAATGAAGAGCAGTGGTTCTCAGTCCTGGTCCTGGGGACTCAAATGGGTGCACATTTTTGTTTTTGCCTTAGCACTACACAGCTGATTCAAATGATCAACTCATCATCCATCTTCAAGTGGTATTTATTAATGAATTTGTGATGCTAACCTTGATATGATCCTGCTTTTTTCACATGCTACACATGCACATGTGTGTGCACATTCATGTTATCATGATTTGTTATAATGGACATTATACTTTAGTAATCCACAATGACCTGGTGATGTTAAAGTCTAATAATGACATTATCTTCCATATTCCTACAGATACCTTGTAACTGGAGATTCCTTCAAAACGTTTGCCTACAGTTACCGTGTAGGGCACTGCAAGGTTGGGTGACCAGGGCCATCTGGGACTGCCTCCTGGGGGAATTCAGGTGTGTGAAGGCTACTTGTGTCCTGCATAACTTCCTAAGGATGGACACGAGGACCAGGAGGGGATCTGCAACTCGCCAACGCGTGCCAGAGGAGAAGACTGCTGCTCTGCAGGATGTTTCAAGGATGGGGTCCAACAACGCAGCAAGAGAGGAAACCTATGTGTGGGAAGTCTTCACCCACCTCCTACTTCTTTGAAGAGTGTGCTGTTCCCTGGCAACACCATAGACTATGCACAACCAACGGTTCTTTTAAGAGCCATTCACATTGCAATAAGAGTGTTCTTCCTTTTACTTAGCTATGTCAACTGCAGTTATTCAATTCCCAGTTTCTTGCTCTTTGATTTCTACTTCTCAGGTGAGGGAACTGTTTCGGTAAGGGTGTGATGCCTGTACAAAAACAAACAGGCTATTTTAAGTCACCCATATTGAAAAAATGTAGAACAATTAGACACCCTGTAACCCACACCTACACACTCATGTATCAATCTGATTGACGAACTGTGTTGTGCAGTAAGCAGGCTCAGGTGTATAACAGTGGCTCTTTCCACCTTCAAAGAATAGGCAAGAGGGCCAACCATGGAGAATAGTAAGACACTTCATTATTTATATAACTATACTATATTGTTTGTCCTCGTGTGTCTGTGCATGTTTGTCAGCATAAAGTACTCTGCAGCCACTCTGCAGCCAGTGTGGACAGTAGATGAAGCCACACACACAGATTCCTGTTGAACACGGTCTCTTTAACTACCTTATTTTTCTCAATAACAGTTTCTCTCCTTCACTTTATCCCTGCCTCCCCTTTTCCCTAAATCCTCTAGGTTTATCAGCTGTGTCGGTGAACCCCTCCCGCATCTGAACTGGCTACATAGAGGGCACTGCATGATCAGAGGGGAGGGGTGAGAGGTCACTTGGTCGGGTCAACAGGAAGTATTATTAAAGAGATGCTCTACGTTGAAATCCAAATAGATGTAGTAGTCCCAGAGTTAATGATCCAAGGTCAGTTTTGCATTTCACCTCCTGATGATTATGTTGACTGACCATGTTAGAAAAAAAACAAGGCTTAAACATGCTTTCTCTCTCCATCTGTCTCTCGTCTGCAGGTATGTTTTGAAGTGAGAGAGGATGCCAACCCCCAGTCCCGTCATCGCCACCTCACCCGCTCTTAAGATAATCTTCGGGCCAACTGGGAGCCCAAGGCTGGTTAGGAGACACCACTAGAGACACTATTATGTAATTGTGATGACCTGAGAGAATATGAAGTTTAGCTGCACTGTTTAGTAATCCCTGCTCCTCTGTTCTTACCTTTTTCCCTTTCTGTCTTTTATGCTCTTTCTCACCTCCTCTTTCTTCTTCTGTTTTTATAATGCACACCAGATGTGCATTGAAGTACAGATTTAACTTGTATTTATAATATAACAATTATAATAGTATAATGCATCATTATGTATTTATAAAACTTGAAAATCCTTTCAATAAAGAGTTTCACATTCTCGACTGGTTGACATTAAGTCTCATTTGATAAAATACTACACCTATCCTGTGTTTATCAGATCAATAAAGATGAAGGAAATTAGATATTGAGATGAACCGGTTTTAGAGTACTTACATGATGCATAGGAAGTGTAGTGTGTTGTTTTTTACAATTATATTTCTGTATATATGAATTACAAATCAGCCTTTAACTAGTTAAATCATGTTTCTAGTCTAATGCATAGTTAGCAATTTTTACACATTGTATCTCGGGACCAAGATTGGTAAACACTGTTGAAGTATATAATTGTAATACATACAGTTGAAGTCGGAAGTTTACATACACTTAGGTTGGAGTCATTAAAACTCATTTTTCAAACACTCCACACATTTATTGTTAACAAACTATGATTTTGGCAAGTCGGTTTAGACATCTACTTTGTGCATGACACAAGTAATTATTTCAACAATTGTTTAGACAGATTATTTCACTTATAATTCACTGTATCACAATTCCAGTGGGTCAGAAGTTTACATACAGTAAATTGACTGTGCCTTTTAACAGCTTGGAAAATTCCAGAAAATGATGTCATGGCTTTAGAAGCTTCTGATAGGCTAATTGACATCATTTGAGTCAATTGGAGGTTTACCTGTGGATGTATTTCAAGGCCAACCTTCAAACTCAGTGCCTCTTTGCTTGACATCATGGGAAAATCTAAATAAATCAGCCAAGATCTCAGAAAAAAAATTGTACACCTCCACAAGTCTAGTTCATCCTTGGGAGCAATATCCAAATGCCTGAAGGTACCACGTTCATCTGTACAAACAATAGTATGCAAGTATAAACACCATGGGACCACGCTCAGGAAGGAGACGGGTTCTGTCTCCTGGAGATGAACGTACCTTGGTGCGAAAAGTGCAAATGAATCCCAGAACAACAGCAAAGGACCTTTTGGAGATGCTGGAGGAAACAGGTACAAAAGTATCTATATCCACAGTAAAACGAGTCCTATATCGACATAACCTGAAAGGCCGCTCAGCGAGGAAGAAGCCACTGCTCCAAAACCGCCATAAAAAAAAGCCAGACTACGGTTTGCAACTGCACATGGGGACAAAGATCATCCTTTTTGGAGAAATGTCCTCTGGTCGGATGAAACAAAAATAGAACTGTTTGGCCATAATGACCATCGTTATGTTTGAAGGAACAAGGGGAGGCTTGCAAGCCGAAGAACACCATCCCAACCGTGAAGCAAAGGGGTGGCTGCATCATGTTGTGGGGGTGCTTTGCTGCAGGAGGGACTGGTGCACTTCACAAAATAGATGGCATCATGAGGAGGTAAAATTAAGTGGATATATTGAAGCAACATCTCAAGACATCAGTCAGGAAGTTAAAGCTTGGTCGCAAATGGTTCTTTCAAATAGACAATGAACCAAAGCATACTTCCAAAGTTGTGGGAAAATGGCTTAAGGACTGTCGTGGCAGAATCAGAATTTGTTGTAATTTTCATAAGCATGCTTATGTGGAAAAAGTTACTTGGACCCAGAAAAGGGAGAGGTCAGGTTAGTCTTAGTCTTAGCTGTGAATGTGTCTGTAAACTATTCCTAAACCATGTGAAGGGATGGGGTGATTAATGGGGAACCAGTTAGGTGGCTTCACAATGTCTGTGTGCCAGTCACATCTGATCTTGTCCAGGAGGGGGTGTATTTGATATATGCCATTGGATGAGGTAATGTTTTTGGTCCTAAGTGGTACCAAGAATGAGATAAGAACTTAGTTTAGGAGACCCAACTGAATGATAATTTATAGCCAATAATGTCTGGCTGTGTGTGTCTTTGCTATAAAGGATCTCAGTTGCCAATATGTAAGCACTCAGAGAATTAATTTATAGACACTGAATTGATTTGAGAGCCACGGGGTTATGGTGAAGCTCATATAATTAAAGATTGACTTTATGATAACTCTGACTTGTGTGTGGTTTGCTCTCTCATGATTTGGTAATACAGGAAATTTCCACGACAGAACAACAAAGTCAAGGTATTGGAGTGGCCACCACAAAGCCCTGACCTTATTCCCATAGAAGATTTGTGGGCAGAACTGAAAAAGTGTGTGCGAGCCAGAGGGCCTACAAACCTGACTCAGTTACACCAGCTCTGTCAGGAGGAATGGGCCAAAATTCACCCAACTTATTGTGGGAAGCTTGTGGAAGGCTACCCAAAGCGTTTCACCCAAGTTAAACAATTTAAAGTTAATGCTACCAAATACGAATTGAGTGTATGTAAACTTCTGACCCACTGGGAATGTGATGAAAGAAAAGCTGAAATAAATAATTCTCTTGTCACACCCTGACCATAGTTTGCTTTGTATGTTTCTATGTTTTGGTTGGTATTTATTAATTCAATAGAGTAAGGAGAATGGTCATGGAGAATGGTCATGGACAGGCAAAAGGGTCAAAACCAGTTCAGAGTCCAAAAGGTACCGAAGGGCAGGCTCAAGGTCAGAACAGGCAGGATGATCAGGCAGGCGGGAAAGTAGTCCAGAGACAGACAGGGGTCAAAACTGGGAAGACTATCAAAAAGAGAAATGCAAAAGGAGAATGGGAAAAACACGCTGGTCGACTTGACTAACATACAAGACGAACTGGCACAGAGAGCCAGGAAACACAGGGATAAATACACTGGGGAAAATAAGCAATGCCTGCAGGGGGTGGAGCCAATCACAGGATGAGGTGAAACAGATCGGGGCGTGACAGGATTTGACTGAAGAATAATCTGAAAAGTCATTCATACCTGAACTGCATCTTTATTTTCCAAGGTAGAATACATGATCAGTGAATATATTAAATGTACAGGCTACAATGTTATTACATGCATGGTAATAACTACATGTATATACATATACTACATGTATATACAATCCTTGGCACAAAGTTATATTATATTCTACTTAATCCATAGTCTTCATTAATGTCATTCAGACTGTTTTGAAGTTGATACAACAGGCTATGATAACTGAGATGAATAGCTAGGTTCTGAACTAATATGTATACTAAACATTTTAGGGTCCATACACAGATTGGCTACATAGCTAGCTACACATCTATAGGCATACAGGTATTTTTATCCGCCACTGCACAATAAGCAAGAAAATAGCTAGCTAGCTACGTTACTTCTTCTGCATTGCATGGCAAATATCAGCAAGGCAAGCTTACAAAATTGTACGTTCAATTTACAGTAAATGCTTAGCTAGCTAGATTCTTTACATCCACTGTTTCACAAGATGACGTCCTGGTTTGCTGATTGTTTCAGGAGTCCCTAAAACATGAAAAAACAGAATTTCAATTTCATATGCATGTCACAACACCCATAAAGCTAGCAGATTCATTTTAGCTAGTCAGCTAGCTTCGTAAATAGCGATTTTTGTCAATTAACATATGCATAATCGTTTGTCACTACATTAACATATTCCTCTCAACTTTACATTTATTGCATGATTCGTTATAATTACTTACATTTGCTTCCATCCTAGTATTTTTGTCAGCCATCTTTTCTGAAGAAAGTCTCCAGCCTTGGGTTGCATAGCATCAAATTTGATATGATTGGTCCTCGCCCAGCGGTCGCCGCTGGTGATTTGCATAAAGTTGCGAAATGTTGAACTTTTCACCCTCTCCCACACCACGTTCGTGCCGCCCATTGATCCACCGCCCTCTCTGCTTCTCACCGCTTTCCTTCCATTGAAAATTAATGGGAAGAGGTGTTTCACCACGCGGCACCACGTGCTAGTGTACACGGGGCATGAGACTTGGGGGTGATTCAGCGTCCACATGAGTGACAGAACACTGAGCCAATCACGGCGCAACGCTCCGTATATTCTGCTGGCTTGCCCCATCACCACAGAAAGCACTGAGCTAGGCTGAAACACCTGCATTTTGGAGCTGCCTTACTCAAGAAAACAATAAATAGAACATGTTTGTATGCGGTTTTATTAACTCAATGACATTTACATATATATATATATAATAACATTTGTTTTACATTGCTCTGCCCCACCTGATGGAATGACGGGTCACCACTGAACATCTGCCATATGGACACATTAATACACTGTGATCCATGGTGGCTAAAGAAATGAGAGCATAGAACTCAGCGATAACCTATAGTCCAATGCAGCAGTAGGCCTATAACTTCCATCATCAACTAAGTAACATACATAGGCCTAAAGCCGACAAATAAAAACAGTAGAAAGTAAACTGATGAAAATTCTGGTTCTTTCAATCACATAAATCTCTTTTCTCCGCCTGTATGCCTCCATTTATATGTGTCTTGACTTGAGTTATTGCTAGCGAAGTTCAACATCATATCAAATTGTCACAGGGTCCGGCCGGAAGTTGTCGCTAATGAACTTGCAATATTGTATCAACTAGCCTATTCCGGGACCTCAAATTTCCTGCGCCAATGAACTCCGGACAGTCTTTTATGACGTTTCCACTGCATATATGGGATCATCAGATCATGATATTTTGATCTTTCACACTGAGGTTTGGTGAATATCGAGGCCGGGTGTGTTGGAAAGATTTTTTGAATACTGAGGACTATCTGAGGACTACTGAGGACTGAACTATCATTCACAATAGATGTTATTTAAACATACTTTGTTGACTTGTGTGAGGCAAAGAAAACATTTGTGGTGAGTTAGACAATCAGAAAAAAGACTGCCAAATGGGCACCTTCCTACATATGTATGCATTCTGGAGAGAGATGCACAATATCTTTGCAACATTGCTCCTTCACACATATTTTAGACGCTTTCACTGACAGCTGCAACTCAGTCAGCTAGACATATTGCCACAGGCAATACCCAAATTTTGGGCTTCCCAAAAACACTTGTGATTTAAAATAATCCACAGAAATAAAAATTAAGAAGCTAATGATACCCTGTGGCTAAGTCATGCTCCCTGGTGAAGATTTTAAATTATTTTATTTAGACAGGAGTAATTACAGTGGGGAGAACAAGTATTTGATACACTGCCGATTCTGCAGGTTTTCCTACTTATAAAGCATGTAGAGGTCTGTAATTTTTATCATAGGTACACTTCAACTGTGAAAGACGGAATCTAAAACAAAAATCCAGGAAATCACATTGTATGATTTTTAATTAATTTGCACAACATTGTTAAAGTTCCAATATTTAAAGTGACTAGTGATCCATTTATTAAAGTGGCCAATGATTTGAGTCTGTATGTATGCAGCAGCCTCTCTGAGTTAATGATTGCTGTTTAAAGTTAACAGTCTGATGGCCTTGAGATAGAAGCTGTTTTTCAGTCTCTCAGTCACCTGTTCTGACCTTGTCTTCTGGATGGTAGCGGGGTGAACAGGCAGTGGCTCGGGTGGTTGTTGTCCTCGATGATCTTTTTGGCCTTCCTGTGACATCGAGTGCTGTAGGTGTCCTGGAGGACAGATAGTTTGCCCCCGGTGATGCGTTGTACAGACTGCACCACCCTCTGGAGAGCCTTGTGGTTGAGGGCGGTGCAGTTGTCGTACCAGGCGGTGATACAGCCCGAAAGGACGCTCTCAATTGTGCATCTGTAAAAGTTTGTCAGGTTTTTAGGTGACAAGACAAATTTCTTCAGCCTCCTGAGTTTGAAGAGGCATTGTTGCACCTTCTTCACCACACTGTCTGTGTATTGTTATGCATGTATTGTTATATATTACTTTACTGTTGGAGCAAGCATAATAAGCATTTCACTAGATCAGCAATAACATCTGCTAAATACTGTATATTAAGGCAACCAATAACATTTTACTTTATTTGAGAATGGTGAGAAAAATAATATATTTAATCCTTTTTGAATTTAGTCTGTAACACAACAAAATGTGGAATAAGTCAATGGGTATCAATACTTTCTGAAGGCACTGCAAATAGGAACTTGGCAATTGGTAGGCTACATTCTTTGTACTTCTCTTTAATTGCCGTTTCCCAAAAGTAAGACTCTTCCCACACACCAACAACATTTTATCAGCTTCAGAAGCATCTGCATTCAACACATGTTTTGTGGTTGTCCTTAGATAGATTCTCCAGACTTGCAAAGAAAGAATTGTTGATTTGTTGCCAAATCTAGATTCTGAATAGCATTTTATTTGGAAATATGCACCAACAATTATTTCACAGATAGAAAGATGAAAAAAGTGTGTATCCATAACCTGCTCTACTTGTTCAACCTAAATATGTAGCCTTGCATATACAGCAAAAAACATTTGCAGGTATATGCAAATATTCACATATTTAATGAGACATTGCCTAATTAGCATGTTTTTTATAAAACATTTTTAAAAAGTTGTAATACAAAAAAAGTATTATATTGGTGTTTTTATTTAACTGATATAAGTTCCTTGTGATGTGATTAAGAGGAAAAAAATACCCTATTGGAGTGTGACACATAGCCTTAATGATGAATTAAATGATGATGAATAAACTATTTTCTAATCCTTTATTACATGGTGTTATTATAAACTTGTACCTTATTATCTGTTCTGCTTCTGGCAATGGTTGTATTCCATAGATGCAAATCACAATCCTTTATTAGACTATACGTTGTGTAACATTCTAACATGCAATCTCGTGGGGAAATGTCCTTAAAATGGCTAAGCCTCCTTGGTAATAGATTGACAGTGTCACGCCCTGACCATAGAGAGCCTTTTTATTCTCTATTTTGGTTAGGTCAGGGTGTGACTAGGGTGGGTAATCTAGGTTGTTTATTTCTATGTTGGCCTGGTATGGTTCCCAATCAGAGGCAGCTGTTTATCGTTGTCTCTGATTGAGGATCATATTTAGGCAGCCATTTCCCCTCTGTGTTTTGTGGGATCTTGTTTATGTGTAGTTGCCTGTGAGCACTTCATTGACATCACGTTTCGGTTGTTCTTTATTGTTTTGTGCGTTTCACTTCAACAAATATGTGGAACCCATATCACGCTGCGCTTTGGTCCGAATGTTCTTACGACAATATTGACAGAAGATCCCACCAAACCAGGACCAAGCAGCATGCCCAGGAGGAGAGAGTATCCTGGACTTGGGAGGAGATCAAGGAGGGGAAGGGATCCTGGACTTGGGAGGAAATCATGGGAGAATACGAAAGCCTTCCTTGGAAGCAGACAAGGAGATAAAGGGAGGTCAGCGACAACGCTGGGGTTTGCGGCCACAACGAAAGCCCAAAAAACAGCCCCAAAGATTTTTTTTGGGGGGGGGGGCACACGGGGTGGTCGGCGGAGCCGAGGAGTGAACCAGAGCCAGTCTGGGAGAAGAGGGAGAAATTGGAGGAGAGTGAACGGAAAGAGTCAGAGACCGTCAGTGAGTTGATGGATGGCTAAGTCTCCTTGGTAATAGATTGACAGTGTCACGCCCTGACCAAAGAGAGCCTTTTAATTCTCTATTTTGGTTAGGTCGGGGTGTGACTAGGGTGGGTAATCTAGGTTGTTTATTTCTATGTTGGCCTGGTATGGTTCCCAATCAGAGGCAGCTGTTTATCGTTGTCTCTGATTGGGGATCATATTTAGGCAGCCATTTCCCCACTTTGTTTTGTGGGATCTTGTTTGTGTAGATGCCTGTGAGCACTTCATTGACATCACGTTTCATTTGTTCTTTATTGTTTTATGCGTTTCACTTCAATAAATATGTGGAACCCATATCACGCTGTGCTTTGGTCCGAATGTTCTTACGACGATATTGACAGACGGTGACATAAGAGATATTTTTAAATACCTTATATCCTTGATGTTAAAGACTTCCTGCTACACAGACAGGCAGCTAATGACTCCCTGTTACAAAACACTTAATTTCAAACCGTATGAAAATAAATAAGAATTTTAATTAGTATTAATTATGGGTATAGGCATGGGGCAGTTGGTTGATGGAATAAGTATCATGCATATAACAATTAAGAGCAGTTGTCTTTCATGGTTTCATCATAAATTGATATGGACGTACACACTTGATTTCTTTATAGATTGTCAGGGCCAATCTCTTGGTCAGCAACATAGGCACGTGTTTCATAAGAGTGAAGTTAAATTGATTGATCATCACTTATGATTATCAGTCTCTGTTCATTATCTATCTGTAATGATTACAGAGGAGAGGGACTGCCAGATTGAAAGGTGAGGGAGAAATATAGTTGATTACACGATGTTCACTACATTACCAAAAGTATATGGATACCTGTTCGAACATCTTATTCCAAAATCATGGGCATTATTATGGAGTTGGTTCCCCTTTCCTGCAATAACAACCTCCCCTCTTCTGGGAAGGCTTTCCACTAGATGTTCGAACACTGCTGCGGGAACTTGCTTCCATTCAGCCACAAGAGCATTACTGAGGTCGGGCACTGATGTTGGGCGATTAGGCCTGGCTCGCAGTCGGTGTTCCAATTCATCCCAAAGGTATTCGATGGGGTTGAGGTCAAGGTTCTGTGCAGGCCAGTCAAGTTCTTCCACACCGATCCCAACAAACCATTTCTGTATGTACCTTTGCTTTGTGCAAGGGGGAATTATCACCCTGAAACAGCAAAGGGCCTCCCCAAACTGTTGCCACAAACACAGAATGTCATTGTATGCTGTAGCGTTAAGATTTCCCTTAACTGGAACTAAGGGGCCTATTCTGAAGAATGAAAAACAGTCCCATAACTTTATTCCTCCTCCAACAAACTTTACAGTTGGCACTATGCACTTACAGTTGACCGGGTCAGCTCTAGCAGGACAGTCAATTATGTTTCTTGATTTGCCGTACTGTAAATGTAATGTACATCTGAAATCATGTTTGTGCTAATAGACTTTATGATAATGGATCTGAGTTGAAGTTAGGAGAGTGGATTTAATGTTTAGATCTAAATGATTAAGACGACACGGGCGGGGGGGACTGATCCTAGATCAGCACTCCTAATCTGATACAATAATCACATGCTCACTTCAATTGTGATAACTGCAGAGATTAGTCTTTACACAAGACTCTTATCTGTCTCCCAAGGACACTCAAGCATGACAATGCTCCATCTATCTTCAGGAGTGCTGCTTATCTTAAGTCTACAGCTGAACAGTTTGTGCAGCTCAAGATGCCAGGTAAATCTATTTGTAACCTCGTGCCCAAAGATGTTCTGTACTTGGGTTAACAAAGGCCAAGTTTGACTTGTTGCTCCACCAGACTTTCCTTGGGCGGAAGTGTCTGGGAATGAGATGAACATTTTTGTGATATTCTTTGTGCTCTTCCTGCTGTGTTCTTTCATGTGAGTGCATGTCCAGTTATTGCACTGCATTGTTCCAGCACAGGAAGTATTCTGATGCAAACTTTTCTACCTGACTGTCAGAAGGCTATGTTCATTATTAGACAGCCTACCTGGATTTTGATCCAGGAGTTTCTCATATCAGCTGCCTGAAATCCACCACACCACAATGTACAATGAAGCCTGAGCTGAGCTTCATCATTTCAGTCTGCTTCCTAATTTTTTTTTGTCATTGCATCAGTTTAATTTCAAACACTTTGGCTTTTACTCAATTTGGTCTCTGCTGCCTCCTTGGGGTCTGTCTAAGAACTCCCCTACCCAGTAGGGGCGGGACCACATCTACCGGATGTTGATACAGTCTGCGGAACAGCTGTGAGAGAACAACAAAGCTGACGCCACTTCTAGCTACAGAATTCGACGAGAAGGACGAAAAGAAGGTGAAAATACAACAACAAAACTGGATTCGAGGTTGATAAAGACTATAGAAGTGGTCAAGAAAACAGGTTATTAACATTCGTGTCGACAGAACTCTGAAAATTACAGATTCAAGGTAAGAGAAAGTTGGGCACGCGATGTTTCGTCGACAACATTGGCTTTGTGTACTGACGTCATATTTGCTACTTTAGCTAGCTATCATCATTATCAAACCCCATTTGATTGTACTAGCTAGCCGTGAAATGCTATGCTGTCCATGTGTTTTATAAGAGACAACGGTTGATAAACTTCTAGTTTTGTTGTAAATCTGAATGAGGTCATGGTATTGTTGACAATTTTAATGAATCGCTTCACACATCGATCAAGACTGATTGATTGGCATTTGGTTCCCAAAAAGCTACTATTTCGAGAAAAAAAGGACTGACCGCTGCCATAGTCTTATGACAGCTGTTTACATTTTAATATGCGCGCAGGTCTTGTTTAACTTCTCGATTACATGTTGTTCAATCAAACGTCGTTTTAGTTTGGAATATTTTCCAATCCAGTGAAAATGGCAAATGGAATGGAAATGGCAACCGCAGCGGATCTCTGACGCAGTCACAATTCAACTGCCCTTGTTTCTATGTAGAAGGTAGATGTAGCAGCATCGTTACTCACCCCCAATGATTTGTCTACATCAGCCAATGAAGACAACCGTTCACTATGAAACCGAATAGAAGATACACTTGTTAATTCTAGGCATCTTTGCTATGATGTGTTCACCTAAACTAGTTGGAATCCATATTGATCTCAATAGGCTCGCACTATAACACAAAACTCTCTAACTGGGCAGTATGCAGTCTCAAACCCAGTATGTGTCTTTGTGAGTAGTTGTCTTATGTGCACCTGTTTCACTCTGTGCCTCCCCGCTCTCCTTTCTTTCAGCTGCTGTCTGTGAATGAGTTAGTGTCTTACATGACTTACTTGCCCTTCCTAAAGGTCGGTCTCTGCTGACAACAGCACTATGGGCCGGATCTTCCTGGACCACATCGGCGGGACCCGCCTCTTCTCCTGCGCCAACTGTGACACCATCCTGACCAACCGCTCTGAGCTCATCTCCACGCGCTTCACTGGCGCCACGGGCCGAGCCTTCCTCTTCAACAAGGTGAGGCTGGTGAGGGTTGACTACTCTTAAAGGCCCAGTGCAGTCAAAAATGTGATTTCGCTGTGTTTTATATACATTTCTCACACTGAGGTTGGAATAATACTGTGACATTTTGAAATTTATGATGAACCCTTTTAGTGTAAGAGCTGTTTGAAAAGATCACCTGAAATGTATGCCTGTTTTGATTGGATGGAGTTTTGGCCTGCCTGGTGACATTACCAGGTGGTAAATTAGTTATGAGACCAATACGTTGGTTCCAAACCTCTCAGCCAATAGCTAGTTTTAAATGTTCCCCTCCCCCTCTGGCATTCCTAGCTAAATTCTTGCTTGAAAAATTGCTCTTTGCTAATAAACTATTTTTGTTTCACAGTAAGATACTTGTTACCCAGAAATTATTTGAGATAAAAAATAACACATGACACCATGTCATTATTCTCTAGCCTCATCCCATACTGAATGTGCTGTTCCAAACTCATTGATAGGGCATACTTCTATGGGACACGCTGCTAGTCCCTCTTGCAGGTTCAGATACTTTATATGTTTGTCACCCACAGGTGGTGAACCTGCAGTACAGCGAGGTGCAGGATCGTGTGATGCTGACGGGCAGACACATGGTGCGAGACGTCAGCTGCAAGAACTGCAACAGCAAGCTGGGCTGGATCTACGAGTTTGCCACAGAAGACAGTCAGCGCTACAAGGAAGGCCGCGTCATCCTCGAAAGGGCGCTAGTAAGGGAGAGCGAGGGCTTCGAGGAGCATGTGCCCTCTGATAACTCCTGAGTCCCCCGTCCCCCCTTTCTGCCTTGTGCACCCAACATCTCTCCCAATCCCCAGTGTCCCCTACACTCCTCTCCTTATAGGCAACTACCTGTGTATCAGCTTCCCACCAGCAAGAATTGTGTCAAGCCTGTAATTATGTTCGCCCCTCACACATATTGTACACAACATTTGAGAATGCACTCGCTCACAGGCTATAGTGCTTATAATGCGTATAATGTACATGCATTAGATTCTGCACGATACATGTGTAGACATTGGACTACAACTGCCTGAAGAGTAGGGGTTGTGGTGGGGGGAGTAACTTAATGACCCAAAGTGGAGAGCATGGACAGATGCTAATGCCTTTGTCAGTGATACAGCTGTGTATGATAAAACCACTGTTGCGTGAGAGATGCTTGTTTAGGATGAAATATTATTTAAGTTTTAGTGAGAATGGGTGTGAAAATTGATTTGAGGAAATAATCTTTCTGAATATTGTCATTAAACCCAGTTTCCATTTGCTTTTATTAACAAATATTAGATTTGATAGTGATTTTAGTTGACTGTTTGCACATTATAAAACTGATGTCAACCCTCACTTTGATCCCAATGACAAATGCATGTGTGTACTGAAGCCTCATGTCTGCCAATGGAACGACAGCACGCCTAGACTATAGAACCTGTGATCAACCTCCAAATGCTGACAATTGTGTAACAATTATCAAAAGACAACATTGTGTAAATGTGACAAAAAAAAAATGAACCGGCATTGTTGACAATATTGTGGTTAAGTTCTGTATTAGGATTGGTCAGTGCTGTGTTTTCTTTTTGGGTTGCATAGTCTTGCGATGCCATCCTTCCAATCCTCATTCATCACTCAGCTATTGGAACAAAATGAAATCGTGAGAGCCTGGAAAACTAAATAGGGGTTGAGTTAAAGCTACTGTTTTTTTATTTGTCAGGCCTCCAGGTGATGGATTATAATAAAGAAATTGATCATATGAAATGAACTTTACCTCTTGTATTGCATCACTTCTCTGGTCAATATAGGACACTAATATGGGGGAAGGGTATTATTGGGCAGGACTAAATCCTCAAAACAAGAGCTAGATTAGGCAGCCACCTCAAAGCATAATGGTACGGGCACGCAGATGAAATTCATTGTCCGTGTCAAAAGTACAACTCATGTCAATACGGAAAAAGAGAATGTGGCATTTTAGGCAGAAAAATCACATCCATTGTCATTCATTCGGCAACCGTTGGCCCCATCTGGATTTTTTAAATAGAAAATCTGAATGTGGCCACGGCCTTAGAATGTTGGCAAATTTGACCCCTGAAGGCTGACAAAACACAAAGGGTCATGTTCGTGGTCTATTTTAGAGAGCTTTTTATTTTTCATTACAGACATTTGCAAAATTTTCCATAGAATCAGGTTCACACTTTCCATTATCACTTGTTTTGATGAACTGCTTTAAGTTTCTGTAGAAAATAATGCAAAATGTTTACCCTTATTTTAATGAAATAATTAAAATGTTTTAAAGATCACACAGGCCACCCAATTCCTCTAATCCAGTTTATTCATCCTCAGCAAAAAGGGGAAAAATAATCAAATAAAAGGAGAACATAAAACAATTGTTCTGGTTTTATACATTTAACTAAATATGCAGCTCTATGCTAATGTGTAAGTAAATCAAAATAATATATGGTTAAATAAAATTTCTTTTAAGATACAGAAAGATAACATTTCTTAAATTTTCCCCATCGGCACTCGAGAGATGACGGGTCGCAGAAATACCAAAATGAAACCACCCACTATGCCACTCTACACGTCGCTCCTGCCATCCTTCAGTCATTCCTCGCACTGGAGGAAGGGGGCCAGTAAGAGAAGGAAGCAGAGAGGGAAGTGAGGAAGAAGAATGAGATGAGCATTGGGACCAGCACACTCAAGTAGTGTGACTGGGGTAGGAGTAAAATATGGAACAGACTAGCATACTACAAAAAAAAAAAAATGAAGCAATGTATTATGCATGCTTTTTAAGTGGTCTGCTTGTATGGCCATACAAATAGAGCCATAGTTTGACAGTCCAGTGAGTCAGGGATTGTGTAGTGTGTATGTAAAAATAAAGGGAGTAAGAGTGCATGGGGTGTTACAAAACAGAAGGAGAGCATTAACAGCAACAGCATCACTTATTCAAAGAGCAGCAGGCAGAGAAGGGCTTCTGCTTCAGAGGTTCTGTGTGTGTGACTCTAGTCCATTTGTTCAGACTCTAATCCAGCTGAGAGAAGCGGAGGAGTAGGCTGCAGTACAAGGGTTTGTGGTCCGGTTTGTAGTCAAACCAGTCTAGCAGTCTCATAAGAACAAACATGGCCACACAACAACTGACCCATGTCCGGGGACGACGACGTCCTTAACACACGCTATTTCAATCCAATGCCATGCAGGAGCCATTGGGTGAGGAGGGAGCAGAAAAGGAAGAGGGGGGTAAAGGTCAACATTCCACCCTACAACCTGAGGAGTGGTCAAGGGACAGACAGGGCTATGTTCTGTTTATCTGTCACCAATGATGTACTGAAAACCTGCTTACCAAGATGACCAAGGAGCCGAGAAAGAGGTCAGTTTCATTTAGAAAGTACTGGTGCAGACTAATCTTTTGTGATCAGTGAAACAAAGACTGAGGGGTAAGATTGTTGTTGAGCGATGGCGCTGCTGTGTGATTAAAAAGAAAAAAAATAGTTTGCCAGCTAACGTGTAAATATTGTGAAATAACTTAATTCTTTAGAAAGATAAGCTTGAAATGGGCATGGTCCAATTTACTCAACCAAAAACACATAGCTAAGTTGAGCTTTCTTAATTGAACCTGAAAATCAATAGTTAATTGTTTGTTCATCAAAGATAGCTGGCTAACCAATTGATCCTGCTTTGTAGTATATCCCTCTGACAAGTTAAGGCTGTGTGAAAACGAACGTGCGATAGTGACAGTGTGGCTCCAGAGGTTGCCATGGTGACCGTGTCCAAGGCAGTGTCCAAACTGTTCCCCTCTGGAGGGGTCAAGACTAACAGGAGTGGGTCAACAACCCTCAGCTCCAGAATGGTGGGGTAAGTGTGGATCTATTACAACCATGCTCTCTCCTCTCCCCCCCCCTCTCTTCCTTGCTCTCTCTTACATCCCCCTCTCTATTTAAGTGCCGCTTCTCTGTTGTGTGGATGGGTGGTGACGGGCAGGCAGCGGGGGCAACTCAAGAACACTCTTCTCCGATGCGTTGGCACGAGCGGCCCACCTTGCGGTCCAGCTTCACCATCTTGAGGACAGCCTCCTCGCGCCCACGTCCCAGGTGGTCGAACAGGCAGTCGTGCTGCTCAGGTAGACGGTGGAGCATGCAGAACACGTAGCCTAGAAGACAAAACAAAATAGGGAGGGAAACAATGAGAGAAAGAGGGGAGGCGAAAACGAGAAAGAGAACGAGACAGAAAAAGAGAGAATAAAAATCTGTGTCAAGGTGAGGAGACACGGGGTGAGGAGACACGGAAACCAAGGGCAGACGTGTTCAGATGTGTTTGCGCTGTTCCTATGTAGTACTGACCGCAGCGACAGGATCCCAGTTCCTGCTGTACCAGCTCCAGTTTGGTTTGGCAGCGATAGCAGCGCCGGCGGTTTTTCTGCTTGGGTCCTCGGCTAGGCTCCTCGCTCGCCGCCTCCCCCTCCAAGTCCCGCCGTGCCCGTTTCTCTGGTGACGCCTCGCTCTCCGACCCTGAAGCTGAAAGAACAGGAGGTTACACGGTTACAGAGTAACCGTGGGATGTTCAATATTGCACAGAAATATACACAGAGAGCAGGAGCATGGCTGTACCTGATTCGCAAGGACGTTTTGTGGGTGTACAGAGGGTGCCTTGGGCTGTTTCTGTGCATGACGATACTCCTGTGGAACAAAAAGAAGAGCAAGACAAGGGAATCATTCTTCATTGATCAAGAGCCCAAATGTGTGTCACCTAGAACAAGATGTTTTGGAGCCAGAAAGACAATATCAGAACCTTGAAGGATTTAAGACCTCGTGGCCATGCAACCAGATAAGCTCAAATCCTGACATGCCAAGTCTATTTACGTCAACATATCGCTCGACTTACATTCTTAACATGAAGGTTAAAAATACTAGGGATGTTCATCTTTCCCTTTCAAGATGATTCGACGTGTATCTAGATACATTGGCTCCGATACGATCCAGGAACGATACGTTTTAGTTTGAAACGAGTTTGTGCAATTCGGTTAGTTAGAGAACAAATCGATTCAGTGCACTAACATTTGTTGCATAACATTTCTTTATTCTAAATTAAAATCTGCTGCTGATGGAGCTCATGAGCTGGGCCTCTCTGTGCTGGATCTGTCTGAGCTGGGTCTCTCTGTGCTGGATCTGTCTGAGCTGGCGTGCCTGTTTAAATCAAATAACATTTTATTGGTCACATGCACCGGATACAACAACAGGTGTAGACTTTACAGTGAAATCCTTACTTACGAGCCCATTCCCAACAGTGCAGTGTTAAAAAGTAAGACAAATATTTGCTAAAGGCAAGAGTAACACAAAAACAAGGCTTTATACAAGAGGTATGTAAATGCTGTATGCTCTATGTAGGGGGGAGGGGCGGCAATGTAGCCTTTTTTGGGGGTTTCTTTCTTTGGTTCTAAAATCACCATCACCCACTAATTAACATGTCATTTTTGCAGATTAAGTGCTTGAGCTAGTAATGTATCAATATTTATCGTATACAAATTAGCTATGACGTGGACAATGAATATAGTGTAACAGTATAACTTTAGACCGTCCCCTCGCCCATACCCGGCCTCGAACCAGGGACCCTATGCACACATCAACAACAAGTCACCCACGAAGCATCGTTACCCATCGCTCCACAAATGCTCCACAAAAGCCGCGGCCCTTGCAGAGCAAGGGGAACCACTACTTCAAGGTCTCAGAGCAAGCGACGTCACCGATTGAAACGCTATTTAGTGCGCACCACCGCTAACTAAGCTAGCCGTTTCACATCCGTTACAATAGCACAATTTGGATTTCACCCCCCATCTAAAAATCAAATGGTTTTGACCGCTTGGAAGTTCACCTCTCGCGTCGGCCACGCAGTGCACCTCGCAAAAGTGATTGCTGTCCTCGTTAGTAAATTATCAACTTTACCCTGTACATCAAAAAAAGATATATATATATATGCACTGATTGTTTAAAGTAAAACTACCCAAACTATTGCTAAACTACCCAAACTCAGGTGAACCTGAAAAATCTAAATAAAATATTGGAAAAACCAATTCTGCAAGTATAGCCAGATGAGAGTTGTGTTTCTGATAGATTATTACTACTACTCCAGTAAAACACCATTAACAGCTCATACATTGCCTTCGGAAAGTATTCAGACCTAGACTTTTTCCACATTTTGTTACGTTACAGCCTTATTCTAAAATGAATGAAATATACTTTTTTCCTAAGCTATCCACACACACACACACACACACACTACCGCATAATGAAGAAGCGAAAACAGGTTTAGACATTTTTGCAAATAAAAACAGAAATACCTTATTTACATAAGTATTCAGACCCTTTGCTATGGGACTCGAAATTGAGCTCAGGTGCATCCTGTTTCCATTGATCATCCTTGAGATGTTTCTACAACGTGATTGGAGTCCACCTGTGGTAAATTCAAGTGATTGGACATGATTTGGAAAGGCACACACCTGTCTATATAAAAAAAAAAAAGGTCCCACAGTTGACAGTACAAGTCAGAGCAAAAACCAAGCCATGAGGTCAAAGGAATTGTCCGTAGAGCTCCGAGAACCCATTGTGTCGAGGCACAGATCTGGGAAAGGGTGGCAAAAAATGTCTGCAGCATTGAAGGTCCCCAAGAACAAAGTGGCCTCCATCATTCATAAATGGAAGAAGTTTGGAACCACCAAGACTCTTCCTAGAGCTGGCCGCCCAGCCAAACTAAGCAATCGGGGGAAAAGGGTCTTGGTCAGGGAGGTGACCAAGAACCCGATGGTCACTCTGGCAGAGCTCTAGAGTTCCTCTGTGGTGATGGGAGAACCTCCCAGAACCATCTCTGCAGCACTCCACCAATCAGGCCTTTATGGTAGAGTGACCAGACGGAAGTCACTCCTCAGTAAAAGGCACATGACAGCCAGCTTGGAGTTTGCCAAAAGGCACCTAAAGACTCTCAGACCATGAGAAACAAGATTCTCTGGTCTGAAGAAACCAAGATTGAACTCTTTGGCCTGAATGCCAAGCGTCAACATCTGAAAGAAACCTGGCACCATCCCTACGGCGAAGCACGGTGGTGGCCGCATTCGGCTGTGGGAATGTTTTTCAGCGGCAGAGACTGGGAGACTAGTCAGGATCGAGGCAAAGATGATCGTAGCAAAGTACAGAGACATCCTTGATGACAACCTGCTCCAGAGCATTTGCATGCCGAAAGTGCTGCACAGATGTGCAAGATCAGGAACAGGCCGGGCAGTGTGTGCAGTTTAACCAGTACCGATATTGCCTGGGGTTGTTCAGCACGCAAAATGACTGTCAACACAGTTACATGCAGTTTGACACTGAAGGAGAGGACTTCAGTTGTTATAAAATAGGAGTTATTTTCTGAAGGTAGACAGAATGGAATGAGCCAAACATTTTAGTGAACCAGCAATTTGTAATGCTTGAATACTCTTTCTGACTGATGCATGCTACATTTGGATCGGTTTTGGGTCCACGGACCAATGCACTTACATCTTCAACATTTGAATCGGGAACCGATGCGCATTGGTGAATGGTTACACCCCTAAAAAAACACCAAATGCAACAAGAAACTGCTTGGTTGAAAACCGGAAATCTTAAGTGAAATCCTGGGAGAACCAAGCAGGTCTTAAAAGATGGTCAACGTGACCATACTGCCCCAGTATGATTCCTATCTGGGCCAGGCTTAGTACATGTATTGCCAACGGAGTGAGACACACACACAACCACCACTCCTCCTAAGGCAGAAATAGAAGCAGGCTGTCACCATATCAGTCCAACCTTACAGACCTCTGCCAACAGAGACTTCATGAAATGCATACGTATATACACACTTCCCTCCGTATCTTATTTGACGGAGCAAAAAATGTTTCAAATTGTGTCTATACTCCAGCATTTTCGATTTGAGATCAAATGTTTCACAAAGTGACAGTATGGAATGTCACCTTTTATTTGAGGATATTTCCATTAGTGCTGGTCAGTATACTGTATTTTACTACACACAGATGTACGGTTTGGGTATTGGAATGTTTGGTTTGTTAAAATGTGATATGCCGTGTGTAACGTAAATTTGTATAGTGCACACAGCTACTTGAGTCAACCCTCTCCGCTCTCTCCATGCCACTTTCCACACAATCCTAGCCCCGTCACTCAAGGAGTGCATGTTGCTTGACCACGAGATGCTTCCGTTCAGTCTGCACGGTTAATGCAGCACATGCAACAATGTTGATGACAACAATGTTATTTTCACTTTGCTTCTTAATATAAATCCACAAGCATTCTATGAATGGAACCATTACTTTCGTACATCTGCAAAAAGCTAGTTTGTCTTTTCTTAGCAAGTTTTCCTTAAATCGTGTTATACGCTAATGCTAAATCGCTAGTTAGTTAGCTAATAAAATGTAAGAGTCAGAGCAAAAAGTAGCTAGCTTACACAGCCTGATAATAGTGATGGTGTAGGCCTAAATCTACATGTTTGTGCAACAGTATATTCTAAATCAGAGGAATAGGCGAAGCATGAATGTTGGCTACATGAAAACATTTCCAGTGAAAGATTATAGGGTCGCCTAGGAAATGCTGACAAAAACACTTTGGTTCCTGCCACAATAACTCCTCCCTGGCATTTTCATTCATTGCCATGTCAAATACTATATTTAAAGTGCCCACTATTATATTCTAACTATAGAATTAGAACAATAATTTATTTCCATGATTCCAACAGTTCACTGTGTTTTGATCTAATTCGGAAGTCAAATCGCAATTGCAACATTTGGTTAAAAATAAGGCCTTGATTTTTCGCCCATATTGTGCAGCCCTACGCGGGAGTGTGGGAATTATCTCGAATGCAGGAAATGCACAAATTTATGAAAATGCTGGAAATGATTTTCGGTTAGGGTGATTCACAATATATATGATTTCTTAGGCTAAATAAGTCAAATCTAATTCAGGGCTAAATATGCCTATTCCACAACCATAAGACCCAATAATCAATTAACTTAATCAAAATAGTTTAATCTGCTTTTTTTTGCAAATAATAATTATATATATATTTTTAAATCACTGATCTCTGGCTTTCATGTCTATGAAAATGGCATTTTTGTTACAAATTTAACCAGAACCATAATGCACATTCATTCACTAATAATGACACATATCTTGTAGCAGGCATAATAGAAAATGAACACAGGTCTCAAACGATCCCACAAGCACAAGCCCACGTGCAAGTGAGTATTCAGCTAATCTTTATATTTCAAGTTTAGCCAACTTGGAACTACTTGCTAGCTAACAAGGCAGAACAGTTAAATTATGAACACACCCTTCTGTTCATCTCCAACTGTTTGAACAGCATGCTAGCCTGTCCACTTCGTTTAGATGTTGAAATCAAGCGGCCCATCTTATTTCTCAGAAGGAGAACGAGTTGCCAACTCCTTACATAATTGTGTTTTATGCTTATTGTACATTTATAAAAACAGACTAGACAGCTAGTACAAGTCTTTAGATAAAATGCTGCTAGCGGTACAATACTGGGCGCGACAAACTTGAGCATTAATTCTCTAGAATCAATGTTAATTGATACTCCTGTTTCAGTAGTGTCTGCCCCTGGCACAATCTGAGGAGTTGAGACATAAAAAAAGGGTATCGCTAGAAAGGTTAACTACTCTATTACAGTAATGTCTAAATGTCTTTGTGAAAATATGACTGAGTCGGTTGGACTAAACCGCAAAAGTAAATAGCAAGTTAAAACCGCTTGTGAGAGAAGTGATCGCTCATCTTCGATGTTGTAAGTGACAGAGGGAGGGGCTTGGTGTGTGTGTGTGTGTGTGTGTGTGTGTGTGAGTAAATGGGGAAAGGCTATACAGACACGTCTGATGATGCATGTCGCGCAGCTGAGAGTCGAGAGGAATGGATTTAGTTCACCCAGGTCATCCTGATGAGTCCTTCCCAGCGAACTAGTTCAAACTGGCATCAGCAGCATGACATGAGGTAAAACTTGGAAAAGAAAGTTGTTTATTTCGATGGGCGAGGGATAAATAACTTGTATAAGTTTCTAGCTACAAGCACAAACTAGCTAGCTGGGAAGGGCAACTGACTGAACAAAATCCATTAGCCTTCACTCGACTCTCACTGCACGACATGCGTCATCAATATGGGCACCGGGCGTGTCGGTATAGCCTATAGGTATAGTATATGAGAAGGTGCACACAGCACAGAATGGAGCTAGTGACACGAGACCAAAAAGTCAACATGAGAACGAGCGGACAAAAACCTTGATTCTTGTGATAAAGGCATTTGGAATATTGTGCTAAAAAAAACACATTTAAATTCATATGATATCAGTATTTGAGTGGGTATGATTCATCATTATTCATGATTCATTCATGATTATCCGTTATCACGTTAGCATCCACATTTATGTAGAAGTGTTCAGAAACATTTTATTCTTATTTACACTCAAATAGGCTAATAAATGACAACGCATTATTCACTATTTAGTTCCTATTGGCCAAAACATAACCCGAAACACAACAGTCCCACCTTTTTCATTGTCAGTAATTCAATTTTGCCCATATTCTTGAAGAATGTTAAGCTCACTGGTGTCACAACAAGATCCACCAAATATGTTAAATAGGACTGCTAATAACTATATTGAACAAACTGTGATGGAAGAAAAATAGCAGAGCTTATATTTCTTAAAAAAGATTAATCACATCTGGTTTTAGTCATTTAAGTTCAGACTGGAGAGTTTCATTTAAATATGCACTCACAACCAATTCAAAATCAACTGGTGGGTTGCTGGAGGTTTAGAAAGGGTGGCAAGAGTGAGTAAAAAATAATAAAATGTCTCGACCAACCAGCTGAAAATCCCTGCATTGTGTGCTAGTGATTTGGGACCAAACACTAAATTTGTACTACTTCAATACACCATCAGTGAATTTGTTCAAATAGTATTGCATTCTCCAAATAGCGGGACTAGATACATAGTTTTTTCAATTTAAAAACGGTAAAAACAGACCCCCCCAAAACGGACATTCTATACTGTCGCCTCATATTTAACATTTGATCTCAAATCCAAAATGCTGGAGTACAGAAGCAAATTTTAACATTATAGCTTCACTGTCCATTGAAATACAGAGGGGAGTGTATGTGGACTAAAGTGTGCACTCCTCTTCCTCAGTGACATCTAATACTAAGAGATGTAGTGTTTGTCCAGATTGAAGATGTATATAACAGTGCATTCGGAAGGTATTCAGATCCCTTGACCTTTTCCACATTGTTACGTTACAACTTTATTCTAAAATGGATTAAATTGTTCCCCCCCCACTCAACAATCTACATACAATACCCCATAAAAAGACAAAGCAAAACAGGTTCAGAGACTTTTTGAAATCTATTACTAAAAACTGAAATATCACATCTACATAAGTATTCAGACCCTTTACTCAGAACTTTGTTAAAGCACATTTGGCAGCGATTACAGCCTTGTCTTCTTGGGAATAATGCTAAAAGCTTGGCACACCTGTATTTAGGTGTGCCATTTATTCTCACATTCTTCTCTGCAGATCCTCTCAAGCTCTCTCAGGATGGATGGGGAGCGTCGCTGCACAGCTATTGTAAGGTCTCTCAGGATGTTTGATCGGGTTCAAGTCCGGGGTCTGGCTGGGCCACTCAGTCTTGTCCTGAAACCACTCCTACACGGTCTTGGCTGTGTGCTTAGGGTTGTTGTCCTGTTGGAAGGTGAACCGTCACCCCAGTCTGAGGTCCTGAGCAGGTTTTCATCAAGGATGTCTCAGTACTTTGCTCCGTTCATCTTTCCCTAGATCCTGACTAGTCTCCCCAGTCCCTGCCGCTGAAAAACATCCCCACAGCATGATTCTGCCACCAACATGATTCACCGTGGGGATGGTGCCAGGTATTTTCCAGACGTGACGCTTGGCATTCAGGCCAAAGAGTTCAATCTTGGTTTCGTCAGACCAGAAAATCTTGTTTCTCATGGTCTGAGAGTCCTGTAGGTCCCCTTTGGCAAACTCTGGCCACTACCAATAAAGACTTGATTGGTGGAGTGCTGCAGAGATGGTTGTCCTTCTGGAAGGTTCTCCCATCTCAATAGAGGACCTCTAGAGCTCTGTCAGTGACCATTGGCTTCTTGGTCACCTCCCTGACCAAGGCCCTTCTCCCCCAATTGCACAGTTTGGCCGAGCGGCCAGCTCAAGGAAGAGTCTTGGTGGTTCCAAACTTTTTCCATTTAAGAATGATGGAGGCCACTGTTTTCTTGGGGATCTTCAATTCTGCAGACATTTTTTGGTACCCTTCCGCAGATCTGTGCTTCGACACAATTCTGTCTCGGAGCGCTACAGACAATTCCTTCAACCTTATGGCTTGGTTTTTGCCCTGACATGCACTGTCAAATGTGGGACCTTATATAGACAGGTGTGTGCCTTTCCTAATCATGTCTAATCAATTGAATTTACCACAGGTGGACTACAATCAAATTGTAGAAACATCAAGGATGATCAATGGAAACAGGATGCACCAGAGCCCAATTTCAAGTCTCATAGCAAAGGGTCTGAATACTTACGTAAATAAGGTATCCGTTTTTATCTGCTAAAAACCCATTTTCGCTTTCTCATTTTAATTTGATTTAACTAGGCAAGTCAGTTAGGAACAAATTCTTATTTACAAAAGCAAAAGGCCTCCTGCTGGGAAACACTTTTTTTTTTAAATGATAAAACACACATCACGACAGGAGACAACACTACATAAAGAGACTTAAGACAACATAGCATGGAAGCAACACAGCATGGTAGCAAGTTAGCAACACAACATGGCAGCAGCACAACATGGTACAAATATTATTGGGCACAGACAACAGCGAAAAAGGGCAAGAAAAGTATAGACAACAATACATCAAGCAAAGCAGCCACAACTGTCAGTAAGAGTGTCCATGATTGAGTCTTTGAATGAAGAACTGTCCAGTTTGAGTGTTTGTTGCAGCTCGTTCCAGTCGCTAGCTGCAGCGAACTGAAAATAGGAGCGACCAAGGGATGTGTGTTCTTTGGGGACCTTTAACAGGATGTGACTGGCAGAACGGGTGTTGTATGTGGAGGATGAGGGTTGCAGTAGATATCTCAGATAGGGGGAGTGAGGCCTAAGAGGGTTTTGTAAATAAGTGGGTCTTGCGACGGGTATACAGAGATGACCAGTTTACAGTGGAGTATAGAGTGCAGTGATGTGTCCTATAAGGAGCATTGGTGGCAAACCTGATGGCCGAATGGTAAAGAACATCTAGCCGCTCGAGAGCACCCTTACCTGACGATCTATAAATTACATCTCCGTAATCAAACATGGGTAGGATGGTCATCTGAATCAGGGTTAGTTTGGTAGCTGGGGTTAAAGAGGAACGATTACGATAGAGGAAACCAAGTCTAGATTTAACTTTAGCCTGCAGCTTTGATATATGCCGAGAGAAGGACAGTGTACTCCCAAGTACACTACCTCAAGCTCTAAACCCTCAGAGGTAGTAATCACACCTGTGGGGAGAAGGGCATTCTTCTTACCAAACCGCATGACCTTTGTTTTGGAAATGTTCAGAAGAATGTTAAGGGCAGAGAAAGCTTGTTGTAGAGCATTTAACACAAAATCCAGGGAAGGGCCAGCTGAGTATAAGACTATCATCCACATATAAATGGATGAGAGAGCTTCCTACTGCCTGAGCTATGTTGTTGATCTATATTGAGAAGAGTGTGGGGCCTAGGATCGAGCCTTGGTGACAGGCAGTGTCTGAGACAGCATATGTTCTGACTTTATACACTACACTCTGAGGTAATTAGCAAACCAGGCCAAAGACCCCTCAGAGACACCAATACTATTTAGCCGGCCCACAAGAATGGAATGGTCTACCCGGTAGACTCTACCGTATCAAAAGCTTTGGCCAAGTCAATAAAAATAGCAGCACAACATTGCTTAGAAACAAGGGCAATGGTGACATCATTGAGGACCTTTAAGGTTGCAGTGACACATCCATAACCTGAGCAGAAACAAGATCACATACCAGAGAGAATACTATAGAATTTTAAAAAGCCAGTCAGTTGATTATTTACAAGTTTTTCCAACACTTTTGATAAAACAGGGCAAAATAGAAATAGGCCTATAACAGTTAGGATCAGCTTGATCTCCCCACTTAAATAAAGGACGCGTCATGGCTGCCTTCCAAGCAATGGGAACCTCCCCAGAGAGGCGAGACAGGTTTAAAAGGTCAGAGATAGGCTTGGCGATGATAGGGGCAGCAACCTTAAAGAAGAAAAGGTCTAAACCATCTGACCCAGATGTTTTTTTTTTGACTCAGTAACAACCATATCATCACCATTAAGGGACATGGGCAGCTGCGAGGAGGAGGGTTAATTCTCCAGGTCTTTAACTGTTTTCTAGAACTTCCTGGGGTTAGATCCACAGAGAGAACTGCTCCTTAAAGTAACTAACTTTGGTCTTCCGGATAGCCTGAGCGCACTTATTTCTCATTTGCCTGACCGAGAGCCAGTCAGCCTGAGTATGCGTGTGCCGAGGGTATCTCTGCAAGATCACGGTCGAACCAGGGTCTGAACATGTTTTTAATTCTCATTTTCTTTATGCGGGCAGGTTTGTTAACAATACCACTGAAAATATCAAAAAGGTCCAAGCATCTTCAGAGAGGATCAAGCTGATTCTATACCATTTTACAGAGGCCAGGTCATGAAGGAAGGCATGCTCATTAAAGTTTTTTAGCAACATAATAAGTTCCTCATAATGGGGTGTGTAGATTGATGAGGATTTATTTTTATTTTTAGATGTAATACATTTTAGAATAATGCTGTAACGTCAAACTGAAAAAAGGGAAGGGGTTGGAATACTGCACTGTATAAACCATATAGATTGAAAATGCTGAAGAGTGAGGGTCCAGTCTGATATGAGATTTAGTTAGAACTTGGTATGATTGTATGACTGACAATGATCTCAGCTATGGTAATTCATTCAAAGGTTTCAGAATGTGCGTCATCACAAAATTCTAAAGTTGTGGACCCTCCATCTTACCCTCCTGTGTAGTTGTTAATGTGGGGACAGGGTCTTCGGTTGACACCGATGGCTGCTCGGAGCTAGTGGGTGGTGACGACGATAGGGATTGGCTACTGTTGCTGCTCGTCTCGCCACTGAAGACAGACAATTGGCTACTGCCAGTGCTTGGGCTGGGCTTTGATGTACAGTCCTCGTCTGTCTGCTTTTGCTCGATATCTGAAAGACAGACAAAATAATGGTATTTAGTGACCCCAGCACCACATACTGTACGTTGGCTCTTAATGGACCAGCAGCTTCAGAGCATTAGTACACACAAACATACATGTGGGGGCATGAGTCACCATTCCCTCTCCCCAAAACATCATACAGAATCGCAGATGGCCCGACCTGAGAGGATGTCAATACCTCAGAATGACCCTTTAGCATGATTATGGCTGTGGCGGTCACAAAAATTGTGTCAGCCGGTGATTGTCAAGCAAATAACTGTCAGTCTAACAGTAATTGCAAATAAATTAACCTAAACACATTTAGCATCTCCTGGCTTCCACAAGCCACTTATGCAGACCATTGGAACATTACATTTTAAAAAGTATAATAAATCCATGTAATATAACCTACACCTTCAAAATAAATCCATTATTTATTTTAGACAGGGCTAAAGAAGCATGATATGAAGAAAATGTAGTCTATTTTAGGAGAACAGAATAGCATTCTCCGAGATGTCCTTATGTTAGGTCCTGATGTGGCTATGCCAAATGGCTGTGAGCTACACTAGGTAATTTAGCAGACAAGATTTGCTTAGAATTCCATGGCATTATTTTACAGTATGAAGAAAACTGAACAAAGCTGAATAAACTATAAATAAAAACTATCCAAACGATTTGCGGGAGTGCGCACACTAAGCAAATCTAACCTGTGTTGAGCAGTTAACAAAGCAATAGGTACTCCTATATGCTTCACTTTAATAACTAATTCCAGTTGTACTACAAACTTTTGGCAGTGTTTTGATTTTTAATACATTTTAAGGCTGCATGATGCGACTAATGATGATTTTAAAAAGTTGCTTGAAAAGGCATGAGCTCTGCTTTGTTTTTTGCGCAGGCTGTACACACTTCATTAGTCTCTCATTCACAATTTGACAAGCAAGACAGCATCCCCTTTGTGCCTTTAATACACCCTAAAAAAAATCCATGCCTTTGTTGTGCCCTTCTCCCAGAGTGCCTGTTCCAAAGCACTCACTGAGTGCTGTGCGCTCTCCATCACGTGATCGGGTCTTTCTCACAGGCTACAAGTGAAGACAGACACAGGGGACGCAACTGCGCGCATCCTTATCCAATTCTGAGGTGCATATTGAAGATATTGAAGACTGTCCACATTTACTTTCCGCCAGCCAACAAGATGAGTAGGCCTAACAGATAGTAGATTGACACAGGCTAGTGCTTTTGCTATCCCCCACAGTACAAAAGTCGACCTATTCTATTCTGTGCGAGAAATAACTATTCCAAACATGGGACAGTTGTGGGATGCAACAGATCCTAAATTAATACAACCACAAGCATTAAAAAACAACATTTAAATCAATGTAGCTGACAACAGATCAGAACATTTATCTTTAAATTTTGATAAACTATTAAGCTATTTCTTCACATTATAAGCGCAGCAACACGCACACGGCAGTGGGCTATAAGCGTGAATGTTTCATTAGCGGGAAAACACCATTATCAAAAGTGACCGCAAATGTGATTATGCATGTAATGCTTTTATTATAAAGGTGCATTTTTATGGTGAAAATGATCTTCCCCAAACTTGAAACTCACTCGCAGCTTATGTATCCCAGTTAGACTCTAAACCCCCTTGTAAAGTTGATTAATGTGCTTCATTTTAAAGAAGTTATTTGGCCACTTTAGTTGTGATACAAACCTTATCAAAACACATAGGCCTATGGGCTAGGCTACACGAGGTGTTCAACTATGATTCGAAAGAGTCACAAAAAACAGCTTTGTTTCTTGCCTTACGCTGGGCATCATTCACAAGTGACAATATATCATTCACAAGTGATAGGCTAATATATTCACCCATCAGACTATTCTTGATTTAATCTTGTCTTTACACATACTAAATAATATGTGTGACATTTGTTTTGATTTAGAACGGACCATTATCATGCACCAGTCTTGAAACAGGAGCAGCAGAAAAAAATACATGTCATCTATGCATTTAAATAGCAGATGGGGAATGCTTTCCTGTGATTCATTTTCATGCCAACCAGGAAGGCTATACTCCTATTCTAAAGAACAGCAATGTGCTTAATATTAGGGAAGGTGACAAATAAATAGACAAAGCGGATGGGATCCTCTATTTAGTAAAAGCCACCCCTCTGCTTTATCACGCCATTGCATAGCCTATAGAAAAGTTGCGCAACATGAGCTCATGGGCCCTCATGAAGCGTTCGATTCCATTTTCGATTACATTTGTATTGATGCCAGAGTGATTAGAGGGACAATAGAGTGCTGAGTACCAGGGAGTTAGCAAGTTTGGTAGGCTACTAATCACCATGAGCCGCATCAGAGCTTGGAGAAGCCTAATTACCGTGACTAAACGGTCACGTGATATTTGACTGCCTTCATGACTCGTGGACACCGGTGTGGCGGTAATACGGTCACTGCAACAGCCCTAAGCATGACCCCAGTTTAGGCTACCAGGGAGTCTATCCATCAACTCCCAAAACCCAGAGGGCTGCACAAGGTCAAAAGGCAGCTGGGCCTTATCTTAATCCTCTATAGAACCCATTTCTGCTGTCGTGGTGCTCTTGTGTATTGAATCTATTCTAGGCAATGTTGCTGCTGAAAAGGCCTACAGAAGCCCATCTCAAAACTTCAGTCATAAGCTCCATTTTAGAGCTGCAATCTTTATCCACAGGAGTATTGAGAGCCAACACCCCAACATACAGCAAAGCAAGATATCAGACCTGAGAACATATTTTTCCTGACACCAGTTTTATTCTTGAGATAGCTATTATGTCAATGAGAAGTTAATCTGAAAATTGACTTTTTGGACTCTGAAAATAGCCTTGTATTTTTACTGCATGCCTTTGGAATATTTCACAGGGATATTTTTATACAAAAAAGGTACTTGCATTACTTCTACAAAACATATTTAACAAACCAATATACGTAACCTAATCAAGGTGTAAAAAAAACCCTGCCATTTCCATACAGCAGAGGCATAACATGACAGGCAGTAATCTGCACACCCCCTTCTGATGTCTCAGGTACACACAGGGCTCTACCACATAACAGAAACCTATTGTCTTCCACCTTTATGGGAATTTAGTTGTCTTGCGCAAGGAACAGCAAGACTTACCAGCAAAACATTTTGAGCAGAGGTTCATGGTTTTACTGGACCTGGGGAGAGAAAAAACAAAAATAAAAGTCAGTCCCACAAAGGAATGGTACCAAGGTGGAGATGGCCAAATAGGATAAAGGCTCACTAGACACACGTCAGTCAATGCAATATGGCCCTCTTACTTGCAACAAAAATCACACTTAAAAAAAATAATGCATTTCAATGGCTCTTGGGACACTCAAACCTGACCCATTTTTTTTTTTGTACCCAGACAGTCAGACGGCTCTGAGGTTGCCATAGCTACGGAGAGTGAGTGAAAACAAATGGATGGCAGGGGTGACAGATCACAGAAAGTCATGGCAGGGAAGAGAAGGGGGAAACAAACAAAGGTGGGGGTGGGGTAGAGGTTGTTGCAAACAGTTGAAAAGGGAAGGAGGATAAGGTAGCAAAAGTCAATATTTTTACAGCAGCAAATGACAGGTACACCATTGCACTCATTTGATACCATCTCTCACCGGTTAACAAGCTAATCAGTCCAGGATAATCAATTGTGCCAAGAAGCCTAACCTGACAGGGGCTTTTGACCACCATTGACATTGGCCTGAGGGTTCAAGGGTTCATTACTGACTGAAGTAGGGTAGTCAACTCAACATTGATAACAACTGCTACATAAACTCTATCACATTTTTACCCTACGTATACATTACACTAAATGTTGTGGTCAGAAATAGCCTAGAAAAAAATAGGCATAAATAGAATTTAAAAAAAATCTAAAATCAGGTTTACTTCCCTCACAATCCTAATGTGTAATAGGCTAACTCACGACAGCAGACCCAACTCCAGGAACACAACCCAAACCCTTCCACATAGCCTCAAATCTGTTCAACTGAAATCACCCACCAAAACATGCACCATTTTCTCAGGCTTTCCTTTGAATCCTTTCCTCAATGACATTACATTTCCAGTGGTAGACTAATGGTTGTTCTCATTCTGGACCTCTGACACTCACTTTAATAGGAAGGCACAATGCATAATGCTGGGATGTTTCTGTTCTGGGCTGTGTGAGCTCTGTCAATACAGTAAAAGGTTGGAACTCCATAGGGTATTCAGCCCATTGTGCCCTCAGGAGGGAATGTGGCCAATGGACTGTTCCAATTGACCCTGGGATACATTTAGTACTCATCCTACCATGACCTTAACTGCAATTGGACTTTTCCTCCCAACAGCACGTGTGTCATTCAGTGGTAGAGTAACTAGACCTCAACCGAGAAGAGGATTTGCAGTATACCTAGATGAGAGTTCTGACAAGCCCCATGCTAGCCTAATCTTTGCACGACATTGAAGATGTGTTTGCCTACCCACTTTCAGCTAACGCATTATAACCTAATGTCCTCCTTCACTCCCCATCTCGATAAGGGCTTCAACTGAGCTAACATGTTCGTCAAAACAGAGTATCAGTCTATAATGGTTTGTCCCTATCAAAAGAATGTCCTTTGAATTCGGTCAAATTGATATGCACAGGCTCCATTTTACCAGAGAAGAACCAACTGACCTAAAAACAGGAAAGCTGGAAATTCAGCCCAGATTTTTTAAAACTAGCCCACTTCTAAAGGCGAAGCCTATATCCTGCAGTCTCGCGATACAGACTCCCCTCCCAATGTTTAATGAGATATCTCAAACTGAAGAGGATGTTTGTTCCTGGCTCTAGCTGTAATCAGGCATACTCAGAAAGCCTGATAGTTTGAACACAGCAGGGAAGGGCTACAAAGAAAGCCGGAGGGCTTCAAAGTGGATAACTGTGACAAGCTTTAGACGCCTCGAACCAGGTGTTGACCGCAAGAGCCGTAAACATGCTTCTGATTGTGTCACCTGACATTGAGAGGTGTAAGTAATTCTCAGTTCGCTCACATATAACACACCCTAAAGATCAGCGTGACTAGTTAGAGAGCATGGCACAAGAAAGGAGGGCAGGGTTTTAGTACATAAAAATCATCCAGGGAGTTATATCCCAGAGTCCTCATCTCATTGCTACAAATGGTGCTTTCAAGACAACTGGAGGAAAAGCGATGTCAATTCATGACGTCAGTGATCTTTAGTTCTGAGCTCTAGACAGATGCCAGAGTTTCCGACTTGGAATTTGAAGTCGTAAACAATTTCCCCCGTCAGAGCTCGTTTTTTTCAGAGTTCCTAGTTGTCTTGAACGCACTAAAGTCGGATATTTCCAAGTTCCCCGTTGTTTTGAACGTGGCAATAGCTGACCATACAGGAAGAACTGTCCAGCTCAAACAAAGGCCCCATTTTTATTATAAGTAGGCCATACCCTTTGTAGGCCATACCCTCTATTTCACTAAAGATGGTTTAATGTACTGCCTAAATGGGCTCGATTAAATAACATTAAATAAACATTTCCGGTATGTAATCACAACTTGACTGGAATGTGAGGGATGAACGTGCTGTAACTTGATAACTAATGTGGTTACAAGGCAATGACAGTCTGGAGAATATTGGACACAAAGTGTTAACGTTTAATCTTTAGTTAGGATATAATTTCTTTAGAATGGATACATTTCCATTTAAGGACACAGAGCCTAACTAGAGCAAATGATGATCAGATTATAACCAGACATTTTAACATAACGCGTTCAGAACCACAGAACATGATTCGACGCTTTGATATATCTACACTCATGGATAGAGAATGAAAACAAGCCCAAACGTTCAGCAAACCTCAAAACATTCAGATAGGAATCAGTTTTGTAACTCAAACATTTGCCCCAACCCCCACCCGGTATGCCCAACATAACAATGGCTTTAACCTAGACGACATTAATATCCATCCTCATTATCACTACAATAAACCATCTCCACAATACATAATGTGCGACATCTTACCCCCAAAATCCACATGGACACCGAGGTGGTAAGGGTTTGCTGCGCTCACTACCAGTATCCCCCATGACTTCAACAAAATGATCAAGGGTACGCAAGGCTGGGGATGAGACAGGGGCCTTGTCGTTGTAAAGGATCTTCAGCCAACTCAAGTAGCAAATATCCGCTTCTATAAATAGTCCTCGGTGGTCAAATTGGACAACGAAGGTGGATGGCTTTGCCGACACGAGCGGCCACAGGGATCCGAATAGTCCTAAACAGCTCAGTTTGGATTAATTGATCATCCAAGTGTCCTCACTGGACTCAAAGCAATCAGCTGGAGCTCGGCTACTACTAACAGCCACAGGGGGGGTGTTAACGCTTTGTCCAACCTGTAACATGAAAGATACAACACAAAACATAAACACCACAACAACAAATATTTCCAACAATCTCAATATTAATCACGAGTATTCGACACAGAGTAAGCAGCAGTCACATCGAATATCATTCCACTTACACCATGTGCTGCGTCCCCCAATCTTCAGTGGGCCGAACTGTACGAAGTAAGCTGTTCAGGAAACTACCGGTACCTAGACCTTCATTTAGAATAAAACGTACTGTGCCGTATCAACAGAATCAAAATGGCGTTCATTGAACGCAATTCCCACTAGCCAATGTAAACTCACACACACACAAGCAACTATTTGGATTCATATATTTTAAACGGAAGCAATATAAAAAACGTTTATTTCCTTATTTCACGGTTTGAATCGTTGAAAATTACTATTACCAAAACGCGATAATGAATACGTCCCAACCCATTGGTCTTTTTGGGACAAACCAAAACATGAATCAGCTGTGAAGCAGGAGGATCACAAAATATATTTCACGTCAGAGTAGCCATTTGCACAACACATCTTATTCGAAGTCACTTAGCTATCTAAATATATGGATCAAACATATTGCTCAGCGAAAATGTGCAATTGGAGTGCTTGAAGCATGAACGACAAGCATTCTTGAGATAAAATTGGTTTGCAATCTATCGTCTCGCACTCCCATAGAGCGTTTTAAATCTTTCACAGTATTAATTGGTAAATTTACAGTGGTGTAAAACATGTCAAATACATACTGACATACATGGGTCTTCATGACACACAAGTTGTACATGTTTTGTTCCACATCTTTAATACAGTATTGTTTAAAAGCTTGATTGCCAGCTGGTAGGGTATCATGAGGATGGATGGACAAGGGTGCATTTAAAACCTGTATTAAATCAGCAATGTTAAAAAAAAAACATTTGGTCTTTCAAGTTTGATGAGGGTTGCTAACAATAAGTACTGCAAAATGAGTCCGACAACATTTAATACCGTTTCCTGCAGCCACTGCCTGCAATAAAATGTACATGTATTGGCCCACTAACATTGGCCATAAGCAGAGATCACCAGTCTGAAGAAGCCTTTGGCACTCACTAATGCAAAACCTACTTGACTTTAGAAATCAATCAATATGTTTTGAACACCAAGAGGTTGAGAGACTTTTCTGCTGAATCTCTATCAACATCTACAAAAGAGACCTCTTCTGAAAATATATCCCAACGTATGTTAATGGCAGTGATATAGAAAAACAGATAAAAGTCATCCCAAGCAATGGTGATATAGTACAGTAATGATATTGTACTAAGATGATAGAACAAATTGCAATCAAAACATATAGATATGAGAAGGATAATCTGCTTTCTACTTAATTTTACTTTAAGTCAATGTTCAGCCCTCATGCAATAGCAGCAATGTGAAAGTATCTAAAGGATTGCTCAAATCTACTTGAAAGCTTGTAAAATAACAAAGGAGATATGAAAAAGTAGAGAGCAATATTAAGAGCCAAAAAACAAAGAAAGAGGGAAGAGGTGAGAGATAATAGGAAGCACGGCACTGAGAAATAAACCGTAGAGCCAACACACAACTTAACAAATCAAACCACAAACAAAATAATTGACAATATACATATCATATCTACATTTAGCAGTAAGCACAAGCAGCAATTAAAGTTGTCCTCAAAGGTGAGGACAACAATAAAATGACAAAAACAAATCTATAGACAGAAATAGCTATTACCAGCACTGCACATTTCCCCAGTGCTTAATAGACCTAGGTAATATCTTTCTTACAGTAAATATGGGGAACAATAAAGTGCCAAATATCAGCTGCTCATAGATTCTCCCTCCGATTTCCACAAAGTGCTGATGAATTTACCAAACATTGAAGTTCCCGCTCAGCCAAGACTGCAATATTAGTCTTTAAGTCCAAATGGGGGGGTGAATCAAATTCATTTCCAGGATATAAACCTTGAGCATAGGTGAATATGACCATGTTCACCTATGATTTTTCTTCAACATGAGTAGAAAATCATTGATAGTGGTATTGCATTGGTTAATCTTTGGATGAGCAGTACTGATTGCGTCTCCACTGGCTGGATAGCACCTGGCCTGACTAGGCTTTGAAGAGTGCCAACTGAGTACCCTTAAACCGGCAGCAAATGTGGGCTAATACCTTCACAGGAAATGTATGGACCAATTTAATCCATAGCCTTTTTCCCACCATTGTCTATCATTTCAGACAGGGAGGACTGTATGAGCACCCTAAAAACCTGAAATTGATGTAAGATTCTGTTAACGTGTTAGAGGCTTATTTTTGTTATCAAAATGAATTGTATGCTTAGCAGCATTTTAGCAGTGCATCTTGTGTGATAGATAAAGGTTGTGCAAAATTGTTTTCTTGGGGTTTTTCCTTTTCTCTCAGAGGTGGGGTTGTGAGGAAGTGGAGGATGAGGATGAGGAGGGCTGGGAGGGGAGAAGGCTGTGGGTGCAGGATGGCTGCATGGGTCTAGGGTTCTGGGATGTGGAACTGGACTCAAAAGGTGATGCCTGCCCAAGACTACCCTCTTTCACCTCCGTGTCCAACTGGGTCGGACACTCAAAGTGGACACAATGGAACACCTGAAAGAGAGAGAGAGAAACAGGGAATGAGGAACGGATATACAACATTTTCCCCTGGTGCCACTACGTTTTTCCAGATGGTGGCACCAGCCCATGATTTGGTTGCATCATGTGTTCCCCCGCACAGTCATGCAATAGAAAAACATATGTAATTATCAAATAATTAAAGAGCTTTATTAAGAAGTGAGATAGAAATATTTTCATTCCTCTTACATTTTGTGATTAAAAATATGCACAACCAAATCCAGTGATAGTCATGAATATTGGGTTGACAATTAGACCATTGTCATTATATTTTACTATTAAAATAGGGCTCCAGAGATCTCCAGATGTTTAGAGATCTTTATGTGCACTAATATAATAGGCACATTTATTTAGGACTAATTTCCCACCTGAGTAAGTGGAGATCTAGTTAGCTAGATCACCAACTCTAATTATGAATTGGGTGGTTTGAGCCCTGAATGCTGAGCCGTCGTATATCAGACCGTATACCATGGGTATGACAAAATATTTATTTTTACTGCTCTAATTACATTGGTAACCAGTTTATAATAATAGAAAATAGCTGTGGTATATTGGCCATACACCAAACACCCTCAGCCCTTATTGCTTAAATATAATACCCACTGCTAGTAGCCATGTATTAATCTAACAGTAAATGTAATGTCCTAAAAAACTTTGCAGGCATAGCCTACCAATGAGGCCTATGCAATCGCAGTGGTCAATGCGCATTTCGCACACATGATCTCAAAGCCATATCAAAAATCTTGGTTGTAAAATAGTTGCTATTAAGCTCAATATGGAGAGTTGAGAATTTTTTTGTTATACCACCAGAAAGCTGAGAACCACCTGTCCTCCCTTTAAAAATCAGTGATATTAGTATTACACAGGATAGCTGTGTTTTCCCCGCAATTGGATTTTGAAATGCTTTAAGATGTCCACCTTTGCTCCTGTACTCAAGAAAGTGAAAGTAACTGAAATAAATGACTATCGCCCCCGTAGCACTCACTTCTGTCATCATGAAGTGCTTTGAGAGGCTAGTTAACGATCATATCACCTCCACCTTACCAGACACCCTAGACCCACAACAATTTGCATACACCCCAACAGATCCATGGGTGAACCAATCACCATCACACTGCCCTATCCCATCTGGACAAGAGGAATACCTATGTAAGAATGCAGTTCATCAACGACAGCTCAGTCTTCAACACCACAGTACCCTCCAAGCTCATCACTAAGCTCAGGGCACTAGGTCTGAACCCCACCCTGTGCAACTGGGTCCTGGACCTCCTGACTGGCTCACCCCTGTTGGTGAAGGTAGGCAACAACACCTCCACTACACTGATTCTCAACACGGGGGCCCCACAAAGGTGCGTGCTCATCCCCCTCCTGTACTCCCTGTTCAGCCATGACTACGTGGCCAAGCATGTCTCCAACTCAATCTTCAATTTTGCAGACGACAAGTGGTAGGTCTGATTATCAACAACGACGAGACAGCTTACAGGGAGGTGGTGAGGGCCCTGGCAGATTGGTGCCAGGCAAATAACCTCTCCCTCAACATAAAAAGAAATGAAAGAGCTGATCATTGACTTCAGGAGACAGCAGAGAGAGAGCACATCCCCATCCACGTGGCAGTAGTAGAGGGTGAAAAGCTTTGTTCCTCCGAGTCCACATCACTGACAACCTAAAATGGTCCAACATACAGTGTGGTGAAGAAGGCATAACAGCGCCTCTTCAACCTCAGGAGGTTGAATAAATTTGGCTTGGCCACTAAGACCATCACAAACGTCTACAGATGCACCATTGAGAGCATTCTGTTGGGTTGTATCACCAACTGGCATGGAAATTGCACCGTCCGCAACCTCAGGGCTCTCCAGAGGGTTGTGAGGTCAGCCGAACACAACACTGGGGGCACATTGTTAATCCAAAATGCGTAGCAGTCAAACTTGTGTTTGTCTTGTCCCGTCCTGTGTTAATTAGTCTGTAATTAGTCTGGTTTTCCTTTTTTCCCCATATATTTTTTAATCTCAATTTCCATCTACTAAACATACTTTCCTGCAACCAGCCTCACCCAATGTGGTACGGATCTGCTATTTTTTATACATTATAACTGGAACCTCCATCAGAAGCTAACCAGCAAACTAGCTACTCGTCATTGTTTGCAACTGCTAGCGACACTAGCCAGCTTTAGCTCGGACAATTACCTGCCAATCTGAACAGCATGATATCAACCCAGAACATATCAGACTGGTTTTCTCCACTACATCACCAGATTCCTGCCGCAAGCACTGGACCATTACACCGGATCATCACAGCTAACTAGCTGCAAACGAGTGGCTAATGTTGGCTAACGCCTCTGTCCAAATGCAAGCACCAGTTAGCCCTGAGCTAGCCTCATCTCAATATTGAGCATGGCCCATCTCCCGGCAAGTCGACAGAGTTTACCAGCTAATTCTTGGTCTACAAATACCTCTTTTACCAATTGGCCTGGACCCTTTATTGTCGACACGGAGCCCCGCCGATCCATCATGACTGGTCTGCCGATGTAATCGTCCGAGGTGGTTTCAACAGGCTTCTCTGTTGCGATGTCGCCGAAGACCCATCTGCTATCCCCAACCCGCTAGCTTTCTGAACGCCGTGTCTCCCGCTCGCCTAGCATAGTAGCAACTACCGAACGGCTCCCTGACTCACCTATTGCTGCTCATTGAACCCTATGATCACTCGGCTACACAGCTGATACCTGCTGGTCTTTTCATTAACACTGTACCTCATTTTGTTTATCCGTCAGCCCCAGCCTCAAACTCAGATCCGGTGTGTACCCATCCGACCCTCTCATCGCCATTTACCCGTTGCTGTCTTAGCTCCAACACCCGTGATCTCCAACGTCAATATACCTTGTCTACTGCTGTTTCGGTTAGTTATTTTTTTATTTCATTGTAGAGCCCCCAGTCCTGCTCAACATGCCTGAGAAGCTCTTTTGTCCCACCTCCCCACGCATGCAGAGACCTCACCTGGCTTAACATTGTGCCTCCAGACACACAACCTTTCTCATTGCCACTCAACGCCTAGGTTTACCTCCACTGTACTTACATCCTACCACACCCATCTGTACATTATGCCCTGAATCTATTCTACCACGCCCAGAAATCTGCTCCTTTCATTCTCTGTTCCCAACGCACGAGACAACCAGTTTTTATAGCCTTTAGCCGTACCCTCATCCTACTCCTCCTCTGATGTAGAGTTTAACCCAGGCCCTGTAGCCCCCAGTTCTACACCTATTCCCCAGGCGCTCTCATTTGTTGACTTCTGTAACTGTAAAAATGTCTTAGTTTCATGCATGTTACTATCAGAAGCCTCCTCCCCAAGTTTGTTTTATTCACTGCTTTCAACACCATAGTACCCTCCAAGCTTGTCATCAAGCTCGAGACCCTGGGTCTCGACCCCGCCCTGTGCAACTGGGTACTGGACTTCCTGACGGGCCGCCCCCAGGTGGTGAGGGTAGGCAACAACATCTCCATCCCGCTGATCCTCAACACTGGGGCCCCACAAGGGTGCGTTCTGAGCCCTCTCCTGTACTCCCTGTTCACCCACGACTGCGTGGCCACGCACGCCTCCAACTCAATCATCAAGTTTGCAGACGACACAACAGTGGTAGGCTTGATTACCAACAACTACGAGACGGCCTACAGGGAGGAGGTGAGGGCCCTCAGAGTGTGGTGTCAGGAAAATAACCTCACACTCAACGTCAACAAAACTAAGGAGATGATTGTGGACTTCAGGAAACAGCAGAGGGAACTCCCCCCTATCCACATCGATGGAACAGTAGTGGAGAGGGTAGTAAGTTTCAAATTCCTCAGCATACACATCACAGACAAACTGAATTGGTCCACTCACACAGACAGCATCGTGAAGAAGGCGCAGCAGCGCCTCTTCAACCTCAGGAGGCTGAAGAAATTTGGCTTGTCACCAAAAGCACACAAACTTCTACAGATGCACAATCGAGAGCATCCTGGCGGGCTGTATCACCGCCTGGTACGGCAACTGCTCCGCCCACAACCGTAAGGTTCTCCAGAGGGTAGTGAGGTCTGCACAACGCATCACCAGGGCAAACTACCTGCCCTCCAGGACACCTACACCACCCGATGTTACAGGAAGGCCATAAAGATCATCAAGGACAACAACCACCCGAGCCACTGCCTGTTCACCCCGCTATCATCCAGAAGGCGAGGTCAGTACAGGTGCATCAAAGCTGGGACCGAGAGACTGAAAAACAGCTTCTATCTCAAGGCCATCAGACTGTTAAACAGCCACCACTAACATTGAGTGGCTGCTGCCAACATACTGACTCAACTCCAGCCACTTTAATAATGGGAATTGATGGGAAATGATGTAAAATACATCACTAGCCACTTTAAACAATGCTACCTAATATGTTTACATACCCTACATTCATCTCATATGTATACGTATATACTTTACTCTATATCATCTACTGCATCCTTATGTAATACATGTATCACTAGCCACTTTAACTATGCCACTTTGTTTACATACTCATCTCATATGTATATACTGTACTCGATACCATCTACTGTATCTTGCCTAAGCTGCTCTGTACCATCACTCATTCATATATCTTTATGTACATATTCTTTATCCCCTTACACTGTGTATAAGACAGTAGTTTTTTGTTGTTGGAATTGTTAGTTAGATTACTTGTTGGATTATTACTGCATTGTCGGAACTAGAAGCACAAGCATTTCGCTACGCTCGCATTAACATCTGCTAACCATGTGCATGTGTGACAAATAAAATTGGATTTGATTTAGCACACTCTGACAACCCTGATGTCCTAGCCTTGTCTGAATCATGGCTCAAGAAGGCCACCAAAAATCCAGAAATCTCCATCCCCAACATTTTTCCATCAAGACAGAACTGCCAAAGGGGGCGGAGTTGCAATCTACTGCAGCGATAGCATGCAGAGTCCTGTTTTACTATCCAGGTCTGTGCCCAAACAGTTCGAGCTTCTACTTTTAAAAATCCACCTTTCCAGAAATAAGTCTCTCACCGTTGCCACTGGTTATAGACCCCCCTCAGCCCCCAGCTGTGCCCTGGACACCATATGTGAATTGATTGCCCTCCATCGATCTTCAGAGCCACTGCATCCATCACAGTGCCCTTTGCTTTGTCACCAAAGCCCCATATACCACCCACCACTGCAATCTGTATGCTCTCGTCGGCTGGCCCTCGCTACATATTAATCACCAGACCCACTGGCTCCAGGTCATCAAGTCTTTGGTCCAGCAGGTATCGCTCACTGGTCATCCCCAAAGCCAACACCTCCTTACCGATCGCTGCAGCTGTACATCACCCATCTGTAAATAGCCCATCCAATCTACCTACCTCATCCCCATATTGTTTTTACACACCAGTATTTCTACTTGCACATCATAATTTGCACATATATCACTCCAGGGTTAACTTGCTATAAATTGTAATTACTTCACTACTATGGCCTATTTATTACCTTACCTCCTCCCGCCATCTAGATACACTGTATATAGACTTTTTCTATTGTGTTATTGATTGTACATTTGTTTATTCCATGTGTAACTCTGTTGTTGTTGTTTGTGTAGCACTGCTTTGCTTTATCTTGGCCAGGTCACAGATGTAAATGAGAACTTGTTCTCAAGTGGCCTACCTTGTTAAATAAAGGTTAAATAAATTGAACATTTGTGGGCAGAACTGAAAAAAAAAGTGTGCGAGCACAGAGGCCTACAAACCTGACTCAGTTACACCAGCTCTGTCAGGAGGAATGGGCTAAAATTCACCCACATTCTGGGAAGCTTGAGGAAGGCTACCCAAAACATTTGACCCAAGTTAAACAATTTAAAGGCAATGCTACTAAATACTAATTGAGTGCATGTAAACTTCTGACCCACTGGGAATGTGATGAAAGAAATAAAAGCTGAAATCATACTCTACTATTATTCTGACATTTCACATTCTTAAAATAAAGTGGTGATTCTAACTGACCTAAGACAGGGAATTTTTACAAGGATTAAATGTCAGGAATTGTGAAAAACTGAGTTTAAATGTATTTGGCTATGGTGTATGTAAACTTCTGACTTGAACTGTACATATGAATTGACTAAAATCGTATGTAAACATAATTTCATTGACCAGTGTTCAATGACAATGTACATAGGGCAGCAGTCTCTTTGGTACAGGGTAGAGTAACGGGTAGTAGCTGGCGAGTAACAGTGACTAAGTTCAGGGCAGGGTACTGGGCGGAGGCTGGCTGGTGGTGACTTTTTAACATGGCGATAAAAGCTGTTTTTCAGTCTCTCGGGCCCAGCTTTGATGCACCTGTACTGTCTCCACCTTCTAGAAATTAGTAGGGTGAACAGGCCGTGGCTGAGATCCTTGATGATTTTCTTGGCCTTCCTGTGACACCGGGTGCTGTAGATGTCCTGGATGGCAAGCAGTTTTTTATTTTGTTTCACCTTTATTTAACCAGCTATGCCAGTTGAGAACAAGTTCTCATTTACAACTGCGACCTGGCCAAGGTGAAGCAAAGCAGTGCGACAAAAAACAGAGTTACACATCGGATAGACAAACGTACAGTCAATAACAATAGACAAATCTATATACAGTGTGTGCAAATGTAGAAAGATTAGGGATGTAAGGCAATAAATAGGCCATAGTGGCGGAATAATTAAAATTTAGCATTAAAACTGGAGTGATAGTGCAAGTAGAGATACTGGGGTGGAAAAGAGCAACAATAAAAAATAATATGGGGATGAGGTAGTTGAGTGGGCTATTTACAGATGGGCTGTGTACAGCTGCAGCGATCGGTAAGCTGCTCAGATAGCAGTTTCTTAAAGTTAGTGAGGGAAATAAGTCTCCAACTTCAGCGATTTTTGCAAATAATTCCAGTAATTGAACCCTGTGGCATCCCCATAGAGACTGCCAGAGATCTGGACAACAGGCCCTTCGATTTGACACACTGAACTCTGTCTGAGAAGTAGCTGGTGAACCAGGCGAGGCAGTCATTTGAGAAACAAAGGCTATTGAGTCTGCCGATAAGAATGCAGTGATTGACAGAGTCAAAAGCCTTGGCCAGGTCGATGAAGACAGCTGCACAGTACTGTCTTCTCTATGGAGGTTATGATATCATTTAGGACCTTGAGCGTGGCTGAGGTGCACCCTTGACTAGCTCGGAAACCAGATTGCATAGCAGAGAAGGTACGGTGGGATTCGAAAAGGTCGGTGATCTGTTTGTTAACTTGGCTTTTCGAAGACTTTATAAAGACAGGGTAGGATAGATATAGGTCTGTAACAGTTTGGGTCTAGAGTGTCTCCCCCTTTGAAGAGGGGGGATGACCGCGGCAGCTTTCCAATCTTTAGGGATCTCAGACGATACGAAAGAGGTTGAACAGGCTAGTAATGTTGGTTGCAACAATGGCAGCGGATAATTTTAGAGAGAAAGAGTCCAGATTGTCTATCCCAGCAGATTTGTAGGGGTCCAGATTTGCAGCTCTTTCAGAACATCCGCTATCTTGATTTGGGCAAGGAGAAGCGGAGGGGGGCTTGGGTAGGTTGCTGTGGGGGGTGCAGAGCTGTTGGCCGGGGTAGGGGCAGCCAGGTGGAAAGCATGGCCGGCCGTAGAAAAATGGTTATTGAAATTCTCAATTATCGTATATTTATCGGTGTCGACAGTGTTTCCTAGCCTCAGTGCAGAGGGCAGCTGGGAGGAGGTGCTCTTATTCGCCATGGACTTTACAGAGTCCCAAAACTTTTTGGAGTTAGAGCTACAGGATGCAAATTTCTGTTTCAAAAAGCTAGCCTTTGCTTTCCTAACTGACTGTGTGTATTGGTTCCTGACTTCCCTGAAAAGTTGCATATCGCGGGGACTATTCGATGCTAGTGCAGTCCGCCACAGGATGTTTTCGTGCTGGTCGAGGGCAGTCAGGTCTGGAGTGAACCAAGGGCTATATCTGTTCTTAGTTCTACATTTTTTGAAAGGGGCATGCTTATTTAAGATGGTGAGGAAATTACTTTTAAAAGAACAACCAGGCATCCTCTACTGATGGGATGAGGTCAATATCCTTCCAGGATACTTGGGCCAGGTCGATTAGAAAGGCCTGCTCGCAGAAGTGTTTTAGGAAGCGTTTGACAGTGATGAGGGGTGGCCGTTTGACCGCGGACCCATAACGGATTCAGGCAATGAGGCAGTGATCGCTGAGATCCTGATTGAAAACCAGAGGTGTATTTGGAGGGCAAGTTGGTCAGGATAATATCTGAGGGTGCCCATGTTTACGGATTTAGAGTTGTACCTGGTGGGTTCCTTGATCATTTGTGTGAGATTGAGGGCATCTACCTTAGATTGTAGGACTGCTGGGGTGTTAAGCATATCCCAGTTTAGGTCACCTAACAGAACAAACTCTGAAGATAGATGGGGGGCAATCAATTCACATATGGTGTCCAGGGCACAGCTGGGAGCTGAGGGGAGTCTACAACAGGCGACAACAGTGAGAGACTTATTTCTGGAGAGATTCATTTGTAAGATTATAAGCTCAAACTGTTTGGGCATAGACCTGGAAAGTATGACAGAACTTTGCAGGCTAACTCCTCCCCCTTTGGCAGTTCTGTGTCGATGGAAAATGTTATAGTTGGGGATGGAAATTTTTGGTGGCCTTCTTAATTCAGGATTCAGACACGTCAAGGACACCAGGGTTGGCGAAGTGTGCTAAAGCAGTGAGTAAAACAAACTTAGGGAGGAGGCTTCTGATGTTAACATGCATGAAACCAAGGCTTTTACGGTTACAGAAGTCAACAAATGAGAGCGCCTGGAGACACACAGGGCCTGGGTTAACCTCCACATCACCCAAGAAACAGAGGAGGAGTAGGATGAGGGTACAGCTAAAGGCTATCAAAACTGATCATCTAGTGTTTTGGGGACAGAGAATAAAAGGAGAAGATTTCTGGGCGTGGTAGGATAAATTCAGGGCATAATGTCCAGACAGGGGTATGGTAGGGTGCGGGTACAGTGGAGGTAAACCTAGGCATTGAGTGACGATAAGAGAGGTTGCATCTCTGGACGCACTAGTTATGCTGGGTGAGTTCATCGCATGTGTGCGAGGTGGGACAAAATAGGTATCTGAGGCATGTTGAGTGGGACTAGGGGCTCCGCAGTGAACTAAAACAATGATAACTATCCTAAACAACAGTATACAAGGCATATTGACATTAAAGAGAGACATAAAGCAAGGTATAAAACAATCCCAGGTTCTGATTGGGAGAAGAGCTAGCTAAGAAAACGGGTAAGACAACAGGTAAAATTGTGATGATTGGGCAGAGAGGGTCATTTAACTGTACACAAGGCCTGAGTCGAGGCTGGGGCGGACAGATAAACAAAATGGAGTACCGTGATTAATGAACAGTCCAGCAGACATCAGCTATGTAGCCAAGTGATCATAGGGTCCAGTGAACAGCAATAGATTAAACAGGGAAGCCGCTAGGTAGTCGTTACTACGCTAGCAAGCAGGAGACACGGCATTCCAAAAAAGTTAGCAGGCCGGGGCTAGGCCGGTTGAGGGCACAGCGGATGGAATTACGTTGGCAGATCAGTCGTGACGGAACAGCAGGGCTCCGTGTTGACAAAGGGTCCAGGCCAGTTAGAAAAAGAGGTATTGTAGCTGGAGTAATTTAGTTCGCTAGCCGGGAGATGCACCTGGCTCACGGCTAACTGGTGCTAGCTTTGGGACAAGGGCGTTAGCCACAATAGCCACTCGGTAGCAGCGATGATCCGATGCAGAGGTCCAGTGCTTACTGCAAGAATCTGGTGGTGTAGAGGATTCTAGTCGTGTTATTGAAGAGCCCGGGAGGCATCAGCTGTGTAGCCGAGCAGGCCACTGAGCAGGCCGGGAGATGGGCCTGGCATCGGGGCTGGGCCACTTGGTGGCAGCTAGCTAGCTGCGATGATCTGGAGTAAATGGTTCAGGGCTTATGGCAGGAATCCGGTGTTGTCGTGGAGAAAAACAGTCCGATATGCTCAGAGTTGATAACGCGCTGTGAAGACTGGCAGGCTGGCAAGTATTATCCAGGCTAAAAGCGGCTGTTGTCTGTGCTAAAGGTAAAGGCCGCTAGCAGTGATTGACAATGACTAAATAGCTAGTAGCCAATTAGCTGGTTAGTTGCTGATGGCTAGCTTCTGATGGAGGTTCAGGCTAAGGTCTAAAAATAAGGTCTAAAAATAGCAGATCTGTATCACATTGGGTGAGGCGGGTTGCCGGAAGGTATATTTAATTAAGAAAAATGGAAAAAGCGATCGAGAATATAAGAAAAAAAAACAAGAAATGTACACGGGAGAATGACAAACAACGTCTGCACTGCTACGCCATCTTGGAACAAACGGATTGGGGTCAGGGATATAGGTATGAGTTCAGGGCTTTGTGATGGCCACTCCAATACCTTGACCTTCTTGTCCTTAAGCCATTTTGATCGGAACTTTGGAAGTATGCTTGGGGTCATTGTCCATTTGGAAGACCCATTTGAGACAAATCATTAACTTCCTGACTGATGTCTTGAGATGTTGCTTCAATATATCCACATATTTCCCTACCTCACAATGCCATCTATTTTGTGAAATGCACCAGTCCCTCCTGCAACAAAGCACCCCCACAACATTATGCTGCCATCCCCGTTCTTCACGGCTGGGATGGTGTTCTTCGGTTTGCAAGCCTCACCGTTTTCACTCCAAACATAATGGTCATTATGGCCAAACCGTTCTATTTTTCTTTCATCAAACCAGAGGACATTTCTCCAAAAAGTACGATCTTTGTCCCCACGTTCAGTTGCAAACCATAGTCTGGCTTTTTTATGGCGGTTTGGAGCAGTGGATTCTTCTTTGCTGGGCGGCCTTTCAGGTTATGACGATATAGGACTCGTTTTACTGTGTATATACATACTTTTGTACCGGTTTCCTCCAGCATCTTCACAAGGTCCTTTGCTGTTGTTCTGGGATTGATTTACACTTTTCACACCAAAGTACGTTCATCTCTAGGAGACAGAACGCGTCTCCTTTCTGAGCGGTATGACAGCTGCATGGTCCCATGGTGTTTACACTTGCGTACTATTGTTTGTACAGATGAATGTTGTACCTTCAGGCGTTTGGAAATTGCTCCCAAGGATGAACCAGACTTGTTGTCTACAATTTTTTTCTGAGGTCTTGGCTGATTTATTTGGATTTTCCCATGATGTCAAGCAGAGGCACTTAGTTTGAAGGTAGGCCTTGAAATACATCCACAGATACACCTCCAATTGACTCAAATTATGTCAATTAGCCTATAAGAAGCTTCTAAAGCCATGACATCATTTTCTAGAATTTTCCCAGTCAACTTAGTGTATGTAAACTTCTGACCCACTGGAATTGTGATGCAGTGAATTATAAGTGAAATCTGTAAACAATTGAAGTCTGTAAACAATTGTTGGAAAAATTACTAACCGACTTGCCAAAACTATAGTATGTTAACAAGAAATTTGTGGAGTGGTTGAAAAACGAGTTTTAATGACTCCAACCTATGTGTATGTAAACTTCCGACTTCAATTGTATTCTGGTCAAGGCTCATCCTATATAACTACTGCTGTACACACATTTTCTATTCATATACTGTCCATACACACCATCATATACAGTGGCTTCAGAAAGTATTCAGACTCCTTAACTTTTTCCACATTTTGTTACGTTACCGGCTTATTCTAAAATGGATTTAAATAGAAAATAACTCAATCTACATACAATACCCCATAATGACGAAGCAAAAACAGGTTTTTAGAAATGTTTCCAAATTGAAATATAAAAACCAGAAATACCTTATTTAGATAAGCATTCAGACCCTTTGCTATGAGACTTGACATTGAGCTCAGGTGCATCCTGTTTTCATTGATCATCTTTGAGATGTTTCTAGAACTTTATTGGACGTGATTTGGAAAGGCACACACCTGTCTATATAAGGTCCCACAGTTGACAGTGCATGTCAGAGCAAAAACCAAGCCATGAGGTTGAAGGAATTGTCCGTCGAGCTCCGAAACAGGATTGTGTCGAGGCACAGATCTGGGGAAGGGTAGCAAAAAATGTCAGCCGCATTGAAGGTCCCCAAGAACAAAGTGGTCTTAATCTTTCTTAAATGGAAGAAGTTTGGAACCGTCGAAACTCTTCCTAAAGCTGGCTGTCATGCCAAACTGAGCAATCGGAGGAAAAGGGCCTTGGTCAGGGAGGCGACCAAGAACCCGATGGTCACTCAGAGAGCTCTTGAGTTCCTCTGTGGAGATGTGAGAACCTTCCAGAAGGACAACTATCTCCGCAGCACTCCACCAATCAAGCCTTTATGGTAGAGTGGCCAGACGGAAGCAACTCTTCAGTAAAAGGCACATGACAGCCCGCTTGGAGTTTGCCAAAAGGCACCTAGAGGCTATGAGAAACAAGATTCTCTGGTCTGATGAAACCAAGACAGAACTCTTTGGCCTGAATGCCAAGCATTCTCTTTGGCCTGAATGTCAAGTCTGAAGGAAATCTTGCATCATCCCTATGGTGAAGCATGGTGGTGGCAGCATCATGCTGTGGGGATGTTTTTCAGCGGCAGGGACTGGGAGACTAGTCAGGATCGAGGCAAAGGTGAACGGAGCAAAGTACAGAGAGATCTTTGATGAAAACCTGCTGCAGAGCTCTCAAGACCTCAGACTGGGGCGAAGGTTCACCTTCCAACAAGACAATGACCCTAAGCTCACAGCCAAGACAATGTAGGAGTGGCTTCGGGACAAGTCACTGAATGTCCTTGAGTGGCCTGGCCAGAGTCCGGAGCTGATCGAACATCTCTGGTGAGACCTGAAAATAGCTGTGCAGCAATGCTCCCCATTCAACCTGACAGAGCTTGAGTGTATCTGCAGAGAAGAATGTGAGAAACTCCCCATATAAGGGTGTGCCAAGCTTGTAGCGGCTGTAGCGGCCAGGCTGTAATCGCTGCCAAAGGTGCTTCAACAAAGTACTGAGAAAAGGGTCTGAACACTTGTTTTTTTATTTGTAATGAGCAAAAAGAAAAAAATGTTGCTTTGTGGGAAAATCTATTTTAGAATAAGGCTGTAACCTAACCAAATGTGACAAAGTCAAGGGGTCTGAATACTTTCCGAAGGCACCGTACATATCTATTTCTATATTCCAGATATATTCTGGATGCGACCAATACAACATTTTACTTACACAGCCAAGTCAAAGGGTTGCAAAATGTGACTAAATGGTTGCAGTATGGAGCCCTGTAAATGAAAAATCCAGACAAAATATTATTTTTTTATTACTGTTTATGCGTAATCCTCTCACCTCATTTGCAGTGTTGTTAGTTCCCACGATGCGAATAAAAGAGGCAGGCTGCTTGTCGAATTTGAGCGTCTGCCACGATCTGTTGAAGAAAAACAAAACTGTTAAAAGATCTCAGATGGACAGTATTATTCAGATGGACAGTATTATAAAAAGATAATCTGAAAAGAGTATGGGAAAGGGAGACTTGAAGACAGACTGGGAGTCTTACCGACATGGCACCTTGGTGCGGTCCACCACCTTTGTCCACTGCTGCTGATTGGTGGAGATCTCAATGTAGTAACTGTAGGATCGCTCATCACAATCCCACAGTAGCAGTCTGTCCAGATAGAAATAGAAAATAACTAAATCATTAGCATAATCTTTTTAATCAAATGTGCAGACGGATACAAAACCTACAAGACTCAACATGAGTGAACACACACACATCCCTACCTTAAGGAGCCAATAGTGTAGGGTTGAGCCAGTTGAATGACAATGGCCCCAGAGCCCAGCTGGTGACAGGTGTAGCCCGAGTCCCAGTCGTAGTTGTGCGTGTCCCCGTTGAGCAGAGCGTTTCTGCTCCGACTAACACCCTCGATGACACTGGAACAGGCAGCGATGGTAGCCACATTCTCATTTGGGACTGCAGATATGAAGGATGAATAAAAGCAGAGGCAAAAACCAGTAGGAGAGAGAGAGGATTGGGAATAAAGAAGAGGATTGGAGAGAGGAGTAAGATATGTTTATGTTGATCCGACCTGGCATCTTAAGAATCATATGTAACACTAGTATAACGATTGATATTCCTGCCTTACCGAGAATACCCTTTTCCAGAGTGAAGGAGCGGTGTGTGAACATGCACTCGAAAGCCACCAGATGAAAGACCTTGTTGACAGTGTTATGCGTCCCCACAATGCGCACATACCTGGGACACAAGGGAACAAATAAAAATCACACCCACTGTTGTAGAACCAAAAGTCAAAATTGGTACCAACCATAGGAAACCACAGGTAGAGATGCAAAGGGTGAGGCTTTACCTGGCTACACGTGGTGTAAAGAAGAGGTTCTGCCAAGAGCGACACAGGTACTTGGAATGGTCCACAACCCGCACCCAATCCAGCTCATCCATGGACACTTCAATATAGTAGGAGTAAGACCTACACCAAAACAGATAGACCATACAAAACCCAGTTACCAAAGCATAGCTGATGAGTATCTCGAATATCAGCATGATCGTAACATTACTGCAATGTATACAGTACCAGTCAAAAGTTCAGACACACCTACTCATTCAAGGGTATTTTCTATATTTTTACCATTTTCTACATTGTAGAATAATAGTGAAGAGATCAAAACTATGAAATAACACATATGGAATCATGTTTAACACTTTTTTTGGTTACAACAAATCAAAAGATATTTTATATTTGAGATCCTTCAAAGTAGCCACCGCTTGCCTTGACAGCTTTGCGCACACTTGGCTTTTCTCTCATCCAGCTTCACCTGGAATGCTTTTCCAACAGTCTTGGAGGAGTTCCCACATATGATGAGCAATTGTTGGCTGCTTTTCCTTCACTCTGCGGTCCAACTCATCCCAAACCATCTCAATTGGGTTGAGGTCGGGTGATTGTGTAGGCCAGGTCACATGAGGCAACGCTTCATCACTCTCCTTAGTCAAATAGCCCTTATACAGCCTGGAGGTGTGTTGGGTCATTGGGTCATCCTGTCGAAAAACAAATTATAGTCCCACTAAGTGCAATCCAGATGGGATGGCATATCGCTGCAGAATGCTGTGGTAGTCATGCCTTGAATTCTAAATAAAACATTGACCGTGTCACCAGCAAAACACCCCGACACCATCACATCTCCTCCATGCTTCACGGTGGGAACTATACATGCAGAGGTCATCTGTTCACCTACTCTGTGGTTGGAACCAAAAATCTCAAATTTGGACTCATCAGACCAAAGATTTCTACCTGTCTAATGTCCACCTCTTCTTCTTATTGGTGTCCTTTAGTAGTGGTTTCTTGCAGCAATTCGACCATACAGTTAAATAGTTAACACACACACACGCAGCGGTCTAAGGCACTGCATCTCAGTTCAAGAGGAATCACTACAGTCCCTGGTTCGAATCAGGCGTATTCACTTCCGTTCGTGATTGGGAGTCACATAGGGCGGCACATAATTGGCCCAGCGTCGTCCAGGGTAGGCCATCATTGTAAATAAGAATTTGTTCTTAACCGACTTGCCTAGATAAATAAAAAAGGTCATACACACCAAAAAGTTACTTTGTTGGCATTTACGTATGTCCCCATTACCAGTAAAAGATCATCAAAACCTATTTCACTTACTTGCTGTGCTGTTTTGTTGTTCATTTGTTCAGTCGTTTCATTCTCAACCAGGATTTCATCATACATTTCAAGCAGTGAAGTTTCAGCTGTCAGTCCATGGCCTCTTCCTCGGTGCGCACTGTTACTGTCTGTTTCCCCGTTTTCAGGTCTGCATCGAAATCCTCGTTGACCCACTGTGCTTTCAGACTCTGCATGATCATGGGGCTGACATCGTTGGTCCAAATGTCAGTCGTGAAGCTAATAGCAGTGACACTCATAGCAAGTAGCTCAAAGACGTACGTTTCAACAACACTAACTCCGGTAGGGTAACATCTGAAAAAGTGTGCACTGGGGCTCGACCAGTCGGCGAAAGCCAACATCATCCACGACAGAGATTGATTGTCAAGGGCAAATAATGATATTATCTTGGCGTTAATGGATTCCGACCTTTGAGTCGTCTTGCTGAAATGCTTACTCTTTAAAATGACTGCTCAACTTTTTTTTTTGTTCTGTGTAGCGCTGAATTTTCCGTCGCGTCATTACATCATATAGGTATGCACGTCAGCTTTGACATCGGTTTTGCACATCGCCGTTAAACTAGACAGACATTGGGCCAATGTCTATGTTGGCATTCTTAGCACATATCGGCCGATTCCAATATGCTCATCGACATATCGTGCATCCCTACAGTGAAGCATTTATTTGGGCTGCAATTTCTGAGGCTGATAACTAATGATCTTATCCTCTGCAGCAGAGGGAACGATGGGTCTTCCTTTCCTGTGGCAGTCCTAAAAGTTTAAAATCAAACTTTGACACGTGCCGAATGCAACGAGTGTAGACCTTACCGTGAAATGCTTACTTACAAGCCCTTAACCAACAGTGCACTTCAAGAAGAATTAAGAAAATATTTACCAAATAAACTAAAGTAAAAAATACAAACAAAATAACGAGGCGATATCCAGGGGGTACTGGTACCAAGTCAGTGTGCGGGGGTACAGGTTAGTTGAGGTAGTTTGTACATGTAGGTAGGGGTGAAGTGACTATGCATAGATAACAGCGAGTAGCAGCAGTGAAAACAAAATGGGGGGTGAAAAGCCCGGTGGTCATTTGATTAATTGTTCAGGAGTCTTATGGCTCCGGTATTGCTTGCCGTGCGGTAGCAGAGAAAACAGTTTATGACTTGGGTGACTGGACTGATAATTTTACGGGCTTTCCTCTGACACCGCCAATTATATAGGTCCTGAATGGCAGGAAGCTTTGTGAATGTTGACCTGTTTAAAGGTCTTGCTCACATCGGCTACCGAGAGCATTACAACAGTCATCCAGAACAGCTGGTGCTCACGTGCATGTTTCAGTGTTGCTTGAAGCGTGCATAAAAGGCATTTAGCTCGTCTGGTAGGCTTGCGTCACTGGGCAACTCGTGTCTAGGTTTCCCTTTGTAGTCCATAATAGTTTAAGCCCTGCCACATTCGACGAGCGTCAGAGCCATTGTAGTAGGATTCAATCTTAATCCTGTATTGATGCTTTGCTTGTTTGATGGTTCGTCTGAGGGCATAGCAGGATTTCTTATAAGCATCCAGATTAGTGTCACACTCCTTGAAAGCGGCAGCTCTAGCCTTTAGCTCAGTGCGGAAGTTGCCTGTAATCCATGGCTTCTGGTTGGGGTATGTACGTACGGTCACTGTGGGGATGATGTCGTCGATGCACTTATTGATGAAGCAGATGACTGAGGTGGTATACTCCTCAATTCCATTGGATGAATCCCGGAACATATTCCAGTCTGCGCTAGCAAAACAGTCCTGTAGCGTAACATCCGTGTCATCTGACCACTTCCGTATTGAGCAAGTGCTTTAGTGGAGGATCAGGAGGATAGAATTATGGTCAGATTTGCCAAATGGAGGGCAGAGGAGAGCTTTGTATGCATTTCTGTGTGTGGAGAAAAGGTGGTCTAGAATTCTTTTCCCCTCTGGTTGCACGTGTGACATGCTGGTAAAAATTTGGTAAAACCGATTTAAGTTTTCCTGCATTAAAGTCCCCAGACACTAGAATCACCGCTTCTGGATAAGCATTTTCTTGTTTGCTTATGGCCTTATAGAGTTGGTTGAGTGCAGTCTTAGTGCCAGCATCGGTTTGTGGTGGTAAATAGATGGCTAAGAATAATATAGATTAGAACTCTTGGTAGATAGTGTGGTCTACAGCTTATCATAAGGTACTCTACCTCAGGCGAGCAATACCTCGAGACTCCTTTAATATTAGACATTGCGCACCAGTTGTTATTGACAAATAGACAACCCCCACCCCTTGTCTTACCAGACGTAGCTTCTCTCTCCTGCAGGTGCATGGAAAATCCCGCCAGCTCTATATTATCCATGTCATCGTTCAGCCACGACTCGGCGAAACATAAGATATTACAGTTTTTAATGTCCCGTTGGTAGGATAATCTTCATCATAGGTCATCAATTTTATTTTCCAATGATTGCACGTTGGACAGTAGGACGGATGGTTGTGAGAGTTTACATGTTTTGCCTATGGATTCTCAGAAGGCAGCCCGATCTGTGCCCCCTTTTCCTCTGCCTTTTCTTCACGCAAATGACAGGGATTTGGGCCTGTTCCCGGGAAAGTAGTATATCCTTCTCGTCGGACTTGTTAAAGGAAAAGGCTTCTTCCATTTCGCGGTGAGTAGTCGCTGTTCTGATGTCCAGAAGTTATTTTTGGTCATAAGAGATGGTAGCAGCAACATTATGTACAAAATAAGTTAGAGTAAGTTAAAAACAATGAAAAAAATTAAAATAGCAGTTGGTTAGGAGCATTTAAAACATCAACCATCCTCTTCGGTGCCATCTTAGCGCTTGATGGTTTTTGCGATTGCACTTGAAGAAACTTTCAAAGTTCTTGAAATATTGTGTATTGACTGACCTTCATGTCTTAAAGTAATAATGGACTCATTTCTCTTTGCTTATTTGAGCTGTTCTTGCCATAATATAGACTTGGTCTTTTACCAAATAGGGCTCTTCTGTATACCACCCCTACCTGTCACAGCACAATTGAAAACACATTGAGGAAAGACATTGCACAAATTAACTTAAGGCACACATGTTAATTGAAATGCATTCCAGGTGATGAAGCTGGTTGACAGAATGCCTAGAGTGTGCAAAGCTGTCATCAAGGCAAAGGATGGCTACTTTGAAGAATCTCAAATATATTTTGATTTGTTTAACACTTTTTTGGTTACTACACGATTCCATATGTGTTATTTCATAGGTTTGATGTCTTCACTATTATTATACAATGTAGAAAATAAAGAAAAACCCTAGAATGAGTAGGTGTGTCCATACTTGACATGTACTGTATATAAAAACATTGCTCATCAGTTGAGCAAAACCTTCAGAGAGGAATTAATGCGTGTTTGATAGCCTACAACGCAGTTAGACTTAGCAGAATCACTGATTGGCATATCACCTTGCATCCCAAATAATTACTCATTATGTGATCAAGATTAGAGATCGTGCCTTGCTTAAACTGATACCTTAAAACATGCTGGATGTCTCACTCACCGGCTGTCCCGGTCCCAGAGCAGGATACGGATGTGGTTGATGATAGAGGCCTGGCCCAGTTTGATCTGAAGGCCAGCACGGCCGTCCTCCTCTATGGGGTGTCTGGAGAAGCCGTGGTCCAGGTCGTAGTTCTGGGTGTCTCCGTCCAGCAGAGCTGACTTCAGCTCTCCCTTCACCACCTGGGCCCCGTACTTCATGGTGGCAATGTTCTCCTCTGGGACTGTAAGACACAAAGGCATCACATTGAATACATAATATTAAATACATATCGCTCACACACACGGAATACAAAGAGACACATACAGAATTCACACGCAAACAGAATACACAGACTCCCATTGACAATTTAAGCTATTAGTTGCCGACTACTAGAACAGGACCGGAAGCGACAGACTCACTGAGCATGCCGCGGTAGTTGAGATCCATGTCACGACTCTCTGAGCGGGTCTTGATGGCATCCAGCAGGTCGTCCGGGTTGAGCAGTCCCGAGGGACGCACCACGTTTAGCATCTCCGTCAGGCTCATGAGCGGCAGCCGCACAGCTGCCATCACATCCTGCGTGGCGCTTCCCTCGCCGTTCTGCCGGCTCCAATGACACAGCGCCTGGAAGATCTCCTTCTCGCTCGCTGCAAATGAGTCCCTCCGTAACACGGTCAGCAGAGCAGTCTGCACAGAGAGAGAGAGGATAAAAAGATATTCAGTTAATACTACTTCTATCAAATTGGATTCAGTCATATTTACTGGATCTGGATCTTGTTCATTAGGGCACACAATGAAAATCGTTTGAAAACATTTAGCAATTTTTAAAATATTTTTTAAATGCATTTCTTATTAGTCCAGGTAGTTCCCTTCCTGTTTTGGTCCATGTTCTTCCATGTTTGTTGCCTAATGAACAAGACCCTGCCAACTCTCACTCACCTTGGACAATGTGAGGAAGCCGTCTGAGGCCAGGACCTCCGGGGCGCGACGGTCCATGAAGGCGCAGCACGCTGCACTGAGCGCACTCAGACAGTATAGGCTGGCCACGTCAAACACCAAACACACATTGTGTGTATGCAGGATGGTGCGCAGGAACTCTGAGGTAGAGTCCTCTAGTGGCTGGAGGCCATAGCGGTGGGCCAGACCCAGGAAGTCCAGCAGCACCTCCTCGCGGGCTGAGCTGAGGCTAGCCCGGCCTGTGTAAAGGTAGTTGAGGAGCATGGAGAAGGCCTCGGCTCGCGTCTCCTCCAGGGTCACCTCCGCCTGCGGCTGGGACTCCTTCATCCCGCCATACAGCAGAGCTCTGGGAAAAAGGATTACACATCTCATAAACTGTTACCTAGTCCTAGCTACTCCTTTTAGTGTGCTCATATGGAGTATGCGAAGATTCTGAAATACAAATGTTCACAATTTATTCAAGATTAAAAATATGAATATCTAAAATGTCTACAAATAAGCTAAATCAAAAATTGGTAGTTGAGATATTTATAATGTTGAATAAATTAATGTCAACATTTGTATTTTAGAATGTAGAGGTCAACAGATTATGATTTTTCAACGCTGATACCGATTATTGGAGGACCAAAAAAAGGAGATACCGATTAAATCGGATGATTTTTATATATTTGTAATAATGACAATTACAACAATACGGAATGAACACGTATTTTTACTTAATATAATACAAATAAATGTAGTCTCAAATAATGAAACATGTTCAATTTGGTTTAAATAATGGAAAAACAGTGTTGGAGAAGTAAAAGTGCAATATGTGCCATGTAAAAAAGCTAACGATTAAGTTCCTTGCTCAGAACATGAGAACATATGAAAGCTGGTGGTTCCTTTTAACAGGAGTCTTCAATATTCCCAGTTAGGAAGTTTTAGGTTGTAGTTATTATATGACTATTTCTCTCTATACCATATGTATTTCATATACCTTTGACTATTGGATGTTCTTATACGCACTACAGTATTGCCAGCCTAATCTCGGGAGTTGATGGGCTTGAAGTCATAAACAGCGCTGTGCTTCAGGCATTGCGAAGAAATGCTGGCAAACGCAAGAAAGTGCTGTTTGAATGAATGCTTACGAGTCTGCTGCTGCCTACCACCACTCAGTCAGACTGATCTATCAAATCATAGACTTAATTATAATATAATAAACACAGAAATACGAGCTTTAGGTCATTAATATGTTCAAATCCGGAAACAAAACATTTATTCTTTCAGTGAAATACAGAACTGTTCCGTATTTTATTGAACGGGTGGCATCCATAAGTCTAAATATTGCTGTTACATTGCAAATAAATATTGCTGTTACATTGTCATAATTATGTAAATTTCTGGCAAATTAATTACGGTCTTTGTTAGGAAGAAATGGTCTTCACACAGTTCGCAACGACCCAGGCGGCCCAAACTGCTGCATGTACCCTGACTCTGCTTGCACAGAACGCAAGAGAAGTAACACAATTTCCCTAGATAATATTGCCTTTTAACATTAATTTAACTAAATTAACTAAATATGCAGGTTTAAAAAAAATATACTTGTGTGTTGATTTTAAGAAAGGCATTGATGTTTATGGTTAGGTATATTGGTGCAACGACAGTGCTTTTTCGCAAATGTGCTTGGTAAATCATCACCCGTTTGTCAAAGTAGGCTGTGATTCGATGATAAATGAACAGGCACCGCATTGATTATTTGCAACGCAGGACAAGCTAGTTAAACTAGTAATATCATCAACCATGTGTAGTTAACTAGTGATTATGTTAAGATTGTTTTTTAAAAGAGAAGTTTAATGCTAGCTAGCAACTTACCTTGGTTCCTTGCTGCACTCGTAACAGGTGGTCAGCCTGCCACGCAGTCTCCTCGTGGAGTGCAATGTAATCGGCGTCCAAAAATGCAGATTACCGATTGTTATGAAAACTTGAAATCGGCCCTAATTAATCGACCATGCCGATTAATCGGTCGACCTCTAATCTAGACATACTCCATATGTTAAAGCACCCAATAAAGAGTAGATTGACATCAATATGTTGTCTGTATCATATATGGTTCACCGATCACAAGGTCTTACAGGAGAAATCCTAAAAAGGATGTAAAATGGCCACTTTCATCATGATTTTCTCAAAAATGGTTTGTGATACAAATGTAAAAAGCATGTCAAACAATCCTTCCTCCCAAATGCAGTCCCTATGTGAGAATTGCCAGAACAATCTGAGATACCAAAAAGATTTTACAACCACCCAAAACAGCTGTACCTGAAGTAGTGACAGCGTGCTGCCAAGATGACCCTATGGGCCGGAAATCGTTTCTCCTCCACAATGAAGGTGACATCACTGTACTCTTCACCTGGAACCAAAGCACCCAGCTGCTCGGAGAGTAGATGGATGTGGTCAATCTCTGACACGGAGGCCAGTGGACGCAAAGGATGGCTGTTGCTACTCATTGTGGTTAGACTTGGGGCGTCTCAATAACATCTGACAGAAGAGAAGACAAGCTGGTTAATTGGCGTCATTGAACCTGGCAGTGCACACACTGTCTCAAGTATCTAGCTACAGTAGCTAACTTTTGATAACTGTAGACCTTTAACAGCCCTGTTCAATTAAGGTCCTGGAGGGCAGAAACACTTCTGGTTTTCATCATCTACTTCTAATATTGGACTAGTTCATCATAAGTGCAATCAACTAAAAGGCAGGTAGAAACAAAAACCATAAGTGTTTCGGCCCTGGCTCCGGGACCGGAATTGAACAGCCCCGCTGTAGACGGAGCTAGCGGATAACAGTTAGACAGCTACTGTGTAATGTGGGTAACAATGACATTATGTGTTTGTTATAATAGGTAGACAGGAATCATCTAACTACCTAATAAATCATGAATGTGAAACTATTCAGCGTAGCTAGCAATATCAGCCACTGAGGCAAAGATCCGTATAACTAAACCACGCCACGCCACACCACAGCCTGTCATTTCAAATGGGAACAAATTAGTAATAGTGGGCAGAACAGGCAAGGTGGGCCCAGCCATGCACAGGCTAGCGAAATCTTATTGGCGCGTTCGAGATACTATTTGCATATTTCCTTTAAGGGCCGCCTACTCTGCGAAGGGCGTGTGTGCAATAACTTAATTCGCCTTTGCAATCTTGCTTAACGACGCAATTATTTTTTACTTTGGCAAATGGTCAAGTCTACAAAACGCAGTCCACTCTGTTCGTAACAAATTCTAGTTTTGGGAACAGAAAAATGTATTGAGATCAAATGTTTCATCGATGAGAAAATTAGCAGAATGTCGGGCAAAATCCATCTCGTTCCATCTTCTTCCACTACCTGCCACTGTGCTTCCCCTCACTACCATAACGCTAAGCGGTTGCTTCACATTTGTACATCCGGTGAAATATCTGTCTCATTGTTCTATCTGTCCTACTGATCTGTGATGCGGTCAACTGATACAGCAGCTTGGGTTTCACCCGTGTGACATACCTGCACAATAAGCATATCCACGTCGTTCACCCTTCCACAAAGCCTCTTCCTTGACGTTATTTTCCCCTTTATTCAATCAAATGATCGTATTGAACATTTCGTCATGAATAATTGCTATCAGTACTAAAAAAACGCTACCATCGCAAACACCACTAAGTAGGGTAACAACCCGGATGTTGTTAGGGTGGGGAGAACGGCACTGTTCCATGACACAATAGCGCCCCTTGTGTATGGACAAACATTGTAAATGCAGGTGGTGGATGTAACACATGCGAAAATGATCACTTAATTAACAACAATGTAAATTCCTGTAAATCTCAAATTTGTGATTGCGGCTCGCAATTCGGGTTGTTCCTGCATCTGGACATTCTTGAATATGCAAGAACTCCCTTTGAGCATTCTATTGGTTCCTGCATGAACGCCCCCCTCAAGTATGCAATCTCTATTTTTTACAGTTTAAGCGCCATCTTCATGCATGTGTGAAACCACAGTTACCAACGTTTTTTTTTATTACTAACCCAGCTCATCTCTGAAGTTACTGTCTTGGTGATACTTTTGATATTCTCGGTTTCCTCTCATTGTCTAAGGGGTGGCACTAGTTATCAAAAGCCACACAGTCAAAATTGGCCAAATGGTAAACATTCATTAACACAAGCATTTGCTTTTTTGGACTTAATTTAAGGTTAGTCGAAATGTTAGCAGTGCAGTTAAGTTTAAAATCGGACTCTAAGAAGATACGTTGTAGAAATAGGCAGGGTTTAGTCATTGTTATTACTGTGGCTGTGGTAAAGTCTACTTTGCCATGTGATTACCATGTGGACCAAATGTAAATAAAAGTATAGTTGTCATAGCTAGCTAGCTACCGGTGCCCCACCTCCCGCTTGCTGTGTATTGGAGTCCTAACAATGGCCGTGTTCGAGAGGATCAAAACTGTGATGTATCATGGGTAAATTGTGACTGACCGATCTACAAATAATAATTAGAAGTTATTTATGATAATAACTTGCGGGCCGCAATTACACACTTCTTGTAAATCTACATAAGGAAACTACTACTATGGTTACCAAATAAATAGGCTGAATGGTCTAGTTGGCTAAATCTTTACAATTTGAATAAAAACGCGATGTCGAAAATACGTGAAGATGATCCACATCTGTTTATTGCAGACACAGGCTGGGATCAGATCAACCTCAGTCAAATAACATCAGGAGCAGCTAATCACCCTGGCATTAGTAAGTCATCTTCATTCTCAGTTTGTCTCATCCAAATATATCCAATAATTTATCTGTATGTTACGGGTATCCCATCCTTTTCTTTTAGTCAGTTTCTTAGGTGTCCATAGTATACCCAAGATTAAAGAATATATATACAGTACCAGTCAAAAGTTTGGACACTCCTACTCATTCAAGGGTTTTTCTGAATTTTTACTATTTTCTGCATTGTAGAATAATAGTGAAGACATCAAAACTATGAAATAATACATATAGAATCATGGAGTAACCAAAAAAGTGTTCAAAATATATTTTACATGTTAAATTCTTCAAAGTAGCCATCCTTTGCCTTGATGACAGCTTTCCACAATCTTGGTATTCTCTCAACCAGCTTCACCTGTAATGCTTTTCCAACAGTCTTGGAGGAGTTCCCACATATGCTGAGCACTTGTTGGCTGCTTTTCCTTCACTCTGTGGTCCACCTCATCCCAAACCATCTCAATTGGGTTGAGGTCGGGTGATTGTGGAGGCCAGGTCATCTGATGCAGTACCATCACTCTCCTTCTTAATCAAAGAGTCCTTTCACAGCTTGGAGGTGTCATTGTCCTGTTGAAAACCTATTATAGTCCCACTAAGTGCCCCGTAGCACTCACTTCTGTCATCATGAAGTTCTTCGAGAGGCTAGCCAAGGATCATATCAGCTCTATCTTACCTGACACCCTAGGCCCACTTCAATTTGCTTACCGCCCCACAGATGATGCAATTGCCATCTCACTGCACACTGCTCTCTCCCATCTGGACAAGAGGAATACCTATGTAAGAATGCTGTTCATTGACTATAGCTCAGCATTCAACACCATAGTAGGTCTGAATCTCTCATATAAAATTCAACTGCACATACGTTTTGCAAATATACTGTACTTAAATATATTTTGTGAAAATGTAAGTTAAAAATAGTTTAATTGAAAGCTAAACCTTGTTCAAAGTATCGCTGTTTTTCTAACAAGCATTGCAGAGCGGGTTACAATTTAAATTTCATCCCCCAGAAAAAATAACAAATATTATAACAAATATTATGGTTGTGCTGGTTGATAAAATACTTTTATTTATGAAAAAGATGTTTGAAAAGGGTATTTTGTTTTTAAATGATATAGTTATTTGGAATGGTAAAGTTATGTCTTTCATGGAGCTATTGGAATTGTATGGGAAGGTCTGCTCAATCCAAGATTACAAACAATTGATTACAGCATGACACCAAAAACGGAAAAGGAGGTGGCAGCGGGAGGAGGTAGGAAACTGGTCTGTCTACCCAATATAAAGGATCAAAACTGGCAGAGGTACAAAATAGCATAAATAGGAAAGTATACCAGTTTCATTTGAGGACCAGGATGTTTACAACTGTCCCATACAGATTGCAAAATAGCTGGGAAGAGATTAGTATTATTTATTTTAATTACATTTTTTGTAGGGGAGGGTTTGGCCGGTCAGGATGTCCTTGTCCCATCACGCTCTAGCGACTCCTTGTGGCGGGCCAGGTGTTGTGCAGACTGACTTCTGTCACCAGTTGTTTTGTACTTTTTCATGATATGTAGTTGGTAGTTACAGTCTTGTAACTGGCAGAGGTACAAAATAGCATAAATAGGAAAGTATACCAGTGTCATTTGAGGACCAGGATGTTTACAACTGTGCCATACAGATTGCAAAATAGCTGTCAGTCTTGTCACTACCACTTTCTGCCACTTTCAAGGAGCGGGACTCTAACCCGGAAGCTTATAAGAAATCCCGCTATGCCCTCTGACGAATCATCAAACTGGCAAAGTGTCAATACAGGACTAAGATCGACTCGTGCTACACTGGCTCTGACGCTCGTTGGATGTGGCAGGGCTTGCAAACCATTACAGACTACAAAGGGAAGCACAGCCAAGAGCTGCCCAGTGACACAACACCACTCCAATTAGCATACCGCCCCAACGGTGTCAGAGGAAGGCCCTAAAAATTGTCAAAGACTTCAGTCACCTTAGTCATAGACTGTTCTCTCTGCTAACACATGGCAAGCAGTACCGGAGCGCCAAGTTTAGGTCCAAGAGGCTTCTAAACAGCTTCTACCCCCAAGCCATAAGACTCCTGAACACCTCATCAAATGACTACCCAGACTATTTGTATTGCCCCCCTCCCAACCTTTTACACCGCTGCTACTCTCTGTTGTTATAATCTATGCATAGTCACTAATAACTCTACCTACATGTACATATTACCTCAACTAACCGGTCCCCCCACACATTGACTCTGTGCCGGTACCCCCCTGTATATAGTTTCGCTATTGTTATTTTACTGCTGCTCTTTAACTACTTGTTACTTTTATTTCTTATTCTTATCTGTATTTTTTTAAACTGCATTGTTGGGGCTTGTAAGTAAGCATTTCACTGTATGGTCTACTACACCTGTTGTATTCGAAGTGTACCTATGATGAAAATTACAGGCCTCTCTCATCTTTTTAAGTGGGAGAACTTGCACAATTGGTGGCTGACTAAATACTTTTTTGCCCCACTGTAAGCCAACTGATTTGATGAAAGATGGAGTTTAATTTGTCTTTCTGCCCATAATTTCATTTAAAGAACTCAAGTTTTTTTCCATCATTCTTTATTTCATTGATTCTTGGCTTCATAATACAGTTTCTTATTTTTTGTTGTTGTAGTTTATTCACATCATTTCTCAATTTGCAGTAAGTCTGCCACTCCTTTTGCCCCATCTCTTTCAACTATACCAAATACATCATACCGGTTGTATTTCTGTATTTTTTAAGTTATATATCTTGAAAACGTGATTGCTGACATGCAAATTATTGTGGGACAATATCAACAATGGACTAATGAAACATATACCAACAGATAGTTTTTGGGCAGAGTTTTTTTAATTTAATTTTTTTTTATTTTCTTGAGATATGAAAAAGTATACTCTCAGGAAGCATGTTCCTCAGCTGTGCATGTTTCCTTATGTGGAATAAACAATTATTATCATTGTCAACTTTCTCTTTCTCTGCACTCTTCTGAACAGGAATTCAGAAAGTACCTCAAAACATCTTTTTTTGGCACTGAAATTATACTTATAGTGTACTTGATCACTCACAGCAGAGTTTCATTAAACAAATCAATGGTTCAACTTAAAAACAACTCTAAGTGTATTTTTAATGAATATACTAAAGTACAATTAAAGTATATGAAGTATTTGTAAGTGTGTTTAAGTGTAATGATAATGAACATATAGTATACTAAAACACTGAAAACAATTAATTAAAAATACAATTGTAATAAGTGTGTTAAGTGTAATGATAGGTAACATATAGTTTAAAGACTGAAAATCAATGCATTTTAAGTACACTTGTAATAATTGTATTGAAGTGTAATGATACAATATGTATAGTAAACCTAAGATATACTAGAAAAGTACATCTCGTATTTGCAGTATATTATATGAACTTGTAGTATATTTAAGTATACGTCAGTGTATTTGTAATATATTAAAATATACTTCCGCTATTGTTATTTTAAGTAGGCCTTCAGCGGGTATCTGTATGTGATCCCAATCGTAAGCAAATACTCAATCTTCACCTCTTAATTTCCTCACATAACACCCTTTGGTTCCTCCAATTTCTCTCTTACTTTTTCATCACATCCTTTTTCTGACCAAGTCAGTTTGTACTATCTCAGTTTGACGCTTGGATGACGTTACAGTGAACATGTTGTTTGGACTCAAAATCTCAATCCAGTATCCATCAGGATCCTGTATAAAGGCCAGTCCCTTCATTTTACCTGTGTGGAGAAAGAACTTTGAGTGTTGCATCTACAAATTGAGAGAATACAGATAAAGCAGACTGATTCCAACAAAAGTAAATTGTTATGTATCCTACACACAAATGCATTTTTCAGAGAGACCCTAAACATAACACAAAATAATTGTGTGAGAGGGTTATGTCAGGGAAGAGAAAAAATAAATACCATCATCTGGCTTCTTAACAAATGTTACTCCTTTTTCTTCAAATACTTTGCAGGCTGCATAAACATCAGGTACAGCAATTCCGATGTGCCCTGTATGATAGAGTGGAGAGGAAACATTTAAATAATGGGAAATTGCCTCATGGTGGAAAAGGAAAATGGCTGATCAGTACCACATTGAAAAGGTTGAATTTAAAAGATCATATCGTTTTCTCACCAAAACCTTTTGGCTCAGCGTTTCCGTTGTGATAAGATACATTTTCATCTGATTCAGAGCCCCAGTTGCTGAAAGAGAAGAGAGTAAAGAGAAAAAATATGTCATCACCTTCATAGTATTGCGACACGGTAGGAACCATAGTTTCTAATGAACATAGTAACAAAACAAAAATACAGCGATTGTTTTCAGAAGACAGACGGAAAACAGAGGGACAACTAATGAAACAAATACCGAAAGATCGTTTTTGGGTGAAATCTTTCTTTAACATCTATGAATGGGATACTTAAAAGAGTTACTCATTGACAGCCCACGAGCTACTGATAGCTTGGCGATCTGCCTGTTGGACACCCCTGGTTTGATGTTACTGGATCATCTTCTATTATATTCCATTTTTAAAGTTCACTTCATAGTTCTACTTACTAGCAGATCTGAAATCTATGTGCTTGTGTGCTGACCCACAGGGCACAGACGTCAATTTATTCATACTATTCCAAGTTGGTTCAACATAATTTCATTGAAATGACATGGAAACAACGTTGATTGAACCAATATGAGCCCAGTGAGGTTTTAAGTGGGGTGCCTACTGTGTGAGTTCAATGGTGGCTCGTCGGGAGAAAGTCCATGCTGTCTTGTCCTTTATGTCTGCAGGGATTTCCTTCTTTTCCTCATAACCCAGGAAGTAGAGTGTGAAGCACATTGATGGGAAGTCTATTTTCTGCAGCAACCTGAGGCAAATAGCAATCACAACTGGTTCAACTGGTGGGACAATTGGAGGTGAAGATGGACAATTACAACCCTCAAGGATCAATGAAAAGGTCACTAACATCACATGCAAAAGCAGAGGTTAATTTTTCATAACTCTGAAGCATCCAGTTCAAACCGATCACTCTACATAAAGTTAAAATGGATAGGGCCACATTAACCACAAAGGTAGAAACACATGGGAGAAGTTTTAGTCATAAACATATATAAATCACTATTTCTTGTTCAAGAGAATGAGAACTCATCTAGAGGGGTAGGGTACTAGGCCCGAAGCCCCTGCATCTTTGTGTGAGAGAGACGTCTGGGACTCACGTCATGCCCATGATGCGTGTGTAGAAGTCTAAAGACTTGAGTGGGTCTTTCACCCTCAGCATAGTTTGCTGCAACATGTAATCCTGGGGAGGGACAGAGGGAGACAGAGAGAAGAAGGGGGAGTGTCGGGACGAGTTGTTGCTTGCAAAATATGTCTTGACCCCCTTACTTCTCAGCTATGTTCTCAGCTTGCAACTCTAGAAGAAAAATAAGTACTTAAACTAGAGCCAATACATTACTCAGTATAAGTAATTACATTCTAAGGCCTGGGACTAGTTCCCTAAATGTTTTTTTTCCATTGATATTTGCTATAGGGGCTTGGCTATATAGCGTACAACTCACATAGCTGAGGCCGGAGACTCTTGCTCAACAACAGGTTTGCTGAGACAGACTGTGTCAAGCGAGTAAAATAAACCTACTGTGAATAAGTGACAAAGAAATGCTAGACATTCTACTGCGTGACACTAACCTGGGTGATAGGGTCCCCTTCTTTGCATGCTGCGGACACAGCCTCATCCGTAAGTCCTTTTTCTGTCATTTTGCAGTGAAAGACCAAATTGACAGCAGGCAAATTCACAGGCCGAGTAGCTTGGGATAGGCGCTCCCAAAGCTGACTGTGGCAAGTCGAGACAATTGATAGCGAAGTATGACACTCCCTAAAGTTGGCAGGTAGGAGGGGTTCACAAAGAAATGTAACCGAAAGCACTAGGAGAGTATGTTAGTTATAAGTGTATAACCAATGCCGAGGAGGTGTGCATTGCAATGGAGGCTACAACTGTCAGTATGCCTACTCAGTTTTAAGTGACACAGGACCCTGGCAGAGTAGAGGATTAGGTGCAGAAGGATCTATGACAACTTTCCCTGGTAAATAATACTGTTGGAGCTATAAATGTGTGAAAAAGCAGGCCCTTACGATCCCCACTGTTAGACATTTCAAGAATGTGGAATTGAGTTATGGGTTAGACATGTAAATAACACGGAGGGCCTACACTGTATGTATGGTTGAATTAAATGGAATTAATGATTGAGTAGGCATGATGTAATTAAACATCCTAAAAATATATGTTTTGATAAAAAGCACATTCCTTTACCACTAGAGGTGCTTAAAAATCAATAGTTCAAAATTAGGATATTATTTTTGATGTTGTATCGTTTTGACAAAATAGCAATATTATTTTTGCACTAGTAGGCTTTACCTGCACCAAATTCCCGTATTTTAACTTCCTAGCTTGTTCTCCATCTTCTTTATAAATAGGGAGCCAATTTGTTTTCAACAAATTCCAGTCTTAGCATCTGCTTCATCTGCTTCATTTTTTGCTTGTAAGCTGGAATCAGGAGGATATAATTATGGTCAGATTTGCCAAATGGAGGGGGAAGGAGAGCTTTATATGTGTCTCTGTGTGTGGAGTAAAGGTGGTTTAGAATTTTTTTCCCTCTGGTTGCACATTTAACATGCTGATAGAAATTAGGTCAAATTGATTTAAGTTGCCCTGCATTAAAGTCCCCGGCCACTTGAGCCAATCAGTTGTGTTGTGACAAGGTACAGAAGACAGCCCTATTTGGTAAAAGACCAAGTCATTATTATGGCAAGAACAGCTCAAATAAGCAAAGAGAAATGACAGTCCCAAGTTACTTTAAGACATGAAGGTCAGTCAATCTGCCAAATGGGAAAGTTTCTTCAAGTGCAGTTGCAAAAACCATCAAGTGCTATGATGAAACTGGCTCTCATGAGGACCGCCACAGGAAAGGAAGACCCAGAGTTACCTCTGCTGGAGAGGATAAGTTCATTAGAGTTACCAACCTCAGAAATTAAAGGCCAAATAATTCCTTCACACAGTTCAAGTAACAGACACATCTCAACATCAACTGTTCAGAGGAGACTGCGTGAAGCAGGCCTTCATGGTCAAATTACTGCAAAGAAACCTCTACTAAAGGACACCAATCAGAAGAAGAGACTTGCATGGGCCAAGAAACACGAGCAATAGACATTAGACCGGTGGAAATCTCTCCTTTGGTCTGATGAGTCCATATTTGAGAATTTTGGTTCCAACCGCCGTGTCTTTGTGGGACACAGAGTAGGTGAACGGATGATCTCTACATGTGTGGTTCCCACCATGAAGCATGCAGTAGGAGGTGTGATGGTGTAGGGGTGCTTTGCTGGTGACACTGTCTGTGATTTATTTAGGATTCAAGGCACACTTAACCAGCATGGCTACCACAGCATTCTGCAGCAATACACCATCCCATCTGATTTGTGCTTAGTGTGACTATCCTTTGTTTTTCAACAGGACAATGACCCAACACGCCTCCAGGCTGTGTAAGGGCTATTTGTCCAAGAAGGAGAGTGATGGATTGTTGCATCAGATGACCTGGCCTCCACAATCACCCGACTTCAACCCAGTTGAGATGGTTTAGGATGAGTTGAACCGCAGAGTGAAGGAAAAGCAGCCACCAAGTGCTCAGCATATGTGGGAACTCCTTCAAGACTGTTGGAAAAGCATTCCGGGTGAAGCTGGTTGAGAGAATTCGAAGAATGTTCAAAGCTGTCATCAAGTCAAAGGGTGTCTACTTTGAAGAATCTAAAATCTATTTTACGCCCTCTTCCAAATGGTAGCTATAAATGCAGAGGATGCGCACAGTGCAACAATATGATGAAGTGTGAATATTTCTGCCACCCACATACAGGAAAACAGTTCCAAATAAATGACATCATTACGTGTTCCACCACCCATGTTATTTAAATTATTAAATGCCCATGTGGGCTGTGCTATGTAGGTAAAACCTCTCGTTCTTTCAAACAGAGAATCAGAGAACATAAAAGTTCAATCAGGAGAAATGACAGGGATTATCCAGTTGCAGTACATTTGAATGACCTAAAGCATGACATTTCTACCATTAGATTTTGTGGCATAGAGAAAGTTAAGATATCAGACAGGGGAGGAGATAGATTAATAATAATCTGAGTAAAAGAGAATGCTTTTGGATTTTTACCCTCCAGACATTATTTCCTAAAGGTCTTAATGATGAAATGCCTATGTATGTTATGTTGTAAATGAGAATATGAATTATGCCCCCATTTCAGATTACTCTGATGTTTTTCATATGATGTACCCAATAATTCATGAAAACTTGCTCGGTAGGTCTATGTCCTCATTGTGGTTTTACAGATGTGTTTAATACGTCTTATTTACACACTTTATTTGAATATTTATGAAATGCATATTGTTATATTTAACACTTATTTGTTTTTCCTTCACCTCCAACCCCTTTTCATGTGTGGAACGGATGTGGGTGGGGCCAGGTCTACATAAGGGTGCTTAATTTAAAGAAATTCACAAAAGCTCTGACGAAGGCCGTGAGGCCGATACGTAAGCTTATTAAAGATCAGTGATACTATCAAGAGCAGTGTGCGGGTTCTTTTTTCCTTCATCTTGTTCAACTGTTACCATGCACCTGCAAAAAAGATTGCTCAGATGTGCGAGTGCCTTTTGAATTAAGAATCTAAAATCTAAAATATTTTGATTTGTTTAACACTTTTTTGATTACTACATGATATTTGTTATTTCATAGTTTTGATGTGTTCACTATTATTCTACAATGTAGAAAATAGTACAAATAAAGAAAAACCCTTGAATGAGTAGTTCTGTCCAAACTTTTGACTGTTACTTTATATATATATAAAACAGGCAACCCAAATATTTTGGTATTAATAAGTGTCACATATCAGTTTGTAAACAATGTAAAATAAATAAATAAAATAGTTAATAAAGCCGTATAAATCATGTATAAACATGATGTCATTTTTGCTTTCTTGAGTAAGGCAGCTCCAAAATGCAGGCGTTTCAGCCTAGCTCAGTGCTTTCTGTGGTGGAGGGGCAGCCAGCAGAGAATACAGAGCGTAGGGTTTGGTAATTATCTCTATTTGCGCTGTGATTTGCTCAGTGTTCTGATGCCACGAGGATACTAAAGTCACCACAAAATCAAAGGGAGAGCTCGAAAATTCAAGCCCCTTGGGTGCTGTTATAGAGTTACATTGGAAATGCCCATTCTAGAAGGCTAAAGGTCATAAAATGACGTTAAAACACATTATATCTACCGTAGCTTTAATTGTATTGATCATGTCAACATCATACTTTCAAAATCTTGGCTAGCAAGCTAGCAGTTATCATCACGAATCAAGTAGACAAACTACTTGCAAATACTTTTCAATCCTTTTCATAAAGGATTATGGAGAAATTATGAAGAGAAATTATAGATAAGATGTTTTGGTGCTCATCGGCCATTGGACATGAACATTAGACAACAAGTTGAAAATCGCAAATTCAACAATGAATGGTTTGGAAGAAATCAGTGTCTAACTGAAAACATTGCAAAGCAATCAGTCTGGGTTTAAGGGTCTCTTTTCCAAGCTTAAAATGATAAACATTTAACATTGGACATACTGTCAATCCAGTGGCCAATGGCCTCTTTCTAGAGCTCCGACCTGAAGATTATTGACATCATGATTCAGTATAGTTTTTTTCTTCAGATTTCCCAGTTGTCTTGAAAGCGCCATAAATCCAGAGAATGGTAGACATTGATGAATGGTAGACATTGATGAACCTTCCTGTTCAAGTGAGCACAGCACAACACGGCGAGTCCAAAAATGTATTGTATGCTGCTGCATAAATTATGTAATATGCCAGGGAGATTTGTATAATGTAGCTAATAAAGTAACACTAAGTGTATGTTGTGTAGTAAGCTGTTTGTAGCCCATGTGCCTCATCCTAAAAATGTGGCCCCTTTCCTCCTCATAACTTAGCCTACTGTTCTGACTTGGTGGCGCACATGTAGCCTATAGCCTGTTTTAGAGAAATGCCATCATCAAATATTATAAGAGCTTTCATTGTCTGCTTATATGCACCCTTTATTTATCCTACGGTTCTGACTTGGTATACAGGGAGAATATTGTAAGAACGGCCCATGTTTGTCCTCTTATGCCATAGTTTGTACATCTCAATTGTCAGTCAAACCACATTTGTTTAAGCAAGTCAGCCATATCAGCTATGTTTTTTTTAAAGGCAGTAAATGAAGATGAATTAACTGTTTCTCTACCAGACAAAGCTCCACTGATAGCCAGGTGTAGCAGTGGTAAGGATTCACTCCATGGTGCTGAAAAGAAAGTGTGGTTGAGTTAGTGTGGTTGAGGTGGGGAAATGATTGTTGTCCATTTAAGTGATAATGCCCGAGAAGCCGGTGTTTGGACGACTTATCGGCACGGGTGTTGTTTGTCTCGGTCCGGCAAAACGTGCCAATATATCCACCAAACACAGGCTTCTAGGGCATTATCACTTTTATACAACAGGTTACCAACGTAATTAAATAATGATTCACATATTATAATTAAAAACGTTATTTAGTCATTACTATTTCACCCTTCCTTCCAGATATAGTCCCGAAACAAATCTAGGGTTGCTACCCAAGCCGGCTGGTCGTTCGTTCTATTGGTTCTGTTGCCAGAGATGCGACCCAGTCGTTCAGTCTTTTTGTTCTGTGTTTACGGACGCGACCCAGTGTTCGTTCTAAATGTTCAATTGCCATACTGGCTGGCAACATTCTTATCCCTTGCTTGCTTGCTAGCCAACTAATTTAGTTACGTCAAACACTCGTCCCGACTCCTACACGGTCATTGCAATGGGACAGTTTGAAATGTAACATTTAAACAATTTTGTAAATGTCGGAGAGACAGACAGCAGGGTTTATACAAATCTCTGCTGTTGAAAACTAAATGTTAGTGTAAAAGAAATGTGAGATAATGTCTAGATTATTTTTATAGTGGAGAGCTGATGATACAGTGGATTGCGCAGTCAGATGGAACAGAGTAAATAGGTATTTTAACGTTATAGATTTAACCGGTGCTAATTTGTGGAATAGACACAGCCTGGAATGCGCTTTTAACCAATCAGCATTCAGTATTGAATACTTAAATGGAAAGCTACTGAACATGGTAGCGGACTATATTGCCACTCCTATTTTTAATCTGACCTGGAGGGAAACCAAAGTAATTCCGTTACCCAAAAATGGTAAAGCACCCTTTACTGGTTATATCAGTTGACCAATCAGCTTGCTGCCGGCTCTTTGCAAACTTTTGGGAAAAATGGTGTTTGACCAAATATAATGCTATTTTTCTGTAAACAAATTAACAACAGACACTCAGCATGCTTATAGAGAAGGGCACTCAACATGTACTGCACTGACACAAATTACTGATGATTGGTTGAAGGAAATTGATAATAAAAAGTTTGTGGGAGCTGTACTCTTAGATTTCAGTGCAGCCTTTGATATTATTTACCTTAACCTGTTGTTGAAAAACATATGTTGTATGGCTTTTTAAATTCTGCAATATAGTAAATAGATTATTCAAATTCCGTATCAATTCAAATTGTTTTCGAAAATGAGCAGTTTACTCTTTCCTGAGGAAGACATACTCCATTATCAGGTCAATTAAAAAACAAGTGTATAACCTATAACAACAGAATATAACCTATAATGATTGTCATGCCAGAGGTGTCATGCCCATAGGGGGCACAAGGGCATGTGCCGCCTCAGATTTGTCCTTTTACATTTGATTTATTTATTAATAACTAAACTTGATTTTTTTTAGCCCACGTTTTATCACAATTATTTAGAACGAGATCTGTCAGCTGTATTTTGTGGAGGGTGCGCACTGACTGGACCAGACAAAGAATACCTCCCCATTCTCCCTAGTAAGTGGTTCCTTCCAAGGTGCACCACGGAGCAAAGACATGCTAGGTAGGATTCTAGATACTCTAGTATCTAGTGCGTGCAGATATTATCATCAGTGGAAGAGGAGAGAGAGTGTCGAGTGACACACACGGGGGTTGGATCTGATTTTAGCTGCAGGTGATGGGCAGGACTCGTAGGAGGTATATTTGTAAATTAATTTGATCAAGCTACCGTATGTCCCATATTGATTCCTTCTTGAATAAATAAAACTAATACATTGTGTTGTGTATCTGTAATACTAGCCACCTAGCTTGCTAGCTAGACAGCTGGATAGGTTCCCAATCTCCCAACATCCTAACTAGCTACCAAGCCGTTTCAGGCTATCAATCAAGTTAATCAAGTTGTCTAAGCGTCTTAGCTGGCATGTTTTAACTATTGGATCATGATACTGTATACCAGTGTGGCAGTTGTACTAAACTCGTAAGGCATAAATGTTCTTAAATAATCAATGTGTATCATTAATTCAATTGAACAGGTAAACATTATGCATAATTATTATGGAAAAGGCTGTTTCAGGTGTTTGACTACCCCCCTCAATCCTCACATACTTTGTGCCCCCTCTAAAATAATGGGTACATAATGCCACTGGGTGTCACGCCCTGACCATAGAGAGCTGTTTATTCCCTGTTGGTTGGGGCGTGATAGTGACTAGGGTGGGTCATCTAGGTGATTAATGGTTTATTTTGGCCTGGGATGGTTCCCAGTCAGAGACAGTTGTTTATCGTTGTCTCTGATTGGGGATCATATTTAGGCAGCCATTTCCTCATTGTGCTTTGTGGGATCTTGTCTACAGTTAGTTGTCTGTGTGCACACGAGTAGCTGTCCGTCCGTCGAGTTTCTATTAATTAAAATATGTGGAACTCTACGCACGCTGCACCTTGGTCCAATCATTTCGACAAATGTGACACTGGGACTCATGCTCACAGAGAATTGTATGTGAGAGGAATCAGGAAGCTATTTATGGCTGGGTGAGGTAATGTGTTGTTTAAGTCACTGCTCATGAAGCACAGACACAAAAAAATGTACAACATTTCTTAGGAACAAAGTTAGAAAGAAGTAGAATTAAACAAAATACAAAAAAGGTGACTATGAATAACAATAATAATAAAACAACATTTATAAGCAAACACTGTAGTTACTGTATAACAAAAATGCCAACAGTTCAAACACAAATGCTAATTCAAAAACAGTATGACATGAACAGGAAACAAATAATTTTACCAGTATATAATTAGTCATAGTCAATCATAAATTTTTATTTTCACCAATGTATTGACAGATTGCAAATATTATTATTATCATATATTATATCATTATTAATCTTCAACAAATCCTAATTTAGTACATTTTATTGTTGTTGGAATAACGTTTTCAGTAATTACTGTAAAACTTAAGATTTCAGAGGAAGTTATAGAACCAACACATGTATTTAGTATTTTTCTCAATTGCAACCTAACACACTTTCTTAGAATAAACCTCTTCTCTCATTAGAAGAGACGGAAAACCTCTAGCTTTCAGAGTCCTAATCCATAATCCCTTTCTATGCTCAATCATCACCCTCTAATTCGCTTGGTAGATTCTGCCCTGGCAGGCTGCCATGAACTACTGCTCAGGGTTCAAGTCAGTAGGAGCAGCATCACTTGGATCTGATTGGTTCTCCCCTTCCGTCACAAGACCCTTGACCATCCTATAAAACAACAGGAAAAGAATAGGCTTCAGTGCATGGTTGGATTATGTGGGGTAGCGGGCCAGGTAGCTGAGAGATGCAGTGGGGAAGGAGAGCTAATCTGTTCAGGATTATGCCAAAATGTGGTTTTCAAGTTAAATCTGGAGCCAGTAGGTAGGGTGTGTGGGTGATGGTGATGGAAACACTGCTAACAGGATATTGGGTTAAAAAACAGATGCCAGCATCCCGGAGTCGCCTCTTCACTTTTGAAGTTGAGACTGGTGTTTTGCCAGTTGAGGACTTGTGAGGCGTCTGTTTCTCAAACTAGACACTCTAATGTACTTGTCGTCTTGCTAAGTTGTGCACCGGGGCCTCCCACCTCTTTCTATTCTGGTTAGATCTTCAGTTTCTTGGCAATTTCTCGCATGGAATAGCCTTCATTTCTCAGAACAAGAATAGACTAGTGAGTTTCTGGCCATTTTGAGCCTGTAATCGAACCCACAAATGCTGATGCTCCAGATATCAACTAGTCTAAAGAAGGCCAGTTTTATTGCTTCTTTAATCAGAACAACAGTTTTCAGCTGTGCTAACATAATTGCAAATCGGTTTTCAAATGATCAATTTGCGTTTTAAAATGACAAACTTAACATGCACACGATGGTGCACGCGGACGCCTCCCGGAGCCTGTTTGATCATCACGTAAGGTGCATTGAACTTTTAGCGAGACCCATGGAGTAAAGGGAGACACTCACCTCTCACTGTTATTGGTGATATTTGACGCACTTCCTCCAATCCTGGCCTGTGATGTGCCTGGGACAAGGGACTCGTCTTGTTGTGTCATCAGGCTGGGTCTCTGGTCAGACTGGCTGCGCCTACTGACAGTCTGGGACCCTCGTGTGGACAGCCTTCCCCGGGAGGGCTCACCATAGGCCCTGGGTAGCGTAGAGCTACAGGAGGGGGTCCAGATCTGGGAGTTCGATTGACTATTTTGACAGAACACCGATCGGGCATCATTGAAGGACACTGAGGGTGACCTGTCTTCTTCACCACTCTTCTCTGTGCTCAATCTCAGGACCCGGGGTGAGGATGGACGTGAAGGTGGATTAGGCTGTGATAAAGCAGGGGGGATTGGTAGTTCTTGTTGAATAGAGGGACAAGAGGGTGGTAGGCGAACTCTGTAGACTGTTGGGATGGTTGGTGGTATGCTGGTGGGGTAATACTCCCCCCCATAGTGGTTGCTGCTTCCTTGCCTGAGGCTCACCCCAGCTCTAAGGGGTCCTCGAACCCCCTGATCAGGTCTCGTAGGAGTGGATTCAGTTGCATTGCGCAGGTGGATGATCTTGCAGGCCTGACTGTATAGCGATGTAGCCTGATGATCTCCCCTCACCATGGTATCTTGCCTGATTGGTCCGACACTGCCACGGTTGGGCAGAACCGTCATGGTCTGCAACGAGGCCCTCAGGCGCTGACAGGTGGTGCTTGTTTGGTGTGGCACAGGGTGGCCCCTACTGGTGATGTCCTCCTCTTCCCCGCCCTGATCATCCGGGTTCTCCTCGTTGCTCTCATAAGAGTTGTCCATCAGGACCTCAGGGGGAGGTGGGGGCAGGTAGTCCACATCTAGGTCCTCCCTGCCTTCCACTGGCCAGGGAGGACCTGGAGTTTCACTCCTCCTAGACCCCCTAAGGTGTGTACTAGTGAGACTTTGGACTTGTCTAACATCCGTCCCACCACTGAATGTGTTTATGAGTCTTTTGACGGAGTTGCGGCCAGGGGGTTGTGGTGCTATCGCTGGTAGAGAAGTTGGTGTTTGGTTTGCCTTCGCGGACCGTTTGAGTTCATATCTAGAAACCTTCCTCCTTCCTGAAGAGTGTCTCCTCAGAGTGTCGTCTCCCATCCGCTGGTCCAGATCTTTCTGTTGCAGCTCCTGAACATCGAAAGATTCTATGGACTGTGAGTGTGGCGGTCTCACTGGCCTGCCCAAGGGGGCAGCGGTCTGGGGTTGTTTGGGTGGCTGCCTCTCACTGCGCTTGGGGGTCTGAATGGGGTCTGACGAGGAAGAGTTGGACCGCACCCTCCCTGATCTCTCTTCATCCTCCTCATCTTCATCATCATCCACTTCCTCATTTTCCTCCTCACTTTTATTAAGGCATACCTTGTCAGGTGAATGGCTTAGGGGTGTGGGGCGAGCACTGCCACCGGGCCCAGAACTCCCCCGTTGGCGACGTTGACGCTCTGATCCCTTCAGCGACTCATTCTCTCCCCCAATGCCGCTGTCCTCGCTGTGAAGAGACAAGTCATCGAGGTTGCACTTGGCGGCTGCCTCCACGCGTGCCAGCACCTGGCTCAGACGCTCCTCTACCGCTCGCTTGGCCTGCAGCGTCTTGCCCAGTAGTTTAGATAGCGAGGCAAAGTAGTCTGCCGCCTCTTGCAGTGCGGTGTCTCCCAGGCCTTGGACCGAGCTCCCCACCAGCTTAAACTTTTCAGTGGAATCCTGGAGCAGCTGCTGCAGCAGGTCTGGCGGGGGTTCTGATGGGTCAGCACTGGGCTTGGCCGGGATGGGATATGGGGCCCTTGTCTCGGAGGGCCAGGCCATGTGGTTGCCATGTTCCTTCAGCATCAGCTCGCCATCATCAGCCATCTCCTCTAGGGCCTGGTTGACCTCCTCGAAGAGCATTACAATGACTGTTATGATGGGCTGCAGGGAGAGGTGGGTCTGGGCGACCTGGTCCAGCATCTCCAGCAGGGTCTCACACTTGGAGATGTTGGGGTTCAGGTATTTGTAGGCGGCCTGGTGAGCTCTCACAATGTGTATGGGGAGGTCCAGCTTCCCCTGCATGATGGAGGTATTTATCTCCTTTTCTTTTCGGCAACCCTGTTTGACACTCTTATTTTTCCTTCGCTGCTCTACCTTTTTCACCTGCTTTTCCAGTAATTTCTCACTCTGTATGTCTCTCACCTTAGACGTCATTTTGACCTCGATTTCAGAGACAGCCCCTGGGTTTGACACAACAGCTGTGTTGGGGGCCATGTCCGACACTTTGCCCAGAGGGGCCATAGGATTCACCTCTGATAATGAGAATTCCTCTAATTCTTTGTCAATATCCATATCGTTAATATCTTGGTTTTCTCCCTCAACAGGTTTGATGTCACCCAACTTTGGTGGTCCTGGCAGCGGATCCTTGTGGATCCCATCTGCGACACCGGGGAAAAGCTGACCCTTGGATGGGGAACAGCCCATTTTTACGTCCAGATGTCGGAAAAATAGTTTTGATTTAAGTTCTTCGTTTACGATGTAATTTCAATAAAGAGATACAGAACCAAATCTTTAACCTCTTACGTGTGGATAGTCTTGCTCATCCATTGGTGCGTATGTCTGATTGCCTTTGAAAACTTGTGTGTTCAGCAGGGTGCGTATCTTACAAAAACTTAACAGCAATTCAGCTTCTCAATCCATCTTCTTTACTGGGTTCTTCAATAGATGGCTCACACCGACTGTCTATAATTTTTAACATTCTTCTGGGTTTCGTGTATGTGCAGTCCGGCTGAGGCTTCTGGAAGCTATGCAGTCCTCCCCAATGAAACGGAGCTAGAGAGACTGAGGAGCTAAACGGATCAAGTAGGATTGGAGGACTCATGCACACAGATGGTCACATTAAGTGAATGATGCACGCACGCACGCACACAAATGCACATAATACTAAGCCCATCAAGGTAATTGGGGCCAAGTTTGTCAGGTGTCTTTTTCAACCTCTTCCACCGTAGGTCTAATGAATGTTTACAGGCAACAGGCAACAGTGGAGTTAAGATACGGGTCAAATCAGAGACAGGAAGCTGCCCATGTTCTCTAGTTGAGTTACTTTGTTTTGTTTCCCAACTATCCAACTATTCTTGTTCACAGACACATACCACACTCTCCTCCGTGTGTCCTGTAAAGATTCCCTTGTCTTGTGTTTCTAAATGTACAGACGTGTTATTTACTGAATTGAAAAACGGATATAAAGTCATCTACAAGTTCTAAGTTCATTTTGATAATAAATCAAACCAATTGATCAAACCAACGGTCCATACTGAATTGCAATTACATACAAGTTTGAATATAGTTGTGATTTATCAGCAGACACCAGAAGTCATAAAATACAGGGTACATTGAGATGTTATGTTTATAGTTTCACTAATACCTCTGTTAATCTTCTTTCTGAGCAAAGTGACATCAGGGAGCGTGCTTTGCGAGAATTGAAACCTCCCCCCTCGCTCCAAAGCTGAACATTTCCCAGTGAGGTGTATTTTATAACCTTGAATTCCTCTTCTGGTACGTACTTGTCAACTTTCCCAGAAGAGACACATGATTGTGATTATGATACTCTACACAGACGGAAATTAATGAACCACAACAGGGATCTTTATGCTAAATTAGACATACTGTATTTTCTCAGTGCCTAATCTACTCATACCAAAGCATACATAAAAACCTGTTTGCTCTGCTTGGATCGTATACATTTAGACATATTGAATACCACAGCTTCTGTCATACATTGGACAGGTCATACTTGTGGGCATACATCAGGGCTAAGATAGGAATCCAGGGTAATCATGCCCAGTCTGAGCCCATAGCCAACTGTCTCAACACAGTTAGTATCCCACTGTAATCCCTGCCACACCTGGTTAGTCAGGTGCACACACAAATGTAGGCTACCAGGAAATCACCTCCCACTGGGCACAAACTGCTTTAATCAACATTGTTTCAGAGTCATTGTTCGATGTATTTTGTGATGTGGAATCTAGGTGGAAAATACATTGGATTTGTTGTTTTGAGGCTGGTATTTCAACCACAGGATTATGTCATCATGGTAACCTGATTTCAACAGACAAACCTTGTATAAAATATGTTGAATTTCTACCTTTAAAACACTGTCAGATCTTCAACATTATATCCACTATCAGAAAACAAACTAAAGGCTGGGCAGCTCCTCCTACTGCAGAATGTATCTATCTACAGCTACCCTTTGGTTTCCCATCCAGGTTTTTAACCCAGTACAACCCTGCTTAGCTATGATATTTGTCACTGACTATTACCAATGTGCTATCGTGAAAATGATTGAGAGGTCTCCACTTAAACTAAATAGATTCACTGTTGCTATCAAAGTCATTCCAAAGGATAGGTTTAACAGAGCAAATTAAATGTAACCATACTTTATCACCCATACTGTATATCATCAATGATGCTATTTAGGCCTATATAGCATTTGCAAAGTCATCAACAGCTATCGTTTCAATTTAACCTAGAATTGAACTAAAATACAATACAACAGGCCTAAGGTTTCAAGATCTGGTTGATTTCAAAATTTATATTTAATGATACTGGATTGTGTTTGGTTGTCAATGCAACCAAAAATCAAAGTTAAAGAAAAGGACTAAAATCAAATCAAACTTAATTTAAAGTGCATTTAAAGTTTGATTTGATTAAGTCCTATTCTTTAATTTAGATTTTTGTTTGAGATGAAGATGTGAATCCAACATATCAATTAATAATTAGACAAACTGGAATAAAAGCCAGACTAAGTCAGTGGAACTATCCAAGCAACTATCCAAGCAAAATAAAAATCTCCTTCAAATGTTGATATTTGGTTGCATTGAAAACCAAGTACAATTCAAGATCACTTTTGAAATACAAAAAATAGCCTACTAGCTTGTTTAGTTAAGAAATGATATCTTGGATGCACATCTCCAACTCAACCTATAATACAATTTAAAGAATGGGATTAAGGCAGTGACTGAGATGGAACTATCCAAGCAGTAGATACATCTCCTATAAATGTTGATATTTGGATTTGTTTTCAACCAAACACAATTCAATATTACTTTTGTAATACAGTAAATAGCCTAGAGTTAAGGCTATCTTACAAACTAATGTGTGTATGTGACCAATACAATTTGATTTGTAACATTCAACCTTAAAATGAGTAACACATCCATGGCCACATTGAGGTTACTGTAACTATCTTTATATAAGATAGCATGCATAGGTCGTTGCAGGCCTGTGGAGATCTTCACAATTGCTGTAATAATCTGCACAGTATCTCGAATGCCATTGATCACTTGCACAATGTAGGCCTACTTTTAATGTAATCTCAACTGCAATCCAGGTCATTTAGTTCTGCTATTAAATGTCTCACAGTGACAACACATGAATATGTTGTATAAGTATACAAAATATCTAACATTGTATTCCCATTTTAACTTTGCTGTGCTTTTAAATGGTTGAAACGCAGTGATAGACATTTGGGTGACAATTACACCAAAAATCTGACATGGTCTTTTCCATTGGAATTTGGTTGTGCTTTTATAGTGTTGAAAACATAGTGACAACACATTGGAAATTCAACAAACTTTTTGCTGTCTTTTTGAGTGGGAAAATATAGGTTGTAATCTCATTTATCATCGTCTCAACCAAATATGACCTAATATCCATAAACAGCGTGGTGTGCCCAGAGGGCTGTGTCATGACTGTCCTGTGAAGGTCAGAATGGGTCAGATTGGTGGGCGAGAATGGTCAGTGGGGAGATGTAGAAAACAAATGTAATATTGTTTTTCATTTTGTGATGTCAGTAAAAACTGTACGGACAGAATACTGTAATTTGGGAAGGATACCCCCTTCATCTGTGAAGTTTCAATCCAATACGTTGTCTGTGATATGACTATTTATGGAAATATTTTTGTTAAGATAGGAATGTGATTTTAGGAGTCATAAAAATAACTTCTAATCATATCCTTTGCACATTAAGTAGCCACGTGTGAGGTCAGAAGAGCTTGTCAGTGTGATGGAACTGTCCTTTTCGACCAGAGTGCTTAAAAGGACTGACTAAGAATTAACATATAAGACCAGAACATTGCCAGGTTGCTGCTGTGTGTGTAAAGTGGTCTGGATCCTGAACCTTGAATAATCAACCCACGGTGTAGGCTAGAAGCTCAGTCAGATGTTGAGAAAAGTTCATTGAAGTTGGACCATCATACTACGCTGCAAACCATCCTATCCTACAACGAGTCTCAAATCACAGTATGTTCCTAATCTCCTCACCGAGGGGAACCGTCAATGCATCTGGCTAACCATCACCCTAGGCGCATCGTCCAGAGTGAAAAGACGTAAGCATCACATTTTAGGAAAGACCCAGATGCAGACAGTGTCAAAGTAACAAAAGTTTATTTTCTAGAATGGGGCAGGCAAAACGACAGGTCAAGGGCAGGCAGAGGTCAGTAATCCAGATCAGAGTCCAAAAGGTACAGAACAATAGGCAGTCTCAGGGTCAGGGCAGGCAGAGGTTAATATCCAATGTGGTGGGGCAAGGTACAGGATGGCAGGCAGGCTCAGGAGCAGGCAGAATGGTCAAAAACGGGAAAACAGGAACTATAAAAAAGACAGGAGCAAGGGGGAAAACGCTGGGAGGCTTGACGAACAAAATGAACTGGCAACAGACAAACAGAGAACACAGGTATAAATACACAGGGGATAATGAGGGGAGATTGGAGACACCTGGTGGGGGGTGGAGACAAGCACAAAGATAGGTGAAACAGATCAGAGTGTGACAGTAGGAAGACAGAAAAGGTGGGATCCCCCCTTTTTGACACCCGAGCCTTACTAGCGTGCCGCTGAAAGGCCAAACCAACATTCTTCCGAAGGAGGGCATTAACGGCATTAACGGCATTAACACGTAAATACATTAATGATTTCTTATTCCAAACGGGCGGCGTTCTTGTGCAAGGTATATGATTAATGTGAGGACAGTTCTAGAATGGATCCACGATAAGTGTCCTCTCTCTCTCCTCCCCACCCCTCTTCATTTGTTGTGTATAAGCTGCCATATTGTGTCAGTCCACTAGCGACCTTTCTTCTCATGTATTATGTGTGTATGTTATCCTGTTTTCTACATTTGAATTAGTTAGTAAATAAATAATCAAACAAATTGGTGTGGTACTGAATCATGAGTAAGGTTGGGTTTTTTGCAGATGCATGAGGTTACGAATTAGGATATGATTAGAGGTAATGATTATAGATGAAATAGGTAAAGACCTTATAGAGTTTATTTCGGGAGATGGTAACTCTCTAAACAACTTCTTCCATAGTGCCCCAAATCCTAATGAGTTAATTGTTACATGATTAATTTAATTGGGTAACAATTAAACATAGTTAGTGGATTAAATAAGTAACAGCCATCAGATTTAATGAATGTAAAGTCATGACAGCTGTCTGTACCTCTCTGTTAGGGGAGCAGATGGAGCTTAGCCTGTGAAAGGTCTGTTTTTGCCACTTGCCTTATGTATTTTCATTACCCCCCATCACTTCCTCCTTATGGTAGAATTTATGTTGATTAGCCTATTTGTGTTATTCCCTTAGCCTCTTAGCATGGCTTTTCCCCACATGATCAATTCATAACCACCCTGCATCCCACTGCTGGTTTGCTTCTGAAGCTAAGCAGCATCGGACCTGGTCAGTCTCTGGATGGGAGACCAGATGCTGCTGGAAGTGGTGTTGGAGGGCCAGTAAGGAGGCACTCTTTCCTCTGGTCTAAAAAATATCCCAATGCCCCAGGGCAGGGCAGTGACACTGCCCTGTGTAGGATGCCGTCTTTTGGATGGGATGTTAAACGGGCGTCCTGACTCTCTGAGGTCATTAAAGATCCCATGGTACTTATCGTAAGAGTAGGGGTGTTAACCCCCGTGTCCTGGCTAAATTCCCAAGCTGTCCTTCATACTATCATGGTCACCTAATCATCCCCAACTTACAATTGGCTCATTCATCCCCCTCCTCTCCCCTGTAACTATTCCCAAGGCCGTTGCTGTAAATGAGAATGTGTTCTCAGTCAACTTACCTGGTAATTTTTTAAATAAAATAACCATCCACAGTAGCCTAGTGGTTAGAGCATTGGGCAAGTAACTGAAAGGTTGCTGGATTGAATCCCTCAGCTGGCAAGGTAAAAATCTGTTGTTCTGCTTCTGAGCAGTTAACCCACTGTTCCCTGGGCGCTGAAGATGTTGATTAAGACAATCGCCAGCACCTATCTGATTCAGAGGGGTCGGGTTAAATGTGCAAGGCACATTTCAGTTGAAGGCATTCAGTTGTACAACTGACTAGGTATCATTGTCGAAGGTGTACCCTGTGAGAAAGACCTGATTGTGATGGAGAGCCATGTGAGTGAGAGAGCAGCACTCACAGAGAAGGGCACAATACAGCACTCTGGGCCAAGGGCACTGGCCGCAAAAGGCATACATCTTTTTTTTTATGGTGCATGACGGCCACACAAAGGGGATGCAGCCATGAAATTTGAGACATCATCAAGTGCTTGTCAAATTGTGAACAAGAGACTGATGAAGTGTGTACAGCCTGTCCACAAAGCAAAGCAGATCTCATGTCTTTCAAGCAACTTTTTTCCAAATCATCATTTAGAGTCACATCAATGCAGTCTTACAAAGTGTTAAAAATCAAAACGCATAGCCAAGTGTTTGTAGAACAACTAAAGTTACATTAATAACTCTAAATTAAGCATATAGGGGTACCTATTTCGTTGTTAACTGTTCAACACATAATCCCTAAAATCATTTAGAGAAAATATATTTTCTATTTTATTCAGCTTTGTTCAATTCTATTCTTCATACTATAAAAGAATATTAAATAATGCCACAGAATTCTAAGCAAGTCTGCTAAATGAACTATTGTAGCCCACAGCCATTTGGCATAGCCAGATCAGGACCTAACATAAGGACAACTCAGAGTATGCTATTCTGTTCTTCTAAAATAGACATATAATGCTTCTTTAGACCTGTCTAAAATAAATAATGGATTTATTGTGAAGGTGTAGGCTATATTACATGGATTTATTGTGAAGGTGTAGGCTATATTACATGGATTTATTGTGAAGGTATAGGCTATATTACATGGATTTATTGTGAAGGTATAGGCTATATTACATGGATTTATTGTGAAGGTATAGGCTATATTACATGGATTTATTGTGAAGGTGTAGGCTATATTACATGGATTTATTGTGAAGGTGTAGGCTATATTACATGGATTTATTCGATTTTTTTATGTTCCAAAGGTCTGCATCATGTTATGTGCATGTTTGTGATTGTTTTTCAGCATACAAATACACGGAATGGAACTAAACACAAGCAAAATCCTAGAGGAAAACCTGGTTCAGTCTGATTTCCACCAGATCTATGATCAACAACCAATTTGACAGAGTTTGAAGAATTTTATAAAGAATAATACAATAATTGGCAAATGTTGCACATTCCAGGTGTAGAAAGCTCTTAGAGACTTACCCAGAAAGAGTCACAGCAGTAATCGCTGCCAAAGGTGCTTCTACAAAGTATTGACTCAGTGGTGTGAGATACTTCTGTATTTCATTTTCAATAAATTAGCAAACATTTCTAAATCCTTTTTTTCCCCACACTTTGTCATTATGGGGTATTGTGTGTAGATGGGTGAGAGGGGAAAAAAAACTTTAATCCATTTTGAATTCAGTCTGTAACACAACAAAAGGTGTAATAAGTGAAGGGGTGTAAATACTTCCTTGTTACAGTATGTCCTGAACAAAGTTGTGTGAAGTATACTTAATCTAGAGGCGAAAGAAACGCACACCAATTTAGGCGAGGTGCTGGCTAGCGGAGTAGATCACTCGAACAATTAAAGGAGATACACTGATCTTTATAGGAAACCTACTGATCATAAGTTTGTTGAGGGCTGATAATTGTCACCCGCTTCCCTTGAAAAACAGTTTGCCCTACAGCCAATTCTGTCGAATTAAAATAATTTGCAAAAAACAATCAGATTTCGACAGATATGACTGAGATAAAGAAAATTCAAGGAGGGGGGTTTACAAAATGGTCAGATTAATACTGCCATTGAGAAAATTCAGAACAAACCGAGACATGATCTTTTTCCCTTGCAAAAAGAAGCATTCTTGCGTTCTAACTACCCGCTATTCAAAGTGCTCTGAACAAATTATGCAAATCCTTCAAACATTGGCACATTCTAAACTCCGATGACAGTATTGGTAATGTGTTTTCGGACCCTCCCTTGGTCGTATTCTCGCGGGGCAGAAATCTCAGAGATCAATTGGTAAACTCTGATTTACCACCCCAAGATATCTCTGCACAACGTCTATTTGCGTCCCTACTGGATGGAAACTACAAGTTGTGCTCAATACAATGGCACTTATAAATGTAGATCCTTTAAACACCATGAAACAGGGAAACAGCCCCCAATCAAGGAGGTGATGGAGCCCAGGTGAGTGTCATGAGGTGGTGGTGCGCGTGACGATGGTGACAGGTGTGCGGGATAATGAGCAGCCTGATGACCTAGAGGCCGGAGAGAGAGCACACGTGACAGTACCCCCTCCCCGATGCGCGGCTCCAGCCGCAGGACGCCGACCAGAGGGACGATCCCGGGGATCAGGAGCAACTGGTCACCTCTGCTGAGGTGTCAATCTGGCTCATACCGCGCGGTCTACTAGAGATGAACGTGCTTTTAGAACAGCAAAAGACGTTGTGAAGATGCTGGAGGAAACAGGTAGAAAAGTATCTATATCCACAGTAAAATGAGTCCTATATCGACAAGACCTGAAAGACCGCTCAGCAAGGAAGAAGCCACTGCTCCAAAACCGACATAAAAAAGCCAGACTTAGGTTTGCAACTGCACATGGGGACAAAGATTGTACTTTTTAGAGAAATGTCCTCTGGTCTGACTCAGTTACACCAGCTCTGTCAGGAGGAATGGGCCAAAATTTACCCAACTTATTGTGGGAAGCTTGTGGAAGGCTACCAGAAACGTTTGACCCAAGTTAAACAATTTAAAGGCAATGCTACCAAATACTAATTGAGTGTGTGTAAACTTCTGACCCACTGGGAATGTGATGAAAGAACTAAAAGCTGAAATAAATAATTCCCTCTACTATTATTCTGACATGTCACATTCTTAAAATAAAGTGTTGATCCTAACTGACATAAGACAGGGGATTTTTACTAGGTTTAAATGTCAGGAATTGTGAAAAACTGAGTTTAAATGTATTTGGCTAAGGTGTATGTAAACTTCCGACTTCAACTGTAAATACCAACTCTACATTTGAAAATGCAAAAAAACTCTACATACACTAACTCTATTAACACACTGCAAACCCGACTCAATATCTAATCACTCTGTCAAAACACTAGCACGTTTTCTATCCAAGAGGAACAAATAGTATTTTGAAAGTCGTTGTGCTATGATTGACTAACAGTTTATAGCATTACAAAACTGCATTACTTTTCATGTCTCAGTTCTACCTGCTTACAATAGGCAATACGAAACGCATAGTTTTTTATAATTCAGTTTCCTTTTACTGTAAACCACTCTACATTTTTTGGTTGAGTGTCGAATGTGTGCATTTTTGGCAACAATGCTATCTAAAAGTGTATGAGTCATCTTTACTTTATATAATGTACAGCAGAAACAAATAGTGACAGAATTGCTGCAGTAAAAGCTTTATTAGCAACAAGAAATGACTGCCAGTATTCAACAACACATCCAACATACATGGCCTTTGGTTCAACAACACATCCAACATACATGGCCTTTGGTTCAACAACACATCCAACATACATGGCCTTTGGTTCAACAACACATCCAACATACATGACCTTTGGTTCCAAATGTGTAAAAATAAAACAATTACAGTAAAAACGGCACAGAAGGGATAAAACAGTAAAATGCCCCGTCCTGTTCTAATCTATTCCATCTTCAGCATTTGGCCACATGTTCTCGTCCACATCACATCTTATGTCGTCTCTCGCCATGCACCTTGGATAGAAACGCTTGGCCTGCCTTATCCACCCCTGGCAGTCTTCAGCTGAGATGTCTCTGCAGCTGGCATCTGTTGCATCCAGGAGGGACATTTGGTCATGTGACCAATGATCATACACTTTCCACCTCCAGAAAGAAAAACATTCCTCAATGGGGTTAAGGAAAGGTAAGTAGGGGGGGAGGAAAGGGGAGTAGGGGGGGTGAACCAGTTTGTGATTGCATGTGAATGGTGGAATGCTACATTGTCCCATGGAATCACAAATGTCCTCATGTTTCCTCCCACCTGTTCCCTTTCTGCTTCTGGCACCAGTTGTTGGTGGAGGTCATCTAAAAAAGAAAGAAAGAAGGCGCTCAGTAATGTAGGAACCAATCTGGCATTTCTGCAGGACCAAACCAGCACTCGAGATTGCAGCACACATTATGATATTTGCTCCTCTCTGACCCGGCACATCAACGGTGGCCCTTTTCCCGATTACATTTCTTCCCCGCCAACGTGTTTTCGCCAGGTTTAACCCTGCCTCGTCTACATAAATGATTTAATGTGGGGTCTGATTAGCCTCCAACTCCATGACTCTCTGAAAGAAGTCAAACACAGTATGTGTAAATGCTTTTCAATATGTCCTACTGAATGTACTGTAACCCATGTTTACATGTAGAGTAGCATAGTGTAAAACTCACTGTAGAACAAGACATAATGGATAGACCATACCTGGACGTATTGGTGCCGGAGATCCTTGACCCGCTCACTGTTCCTTTCAAAAGGAACTGTGTACAACTGTTTCATTCAAACTGTGTTTGGTCAGAGTCCGAGCCAATGGTAGTCAGGCTGATGCTTTCCACGTTGTGAAATACCAGGTTGTCCTCTACAATTCGGGTATGATTTTTTCTCCGTTTTATTGCATTGTCAGCAATGACCAATCCTACAATGGCATGCTCTTGGTCTTCACTGAGGAGCTTTCCTCTTCCCTGAGAGGGAGGAAGATGTTGCGTCCTTTAGAGGAACAAAAATACTACATATGTATTTGCATTGGGACTGGTGGCCTACAGTTACTGTGGGACATAGCAACAGTAATGATAGAAGAAGCCCTTGTGAAATGCATTACTTACCTGTTGGTTTGCTGAAAATTCCAGATAATGGAAGCCATGGTTGACCGTCTGAGATTAGGCTGGACTCTTTCACCAGCCTCTCTCAAATCAAATCAAATCCAATTTTATTTGTCACATACACATGGTTAGCAGATGTTAATGCGAGTGTAGCGAAATGCTTGTGCTTCTAGTTCCGACAATGCAGTAATAACCAACAAGTAATCTAGCTAACAATTCCAAAACTACTACCTTATAGACACAAGTGTAAGGGGATAAAGAATATGTACATAAAGATATATGAATGAGTGATGGTACAGAGCGGCATAGGCAAGATACAGTAGACCTCAGTGATAGACCATGGTTTATCACATGGTCTATGATGGTGGCTCTTATTTCATCAGTGACAACAGCTCTTACTCGCCTTTGAACACCACCACACATTCTTACTCCTTTCCCCTTACCTCACCTTCCTCATTGTCCTGGTCCAACTACTCCTCTGCCTGGTTCAGCTACTCCTCTGCCTGGTCCAGCTACTCCTCTCCCTGGTCCAACTACTCCTCTGCCTGGTCCAACTACTCCTCTGCCTGGTCCAACTATTCCTCTCCCTGGTCAATTACTCCTCTCCCTGGTCCAACTACTCCTCTGCCTGGTCCAGCTACTCCTCTGCCTAGTCCACTACTCCTCTGCCTGGTCCAACTACTCCTCTGCCTGGTCCAACTACTCCTCTGCCTGGTCCAACTACTCCCTGGTCCAGCTATTCCTCTCCCTGGTCCAACTACTCCTCTGCCTGGTCCAGCTACACCTCTGCCTGGTCCAGCTACACCTCTGCCTGGTCCAGCTACTCCTCTCCCTGGTCCAGCTATTCCTCTCCCTGGTCCAACTACTCCTCTCCCTGGTCCAGCTATTCCTCTCCCTGGTCCAACTACTCCTCTGCCTGGTCCAGCTATTCCTCTCCCTGGTCCAACTACTCCTCTCCCTGGTACAACTACTCCTCTGCCTGGTCCAGCTACTCCTCTGCCTGGTCCAGCTACTCCTCTCCCTGGTCCAGCTACTCCTCTCCCTGGCCCAGCTATTCCTCTCCCTGGTCCAACTACTCCTCTCCCTGGTCCAGCTATTCCTCTCCCTGGTCCAACTACTCCTCTGCCTGGTCCAGCTATTCCTCTCCCTGGTCCAACTACTCCTCTGCCTGGTCCAGCTACTCCTCTGCCTGGTCCAGCTATTCCTCTCCCTGGTCCAACTACTCCTCTGCCTGGTCCAGCTATTCCTCTCCCTGGTCCAACTACTCCTCTCCCTGGTCCAGCTATTCCTCTCCCTGGTCCAACTACTCCACTGCCTGGTCCAGCTATTCCTCTCCCTGGTCCAACTACTCCTCTCCCTGGTCCAGCTATTCCTCTCCCTGGTCCAACTACTCCTCTGCCTGGTCCAGCTATTCCTCTCCCTTGACCAGACATGATATTTTTCTCTCTCTGCACCTCTGTGTTGTTCTGTATCCACATGAAACAAAATCAGTCCAAAGAGTCCCCTTTTTACTGTGTATGTCCATGCAATTGAAAGAACTTCAACACCTGGCTATGTCTCCGATTGAGATTGGAATCAACTGTGGTTGGTCTATTTTACACAAGTTACAGTAAATCAGCTATTTCTCAAACTGTTCATTCAAAAAAATGCTTATCAGCTATTTCAATATAGCTTTTGAGCTGCTGTTGTTGCAGAAGTAGAGGCTTTATACTATATTTAAGGTTTTGAACATTAGGTCTTCATTTCTGGAATGCTGTGTGCAAGCATTTGTAAATAAGACAAGAAAGATCCATCATTTTGGAATTGGGTGAGCTTGTATGTAAATAAAATGTAAGCATTTTAGAAACGTGTTAATTGACTGGATATTCTGTGAAAACAACATAAATTGTGTTAATGGTGTATGGTCCACAACAGACAGATGTTGTGATAGTTGTGTTGAGAGTTTTGAAAATGTGACTAATAGATTGGACTAAAGGATGTTAGCGATTGTAAAGACACTCATTTAAAATGGCTGTTTTTCAGTAAATGTTGATCAATGTTGCCATCAAAAGGTTGTATGAACCTCTACAGGTGTATTCTTCAACAAAGATTCTTCACATCTTTAAAGTGTACACGTGGCGCCACCTGGTGGTCTAGATTGACAGTTTGCCTGTTTGTAATAAAATGTTGCCACTGTCAGTAGTTTCCTCAGTAGTCAAGGCCACATAAAGTAAGTAGAGAGTGGGGTAAATTAAGCCACCACCTAACTTGAGCCACCCCTTGTTTTTAGGAAACCATACACAAAATGAATAATTTGACCAAATAGTTAGGAAGAGGTCATCATTTCCTGGAGTCTGTAATAGAAGAAACCAAATGGAAAAGTGGTAAGCAAGTTAAGTATAAAAAACTGGTTTTCACCAAGTCAAATTCATTTCTTGTGTTAGAGGTTCCAGTATCTAAACCAAAATAGATTATTTTAAGATTGTTCTATACATCAATTGGTGTCTCTAGCTTCAACATGAGGTTGTAAACCTAGCATGAAGTGCATCCTTGTACCTGTGTGGGCTAATATAGTAATAATGTTCTCCTTGGGGTAAGTGTTTGTTAGGCATTAAGCCTGTGTTAAAAGATGCAATGATTAAAAGACTAAAAAGTGATTGTGATTGTGTGGAATGGTGTTTGGGAAATAAAGATAGACATGGTTTTAAAAAGATAGAGGTAATATTTAATTCAGTGCAGAAATTGGTAGGCGGCTCGTCTTACCCTGTCCCTCGGCTCAACTTGTGCCAAGAGACTACTTTTTTTTTGGACAAGCTATGTTCTCAAAACGGCAATGTTTACATGAATTCGGATTATTTCCAGGGATACACAACATCCTGAAATGTATGTAGATATATTTGTTAGAAAGAATACAATATTTCCCTCGATGGAGTGATGTTACATGTAAAAAAAAAAAAAAAAATCGCAATTTACCCCACTCTCCCTTAAGGAGCCTTGGCCAGAAAGGCTCATAGGAGCAGGAGCCCATCTCCTGTTTCTGTAGTGTGGCAGCTTGATGTACAAGTACACGCCCTGGACAAGACAGTAGGCTATCGCATGGCCTTACCTCCAATCCATCTCCTTGATGCTGAGTGCCGAGCAGAGACGCATCAGGTCCCATTTTGTAGTCTTTGGTATGACCCGGCTGGGGAACAAACTCCCCGACCTTTCAATCTCAAGGTGAACCCTCTAACCACTGAGTTGGCTACATGGTACCACCTAATTGCTATTGTCCACCTTGCAAAAGAGGTTTCTAACCTCAATGGTCTTTTCTGGGTTACATAAAGGTTATTTAAAAAAAAAAAGAGGATCAATTCAAACCACAGGTTTTCAATAAGGTTTAAGTCTGGAGACAGAGCTGGCCATTGCAAAATGTTGATTTTGTGGTCATAGGACCGGTTCCAATCCAAGTGCCAATGCTGTCTATTAAACTCTAGGCGGTGCTATTGTCAGATGACATGAGCTCTTTGGCCACGCACACCAGTGGTGGGTTTGGCGTCGAAAAACAGAAGCATATGCAGAAAAGTAACTCATACCTACGGTAACATATGGTGGTTGCATATTTGATGTTATGGGACTATTTTGCTTACCCTGGTCCTGTGGCCCTTGTTAAGGTCAACAGCATCATGAGCTTTACCAAGTACCAGGACATTTTAGCCCGAAACCTGGTTGCCTCTGCCAGGGTGCCAATACATTTGACATATCTTTTTTTAGATTTATTCTATTACTTGTTAAACAAAATCTCTTTCTGGAGCAATTGTATTAATAAAATATAACCTCCTCAGCAGCAGGGGCAGGTGAATGCAAGGCTGAGAGATTTACCAGCTAAAGGAACCCGTGAAGCATTTTCCTATCAGAGTTGTGTTTCCATCAAATTGACTTGTTGCAGATACAAGTCTGTTCTTAAATACATAGAGTACTGATGTTTTTTTTGTCACTTAAAATGTTGTGTAGGCATAGCGGATGTGCCACTCTGATATTGGCATGTGCGCTCTAGCCAACAGCTTGCAGATACAGTGCAGCTATAGCATAATACATGATGAGATTATTACGGACAAAAGTCCAAGATTATTTGTATCGATCATCATGTCACCAGAATAAGACCCTCGATATTTATTGAAAGAAGCGTCAACCTCATCACTGTGCACTTTAACTACTCTGTGAAGTTCATCATAGCTTATTTAACCTGTAGCCTAATAAACTGCATGCTTTCCCATGTTGAAGTTGCGTTTTTTTATCAGACCTGTAGGCTACTTGGTTGATGATCGGCAACAGACAGCTCATTCAGCATCGTCAGAAGAAAATACAGCCTGACTGTCTTCAGTGTTCTTTCATGCACAATGATGCACCTGTCCTTTCTGCTGCATATCAGCTATTCTTATTTGTTCTTGTCGATTCATGTAAAAAAAAAAAAGAAGGTATGCAGCTTTGAATGTTTTTATGTGTGGTATGATTGGTAGTTAGCCTATTGCAGATCTGGGCCTGGCGTTAGGGCTGGAAAATGCCAGGGTACCAGTTTTTGCATGATGAACTACTGACCAACTACTGACATACTGTCTTTGTTTGATTTACCTGTATAGGTTCAGCTAGGTTGTTAAATGTTCTTCTTCAATAAGATCATTCTGACATGTAAAAAAAATCTATCAGATAGACCTACTAGCCCGACATATAGGCTTAGCCAGCTAGTTGGCTAGCTGCTAGCTAGTAGCCTACACCAAATCAATTCAGACCTGCTACCTATTTAATCTGAACTATATCAGACACATCTGAAACACATTCGGAAAGTATTTAGACCCCTTCACATTTTGTTACATTACAGCCTTATTCCAAAATTGATTAAATAGTTTTTTCCCTCATCAATATACATCATTTGCTGGTGTGGTCCAAGTATGGGTTTAAGGATTTAAAAAAAATCTATCTGAAAGTGTCTCTTTTCCAAGCTTAAAAGGATAAACATTCACATGCAACACCATGGGCCAGAAAAGGTTGAATACACGGGCCATGCTGTCAATGTAGCATGACTTCATCCAGAGAATACCACAGTTGGATGACAAAGTTTGATGACAAAGTTTGCCCACAAGAAGGATCGCCGTGCCACCTTCCTGTTCAAGTGAATACAGCACAACAATGGTGCAGACCAAAAATATGTATTGTATGCGGCTGCATAAATGATGTAATATGCCAGGATATGTATACTGTAGCTAACAAAGTAATACTAAGGGTATGTTGAGTAGTAAGCTGTTAGTAGCCCATGAGTCTCACCCTAATTTGGTCCCCCTCTCCCCCACAGAACTTAGCCTACTGTTCAGACTTGGTGGTGCACGTGTAGCCTATAACCTGTTTTAGAGAAATGTAATCATTGAATATTGTAAGAGCTTTCCTTGTTTGCTTATATGCCCCCCTTTATTTATCCTACGGTTTTGACTTGGTGTACAGGGAGAATACATTAAGAAGGTCCCATATGTTCTGAATTTTGTCGCTGTATATTTCAAAAGTGCTGAACAAAGAGTTATATTGACCATGTCTGTCCTAGCTCGCTCATTAATGTCTTAATCTAAATTACGGATTGCCTCTTATCCGCTTGTCGTCCACGTATGTCATAGTTTGTACATCTCAATTGTCAGTAGAAACCACATTTGTTTAAGCAAGTCAGCCATATCAGCTATATATTTTTTAAAGGCAGTAAATAAGGCTGAATGAACTGTTTCGCTGCCAGACAAGGCTCCACTGATAGCAAGGTGTAGCAGTGGTAAGGTGTTGGGACTGCTGTTGGGAGCTTTATTTTGGCCCTAACAGTTTGTGGGCACCATTTGTCACCCTTATAGTGCAATTCAAGTTTTGTTTAGTGCTGTGTAGTTGTTATGGTTTTCTTCTGGTGAAAGAGAGGAGGACCAAAATGCAGTGTGGTTATCTTTATACATCTTTAATGAAAGATGTTACTTGTTGGTGGCCCTTTATAACTAATCTGGTGAAAGCTAGAAAATTTGACCGATGGTCAGGTAACGTTATAGTCACACAGCTTTTACTTTGAAAGCTGCAAGCACATGTATCTTGTTGCAGCCCCTCCTCTCCATGCCCACACCCTGCAACTGTTTAAAATGTGATTTTATCTTATTTTACTAGTTTCGGAAGTGTTTGCACATATGCCAAGAGCATGCTTGGCATACGACACCGAGTACCAAGTGTGGAATGTTAGCTTCAAACAGGTCTGGATTTCAGGCTTTACACAGGTATTCAAATTCATTTCACAAAGGTTTTGTGCTTACCAGCTATTAGGTGATATCAGATATGTTTGTTTAGAGATCTTCTTGGCAGTCATTCTCCATATGCTTAGAGTTTGAAGGTTCTTCCAGGTCAGGTAAGGGCAAAATGAATGCTCATTGGTTGTGGCTAAAACCTTGCTCCTCCCCTAATTTCCTTTGAAGCGTAATGAGAAGGCTTCCTGTTTCTGTAAGAGGGTCTGTGCGGTTTCTTCCTTTTCAAACTCAAACAATAGCTATATCTTTTGAAGATAATTTGATACAGCTTCTCACTGTTTCAAATGTATTTACTTGAACAGATTACTACCAAAGTGACAGTTACAAAACTCATACAGCTGCACAGTTCTCACTGGGAGTGTGTTTGAATTAACCCACAAAGCAAGAATAATCACCAAGCAACTGAATACTCTGTGACAAGAACAACCTGTTGACTGGTGAGTCGTTATCTTTCTCTCTTTAATTATATAACTCATTAAACTACAGACTTAAACTAAGACCAAGGTTTGCTATGCAAACATGGTTTCTTAGTTTCATATGTCTGTTGTAAACAGGAAGGGAGAGGATCCTCTTTGAGGTTCATGTCAGAGTGAGTGCAGTTTTGAATAAAAGTAAAATAATCCAAAACACGTATGGTCGTTTACTGTATTGGCTAACCCTCAGGTCGAGTCTGGTTTAATGTTTTTACACAAAAGAGCACAGCATAAGGCAACACAAAGTAGAACTGCAGGTTAGTACTATTAGTTAAGCATTAAAGCACCATGTAAACATTAAAGCACACCTCACCCACCATTGTAAAAATCCCATTAACTTGTGTTGTACTGAGAACAAAAGTTAACTATTAATAGACACAAAACTGAGGTGGTGGGTATATAGTGAAAGAGTGAATAGACACAAAACTGAGGTGGTGGGTATATAGTGAAAGAGTGAGCCATGAGCACAATTCCTTATTGGAAGGAGGAGGTATACACCCCAGTTATTGGGTTCATAGGTGGTTGTCTTTCTGATACAGGGGGAAATTATGGATAAAAGCAGAATAGGTACTTTTGAAGCTAGTCTGACTAGTTGGTTCAACTTCGCTGATGTGTAAAAGGATGTGGTTTACAGTTCCGGTCTTTCTGCTTTTGTTGCATTTGCTATGTTTTCATACTTCCTGTACACAAAACAGGTTGTTAATAAATAAAACAAGATTGATCTGACTTAAAATAATAAGTTCTCTGTTTTTTGCAGGACCAAAAATGGCTTCTGGATTGGAACGTGTCATCCTGTTCTCGATTCTTGGTCTAGGAGGATTTCTGATGCTATTTTTAATGTACCATAAATCAGCTCCTTCTCAGATCTGCCCCCCTGAGCCTGCTTTGCCAGGTCCTTACTCAAAGCGACCTGAGAACAGGTCCTTGTCTAAGCAGCCAGAGCCAGAAAAGCCCATCATGCTGTTGTGGTTCTGGCCTGAAAACCGCAGGTTTGATTTTAGCGATTGTGCCACTTTCTTCAACATTGATGGCTGCCACCTGACAGATGACAGGTCTCTGTACAACAAGGCAGATGGTGTGCTCATCTTTCACAAATCCATCAAACACGATTTATCCAACTTGCCTCCATCACCTCGACCACCATTCCAGAAGTGGATTTGGTATCACGTGGAATCACCTACAAACACAATTAGGATACCTGGTCTAGATAACCTTTTCAATTTGACCTTGAGTTATAGGGAAGACGCAGACATCCCTGTTCGTTGGCGTTTGACTGCAAGGAAAGGCCAGGGTGAGGACTTTGTGTTGCCAAAGAAGGATAAATTAGTTTGCTGGATTGTGAGTAATAAAGACCCTGCAACTGGAACAGGGGTACGGAATAACTATTACAGAGAACTGGCCAAACATATTAAAGTGGAACTCTTTGGCAAGGCCTTTGCTAGATTCTTGAAATATGAGGACTACTACTCAACACTCTCCAGCTGTAAGTTCTACCTCTCCTTTGAGAACTCGGTCCACAAAGACTACATCACAGAGAAGCTAAACGGACCACTTGCAGCAGGAACAGTGCCAGTAGTATTGGGCCCACCGAGACAGAACTATGAAGACTTTGTCCCAGGAGATTCCTTCATCCATATTAATGATTTTCCCGATGCAAAAGCACTGGCTGAATTCCTCCTCAAGTTGGACAAGGATGATGAAGCATATCTGCGCTACTTTCAGTGGCGTAGAAACTTCTCTGCTCAGCAACATCTGGTTCAACTGAGTCAAGAGTTCATCCAATCTATTTGTTATGGATGTGACCATGTAGGACAACATAAAGAATACCGGGTTGTTCACGACCTTTACAAATGGTATTTTGTGTAATTAGTCACTTAGCTTTTATCATAATTTGCATTTCTATTATCGTCCATATACCAAAAAGGTATATTGATTTATCCCACAGCACATAGGGAGTGCATACACCGCATCGAATGTGTGTTTTAGTGACCAGCCGCAGATGGGTGTCTGACTGCTAACATTTTTGCGAGATTCTACATGTAGAATCACTTTACACTCTGTTTGCACATTATGGCTGGCTCTCTGTTCAGAGGTGTTAAGTACTCTCGGCCGACAGACACTACTGGTGTCTCCGTGCCTTTATACTCACATTTGTCTATGAAAACTTGGTATTTGTAGACTGGCCTAATATACACTGCTCAAAAAAATAAAGGGAACACTAAAATAACACATCCTAGATCTGAATGAATGAAACATTCTTATTAAATACTTTTTTCTTTACATAGTTGAATGTGCTGACAACAAAATCACACAAAAATTATCAACGGAAATCAAATTTATCAACCCATGGAGGTCTGGATTTGGAGTCACACTCAAAATTAAAGTGGAAAACCACACTACAAGCTGATCCAGCTTTGATGTAATGTCCTTAAAACAAGTCAAAATGAGGTTCAGTAGTGTGTGTGGCCTCCACGTCCCTGTATGACCTCCCTACAACGCCTGGGCATGCTCCTGATGAGGTGGCGGATGGTCTCCTGAGGGATCTCCTCCCAGACCTGACCTGGACTAAAGCATCCGCCAACTCCTGGACAGTCTGTGGTGCAACGTGGCGTTGGTGGACGGAGCGAGACATGATGTCCCAGATGTGCTCAATTGGATTCAGGTCTTGGAGAACAGGCGGGCCAGTCCATAGCATCAATGCCTTCCTCTTGCAGGAACTGCTGACACACTCCAGCCACATGAGGTCTAGCATTGTCTTGCATTAGGAGGAACCCAGGGCCAACCGCACGAGCATATGGTCTCACAAGGGGTCTGAGGATCTCATCTCGGTACCTAATGGCAGTCAGGCTACCTCTGGCGAGCACATGGCCACCCCACACCATGACTGACCCACCGCCAAACCGGTCATGCTGGAGGATGTTGCAGGCAGCAGGACGTTCTCCACGGCGTCTCCAGACTCTGTCACGTCTGTCACATGTGCTCAGTGTGAACCTGCTTTCATCTGTGAAGAGCACAGGGCGCCAGTGGCGAATTTTCCAATCTTGGTGTTCTCTGGCAAACGTCCTGCACGGTGTTGAGCTGTAAGCACAACCCCCAGCTGTGGATGTCGGACCCTCATACCACCCTCATGGAGTCTGTTTCTGACCATTTGAGCATACACATGCACATTTGTGGCCTGCTGGAGGTCATTTTGCAGGGCTCTGGCAGTGCTCCTCCTGCTCCTCCTTGCACAAAGGCGGAGGTAGCGGTCCTGCTGCTGGGTTGTTGCCCTCCTACGGCCTCCTCCAAGTCTCTTGATGTACTGGCCTGTCTCCTGGTAGCGCATCCATGCTCTGGACACTACGCTGACAGACACAGCAAACCTTCTTGCCACAGCTCGTATTGATGTGCCCTCCTGGATGAGCTGCACTACTTGAGCCACTTGTGTGGGTTGTAGACTCTGTCTCATGCTACCACTAGAGTGAAAGCACCGCCAGCATTCAAAAGTGACCAAAACATCAGCCAGGAAGCATAGGAACTGAGAAGTGGTCTGTGGTCACCACCTGCAGAACCACTCCTTTATTGGGGGTGTCTTGCTAATTGCCTATAATTTCCACCTGTTGTCTATTCCATTTGCACAACAGCATGTGAAATGTATTGTCAATCAGTGTTGCTTCCTTAGTGGACAGTTTGATTTCACAGATGTGTGATTGACTTGGAGTTACATTGTGTTGTTTAAGTGTTCCCTTTTATTTTTTTGAGCAGTGTATAAGGACCTTCTCAGAGAAGGTCTTTTAGAAATGTTCTCTGTTTCTGTTCTGGAGGTGTTTCCCTGTTACAACTTGTAATAAATCGGATAGATTTTTTATTGGTATTATCAATGACTGCTCTCCTTTTGTTTCATCTGGAAAATCCCTTTACAACTGTGTTATTGTACAGTGCATTCAGAAAGATTTCCGAACCCTTCACTTTTTCCACATTTTGTTACGTTACAGCCTTATTCTAAAATAGATTTTTAAAAATCCCTTTCAATCTACACATAACACTCCATAATGACAAAGCAAAAACAGATTTATGACATTTACATAAGTATTCAGACCCTTTTCTCAGTACTTTGTTGAACCACCTTTGGCAGCGATTACAGCCTTGAGTCTTCTTGGGTATGACGCTACAAGCTTGGCACACCTGTATTTGCCCAGTTTCTCACATTCTTCTATGCAGATCCTCTCAAGCTCTGTCAGGTTAGATGGGGAGCGTCGCTGCACAGGTATTTTCTGGTCTCTTCAGAGATGGTCAATCAGGTTCAAGTCCGAGCTCTGGTTGGGCCACTCAAAGACATTCAGAGACTCCTCGTTGTTCTGTTGAAAGGGGAATCTTCGCCCCAGTCTGAGGTCTTGAGAGCTCTGGAACAGGTTTTCATCAAGGATCTCTCTGTACTTTGTTCTGTTTATCTTTCCCTCAATCCTGACTAGTCTTCCAGTCCCTGCCGCTGAAAAACATCCCCATAGCATGATGCTGCCACCACCATTCTTTACCATAGGGATGGTATTGGGGTTGCCTGGTTTTCTCCAGATGTGACGCTTGTAGTTTGCACCTAGGCCACAAAGTTCAATCTTGGTTTCGTCAGACCAAAGAATCTTGTTTCTCATGGTCTGAGAGTCCTTTAGGTGCAAACTCCAAGCGGGCTGTCCTGCTTTTTACTGAGAAATGGCTTCCGTCTGGCCAGTCTACTATAAAGGTCTGATTGGTGGAGTGCTGCAGAGATGGTTGTCCTTCTGGAAGGTTCTCCATCTCCACAGAGGAACTCTGGAGCTTTGTCAGACTGACCATCCGGTGCTTGGTCACCTCCCTGACCTGGGTCCTTCTCCCGATTGCTCAGTTTGGCCGAGCGGACAGCTCAAGGAAGAGTCTTGGTGGTTCCAAACTTCTTCCATTTAAGAATGATGGAGGCCAATGTGTTCTTGGGGACCTTCAATGTTGCAGACATTTATTGGTACCCTTCCCCAGATCTGTGCCCCGACACTATCCTGTCTCGGAGCTCTATGGACAATTCCTTCGACCTCATGGCTTGGTTTTTGCTCTGACATGCACTGTCAACTGTGGGACCTTATAGCCAGGTGTGCGCTTTTCCAATTCATGTTAAATCAATACAGTTTACCACAGGTGGACTCCAATCAAGTTGTAGAAACATTTCAAGGATGATCAAAGGAAACAGGATACACCTGAGCTCCATTTTGATTCTCATCGCAAAGGGTCTGACTACTTATGGAAATACGGTATTTCTGTTAAATATTTCATAGAAATTTGTAAAAATGTCTAAAAACCTGTTTTAGAATAAGGCTGTAACGTGACAAAATGTGGAAAAAGTGAAGGGGTATGGATACATTCCGAATGCACTGTATATGGTTGTCTCTCCTATCTACCTTAAGATGAATGCACCAACTGTAAGTTGCTCTGGATAAGAATGTCTGCTAAATGACAACAATTTTAATTTCAAGTGCTAATTGTCTTTATTCCACTACTGGAGAAGCATGACTCAAATCACCTACTCATATTTCAAACATCCAGCGAGACAAAATATAAATGTTATTTTATTCCTTGCCTTACCATTAAGTGAATTATTGCCAATACATATCAACAAAGGGGATTGCATTCAGTTTTGATATTTCATATTTACCAACTGAGAATTTATTTGTACAATTATATTGTTGGAGTAAAACAAGCTTATATTTTGGGTTGGACATTGCATCCTATTCCTGCTCTTTTAATCAATGAAACCAAAATATTAGAAGACTAATGAACTGACTAATCAACCAACTCTTGCAAAACAAGTTATAAATATGTGGCCCATCTTAGAATGAAAAACAGTTTAAATTCAGTATGTATCTTCCACTTTGTCAAAATTGTGCATGGTATGTACAATGAGTGTACAAAACGTTGTGGACGCCTGCTCTTTCCATAACAGACTGACCAGATAAAGGTAATTATCACTTACCTTATTATTGATATCACTTGTTAAATCCACTTCAATCCGTGTAGATGAAGGGGAGGAGACAGGTTAAAGAAGGATTTTTAAGCCTTGCGACAATTGTGACATGGATTGTGTATGTGTGCCATTCAGAGGGTGAATGCGCAAGACAAAATATTTAAGTACCTTTGAACTGGGTATGGTAGTAGGTGCCAGGCGCACTGGTTTGTGAACTCCAACGCTGCTGGGTTTTTCACAACCGTTTCTCATTCTCATGTGTATCAAAAATAGTCCATCACCCAAAGGACATCCAGCCAACTTGACACAACTGTGGGAAGCATTGCAGTCAGCATGGGCTAGCAGCTATGAAACGCTTTCGACACCTTGTAGAGTCCATGCCCCGACAAAATGAGGCTGTTCTGAGCGTAAAAAAGGGTCTGCAACTCAATATTAGAAAGGTGTTCTTAATGCTTTGTCCACTCAGTGTAAGTTTATCACTTTTTAACCAATCCAGTACATTTTAGTTGAAAATGAAAAATGTCAAAGGATTTAACTTCTGAAAACTGAAACAAAAAAAATGTATCAAACAAAGACAAACATGTCAATCCCACTTTTCAAGCCTGCTGAAGGTGTCTGGTGATGGCATGGCAAACACCACCCCCGGCTCTACCAGGGGCATGCTCGAGATGGCCTCCCACAGCTCTGCGAATGTCATGTTCTGTGGCCTTGCCGTTCCATTTCTTGACTGCCCCTGCAACACAGAAAGAAACACATTTAGGTATATAATATACTCAAAGTAATGGATATGGCCTCAATTACACCCGGCACTTAAATGCGACTTCTGTCATCCGGTTCCTTCAAGCTGCATTAGATCTGAATGCACGAAAGTCACATTGTGCTTGCATTAGGTTCAGATCTGCCAGGATGGGCATTTGCTTGGAATCTGACAGTCTGGACACAATCAGAACTCTGAATATGCATAAGCAATGTAAAGAGATGTTGGGGGAAATATAAATGTAACATGCAACAATTTCAAAGATTTTACTGAGTTACTGTTCATATAAGGAAATCAGTCAATTTAAATAAATACATTTGGCCCAAATATATGGATTTCACATGACTTATATTGTGTGTTTACTATGGATTAAATGATATATGACATGGTATTTTATCAAATCAATTCTCTGTAATTAACATTACCCAATTAAACTAATCATGTAAATGCAATTAACTAGGAAGTCGGGGGACCACGGAAGAATGTTTATAGAGCTTCCGAATAAACTCTTAAAGACCTGGTAATCTTTTATATCAATAGCAGTCAATTATTAATCGTCACCTTATTCAGTCTCATCTGAACGTCTTAAAAAATTATTGGTTATCTTCACAGGATTGGGTCTCCATCGGACCTGATGAAGCTATGCTATATTAAATACAGAATCTTATGCAGTCTAAATAACCCCCCATTCGGAAAAGGAAAATGCAAAAAATATATTTACTCTGAGCTGCGCTTCAATAGATTGGTCGAAGATGGAAGGCTTGGTTGCACAGCAAAGATCTCCCTTGTCCTTTGAATAATATTTCTGGGCGGATGCGTTGTATTACCCTGTCGTTGTGTGGTGAAACGAATACGTTGTAGTACCCTGTTGTCGTGTGGTAGAACGGATACGTTGTTGTACCCTGTCGTTCTGAAGAGGGTCCGTCCTTTCCTAGGCCACGCACGTTTACAGCTGCTGCTGATGACTCGACGTCTAGGATGTATCACTTCTTTAGTGAATAAGAGTTCAAAGTTCATACCACGTTGCCATACTAAGCTCATGTTATATTCTGGCTTGTATAGTCAAAACTCATCCTTCCAGCGAGGCGATCATCACCTCCACGTTGAAATGAGCCCTTTAAAACGTATGGACATCAGTCCTCACGTCATCGGAAACACAATGTTACGTTTGTTAGGTTGTAGTCAATCAACCATTAACAACCACAGCTCACGCTGGGGTTGGCTTAGTCTGCCCTGAATTGGTTCACGGGGGCTCTTATAGAAATGTAGAAAAGGGGTTGGTTCCAACCAATGCCTATTCACGTGGGCGTGGCCACTGAGTGAGCATATTTTACATATGTAAACAGTTCTCTCATTCTTAAAACTAAAATTACATTCAATCTTTTCACAAATAGGTTCATATTTAAACATTTAAATTGCACAACAATTCCATGTGAATATGATAACTAGAATGTGTAGACTTTCCAAGACACAATTTATGTCGTCCTATCATCAGCAATAATGTCTCAGACGACAACTGATCTGACATCATATTCTTTAAGTATCAACGGATACTTTCAACTGGTTGGATTACCTAAATATTGTTCCATTCACAACCTTTTGATGTTACCATACTCTCTCTATGTTAAAACTTCTTGATGCTACCCATCCCTTAAGCGATATAATTGTCATCAGCAACCACTGAATAGTGTTGGATCCTGTGTTTTACATCATAGCCATTAGTATATATATATGATTAAATATCATCTGATGTTGGTTGTGTGAGGTGTCTGCATTTGTGCACTGGAGCATCATTATGAGATTAAACAACTGCTTGCTACTTGCCTGTTTGTGTGTGACAAGAACTGAGTAACATAGCTACACAAGCATTTGTGTAAGAGTATTGATAGCTAGCATAGCATTAAGCCTAGCATTCAGCAGGCAACATTTTCACAAAAACAAGAAAAGCATTCAAATAAAATCATTTACCTTTGAAGAACTTTGGATGTTTTCAATGAGGAGACTCTCAGTTAGATAGCAAATGTTCAGTTTTTCCAAAAAGATTATTTGTGTAGGAGAAATCGCTCCATTTTGTTCATCAGCTTTGGCTGAGAAAAAAACCCCAAAATCCAGTCATTACAACGCAAACTTTTTTTCCAAATTAACTCCATAATATCGACAGAAACATGGCAAACGTTGTTTAGAATCAATCCTCAAGGTGTTTTTCACATATCTATTCGATGATAAGTCACTCATGGCAGTTTGGTTTCTCCTCTGTTCAAAATGGAAACATGCACGCACCTGGAGATTACGCAATAGTTTCGACGGAGGACACCGAGCAGACACCTGGTAAATGTAGTCTCTTATGGTCAATTTTCCACTGATATTCATACAAATACTTCACAATGCTGCAAACACCTTGGGGAAACGACAGAAAGTATAGGCTCTCTCCTTGCGCATTCACAGCTATATAAGGAGACATTGGAACACAGCGCCTCAAAAATCTGGCTCACTTCCTGTATGAAATTTCATCTTGGTTTCGCCTGTAGCATTAGTTCTGTGGCACTCACAGACAATATCTTTGCAGTTTTGGAAACGTCAGAGTGTTTTCTTTCCAAAGCTGTCAATTATATGCATAGTCGAGCATCTTTTCGTGACAAAATATCTTGTTAAAAACGGGAACGTTTTTACTGCCCCCAGAGGTTCAAGAGGTTAACCTATATAAGGACTTTGAAAGTGCCACCATAGACATGTTTTTCAAAAAAAAATCCATGAGTTTAGATAAAGCCAAACAGTGAGACATTTAGTTCAAATTTGGAAACATGAGCAAAAGAGCTACAGACAAAAAGGGGGAAAAGGCAGACAGAACAGCCCTCCCCCGCACTGCAGAGACCTTGAAGGTTGGAGAGCAGAGAGGAGAAGTTTTAGAAGGGCGCCAGGACGAGCAAAGATAACAGTTACTGAGTGGAGACAAAAGGGAGAATTGGATATGTGGAGAATGAAAGGGGCGCTCCTACATGATAATGTCAGAACAGAACGATAATGTACTAATCTTACCTAAGTCATTATTTAGAGTAGGTAAGGTTGTTACCTGGGCATAGCCAGGTATCAAAAGGGGGATGGGTAAATTGTGGTCTAGGATAGGATGGGGCCTATTGGATAAGAAACTAAAGATATAATCAGATAAAACATATGAGAAACTGTTTGTTAACCAAGCCTGTATGTCCAGGATTTTATGCATTACAGGTGAACTACAGGTGAAGTCACTCAATCCAAGCGTTCGTGTAAATTTATCGATCGCATGACAAAACATTAAGTACACTTAGTATCAGGTAGCTTGGTCACGAAATCTAAAAAATCAAATTAATCGTTTACCTTTGATGATCTTCGGGTGTTTTCACTCACGAGACTCCCAGTTACACAACAAATGTTCCTTTTGTTCCATAAAGATGATTTTTATATGATTTTTTTCCTCCGTTTGTTTGTCGCGTTATGTTCAGAAATCCATAGGAAAGAGCGGTCACGACAACGCAGACAGAAATTCCAAATAATATCCATAATATCCACAGAAACATGTCAAACGTTTTTTATAATCAATCCTCGGTTTGTTTTTAAAATATATATTCGAAAATATATCAAACGGGAGTGTAGGTTTTTCAATAGGACAGGGAGAAACAATGGCCGCTTTACTCTGTTGCGCAAAACTCACTCTGAGAGCCCCCACACATCCACTTACGCAATGTGATCTTTCTCGCTCATTTTTCAAAATAAAAGCCTGAAACTATGTCTAAAGACTGGCGACACCTTAGGGAAGCCATATAAAAAGGAATCTGGTTGATATCCCTTTAAATGGAGGATAGGCATGCATAGGAACAGAGAGGTTTCAAAATAAGAGGCACTTCCTGATTGGATTTTCCTCAGGTTTTCGCCTGCAATATCAGTTCTGTTGCACTCACAGACAATATTTTGACAGTTTTGGAAACTTCAGAGTGTTTTCTATCCTAATATGACAATTAAATGCATAATGTATTTTCTGGGGCTGAGAAATAGGCAGCTTCAAATGGGTACGTTTTTTAGCCAAAAACGAAAATATCGCCCCCTGCACGCAAAAGGTTAACAAAGGGCTTTCCAAGAGTCCATTCTATAGAGTAGAGAGAGAAAAGGGGCAAAGGTATTTATGGGGGTCATAAACCTCACCAACAGGGAAACGTCATGACACTAAAAATACAGATGGTCACAGATACCAATAAAGTTGGTCACTGATACCTTTAAAAAAGATAGGGGCATGGATCAGAAAATCAGTCAGTATCTGGTGTGACCACCATTTGAAACATGTAGGTATTACAAACTCGGTCTGGGAGAGGTTGAAAATGTCAGTGAAAACACTTGCCAGTTGGTCCACGCGTGCTTTGAGTACACGTCCTGGAATGTTGCTCACATTGGCTACGGAGAGCATTATCACACAGTCGTCTGGAACAGCTGGTGCTCTCATGCATGCTTCAGTGTTGCTTGCCTCGAAGAGAGCACAAAAGGCATTTAGCTTGTCTGGTAGGTGAGGTTTCCCTTTGTAGTCCGTAGTAGTTTTCAAGCCCTGCCACATCCTACGAGCGTCAGAGCCGGTGTAGTAGGATTTGAATCTTAGTCCTGTATTGACGCTTTGCCTGTTTGATGGTTTGTCTGACGGCATAGCGTGATTTCTTATAAGCGTTCGGATTAGTGTCCCGCTCATTGAAAGCGACTGTCAAGGTTTTCTTTAGGCAAAGGAGAGTCAGACCAAAATGCGGCGTGGCTATTGCGATCCATGTTTAATGAAACAAAGTAAACACGAATCAAATACAAAAACAATAAACGTAACACGAAAACCGAAACAGCCTAATACTGGTGCAAAGTAACACAGAGACAGGAACAAGGACAATCACCCACCAAACCCAACACCAAACAGGCTACCTAAATATGGTTCCCAATCAGAGACAATGACGAACACCTGCCTCTGATTGAGAACCATATCAGGCCAAACATAGAACTTTACAAACTAGACATGTAACATAGAATGCCCACTCAGCTCACACCCTGACCAACCAAAACATAGAAACATACAAAGCAAACTATGGTAAGGGTGTGACAGTACCCCCAAGGTGCGGACTCCGGCCGCAAAACCTGAACCTATTGGGGAGGGTCTGGGTGGGCATCTGTCCGCGGTGGCGGCTCTGTTGCTGGACGTGGCCCCCACTTCACCATAGTTTTAGTCCCCCACCTTGTCCGCTTCTGTGGTCTCCGAACCATGGCGACCCTACTTAATGACCCCACTGGACTGAGGGGCAGCTCGGGACAGAGGGGCAGCTCGGGACAGAGGGGCAGCTCGGGACAGAGGAGCTGCTCGGGACAGAGGGGCAGCTGCTCGGGACAGAGGGGCAGCTGCTCGGGACAGAGGGGCTCTGGCGCCTCTGGGCTGAGGGGCTCTGGCGCCTCTGGGCTGAGGGGCTCTGGCGCTTCTGGGCTGAGGGGCTCTGGCGCCTCTGGGCTGAGGGGCTCTGGCAGCTCTGGGCAGAGGGGCTCTGGCAGCTCTGGGCAGAGGGGCTCTTCAGACTCCGGCAGCAGCGCCGGACAGGCGGGAGACTCCGGCAGCATCGCCGGACAGGCGGGAGACTCCGGCAGCAGCGCCGGACAGGCGGGAGATTCCGGCAGCGTTGGAGAGGAGGAAGGCTCTGGCAGTGCTGGAGAGGCGGGAGCACCCGCAAGGATGAGCCGGAGAGACAGCCTGGTGCGGGGAGCTGCCACCGGAGGGCTGGTGCGTGGAGGTGGTGACGGATAGACCGGACCGTGCAGGCGCATTGGAGCTCTTGAGCACCAAGCCTGCCCAGTTGAATGGTCCCGGTCCCCCTGCTAGTGTGTCGAGGTGGAATAGCCCGTACTGGGCTATGTAGGCGAACCGGGGACACCATGCGCATGGCTGGTGCCATGTAAGCCGGCCCAAGGCGACGCACTGGAGACCAGCTGCGTAGAGCCGGCTTCATGGCACTTGGCTCGATGCCCACTCTAGCCCGGCCGATACGCGGAGCTGGAATGTACCGCACCGGGCTATGCACCCGCACTGGGGACACCGTGCGCTTCACAGGATAACACGGTGCCTGCCCGGTCTCTCCAGCCCCCCGGTAAGAACAGGAAGTTGGTGCAGGTCTCCTACCTGGCTTCGCCATACTTCCTGTAAGCCCCCCCAATACATTTTTGGGGCTGACTCTCGGGCTTCCATCCACGACGCCGCACTGCCTCCTCATACCAGCGCCTCTCAGCCTTCGCTGCCTCCAGCTCTTCTTTGGGGCTGCGATATTCTCCAGGCTGTGCCCAGGGTCCTTTACCATCCAACTCATCCTCCCATGTCCAGTACTCCTCTTTGGGCTGCTCCTGTTGCCTCTTGTCCTGCTGCACCTTGGGGCGGCTACACTCCCCTGGTTTAGCCCAGGGTCCTCTCCCGTCGAGGATTTCCTGCCATGTCCAAGAGTCCTGTGTCTTTGGCCGCTGTTGCTGCTGTCCGTTACCACGCCGCTTGGTCCTGTTGTGGTGGGTGATTCTGTCATGGTTTTCTTTAGGCAAAGGAGAGTCAGACCAAAATACGGCGTGGCTATTGCGATCCATGTTTAATGAAACAAAGTAAACACGAATCAAATACAAAAACAATAAACGTAACACGAAAACCGAAACAGCTTAATACTGGTGCAAAGTAACACAGAGACAGGAACAAGGACATAAGGACAATCACCCACCAAACCCAACACCAAACAGGCTACCTAAATATGGTTCCCAATCAGAGACAATGACGAACACCTGCCTCTGATTGAGAACCATATCAGGCCAAACATAGAACTAGACAAACTAGACATGTAACATAGAATGCCCACTCAGCTCACACCCTGACCAACCAAAACATAGAAACATACAAAGCAAACTATGGTCAGGGTGTGACAGCGGCAGCTCTTGCCTTTAGCTCGGTGCGTATGTTACCTGTAATCCATGGCTTCTGGTTGGGATATGCACGTACGGTCACTGTAGGGACGACGTCGTCGATGCACTTATTGATGAAGCCGGTGACTGAGGTGGTATACTCCTCAATGCCATTGGATGAATCCTGAAACATATTCCAGTCTGTGCTAGCAAAACAATCCTGTAGTGTAGCATTCATGTCATCTGACCACTTCTGTATTGAGCCAGTCACTGGTACTTCCTGCTTTTGTTTTTGCTTGTAAGCAGGTATCAAGAGGACAGAATTATGGTCAGATTTGCCCTATGGAGGGCGAGGGAGAGCTTTGTGTTCATCTCTGTGTGTGGAGTAAAGGTGGTCTAGAGTTTTTTTCCTCTGGTTGCACATGTGACATGCTGGTAGAAATGAGGTGAAATGGATTTAAGTTTGCCTGCATTAAAGTCCCCTGCCAATAGGAGCGTCGCTTCTGGATGAGCATTTCCTTGTTTACTTATGGCTTTATACAGCTCGTTGAGTGGGGTCTTAGTGCCAGCATCGGATTGTTGTGGTAAATAGATGTCTACGAATAATATAGATGAGAACTCTCTTGGTATGTAGTGTGGTCTACAACTTATCATGAGGTATGCTACGTCATGCAAGCAATACCTTGAGACTTCTTTAAGTTACCCAACCCCTCTTCCCAATCTACTTATCAGTGGGCTAAACACCAGGCTTTTATCATTTGTAAGGAAGGAATAAGCCAGAAGAGAAGAAACAATGATGCGAGTTTCAATTTATTCATTTATCAAGTTTTCTTTTCTCTTGATAATGAGGAAAGCCATCACTGGAGAAGCATAATGGAATTGTTATTACCATTTGAAATATGTTTAAAAGTTCCGAGATCAAAATTCCTATTAAGATATTATACATATTGAGGTAATCATTTTAAACAGATAACAAATCATACATTTTCTGTAGGCTACAAAAGCGTAAAATTCAGCACTGTGATGACAATGTTGTTATCCTGTATTTAGTCTCCAATCTGAGACAGTTGCATACAACTTCTATAAAAAGTTTTTAAGAAAAATAAAATGATTTACCAAATATATCTTCCATTTTATTTGAAACTTGAATCACAGATATTATCATAATTAGCACCCATTCATTTCATACAGGGGTTTGCATTTATAAAATCATACATAGGACCTACAGGCTCATCACACAGATATCTTGATCAGTCATGCTAAAACATTCATATGGGTCAATAAATAAATAATGTAGACAGATTTAAAACACGTTTAAAGCACGTTAAGCTGTCCAAGCAGTTGGCAGGGTAGTGGTTTCAAGGAGGAGGGTATGGGAAGCTCATCCAGGCTGTCAGGGAACTGCTCTGGGGGAAGCTGCCTCAGATATTTTTGCATAGCGATGACAAACAATGGAGCTGGCTTCTGTCCAACAAGATATTTTAATTTGCGCTCACCAAGGACTTTGGACCAACAAACAAATCTTGGGTATAAACATTAACAGGTTGTCAAGACACAGATTTTTGGCCCCAATGTTCACTTTGGAGTCCCACAGCTGTCCCAAAAGTACATCCAGTGGTGTCACACCGTTGTGATCTTCTGCCAGTGGCGAGGCTCCATTGCCCAATAACAGAATGAATGCTTTGGAGCGCAGGAGCTCACAGGCCAGATGTAGTGGGGTCTTACCATCCTTCATGTGAAAACATCCGCCTCGGTTCATATATGACTGCAGACTAGGTAGTCGATGTGCTTCTTGCAGTATGAGACCCAGTATTCCCCGTCTGTCATTCCTGACAGCCATCACTAAATCGTGGCCGATGATCGACAACAACAAAAGCGCTTCATCAGTGTAGTGACTGAGCAAGTATTGAGCATAGGCTTGGTGGTCATGTACGATAATGTACAGCAATGCCTCTTGAGGGAGATTTGGATCTCTTGCTCACATCCTCCTCCCAGTAAAAAGTCTCCATTGTCCACATCCTGTGAAGAAATGGACTCAGAGCTCAAACGCCTTCTCTTATACACAGAAGTCAGATGGCTAGATCGCTTGCCAGAGCGTTTGAGTTAAGAGAGCCGCTGCAGAGATTTCTTTCAGAAGAAAAGTCACCACTGGCAGCACATTTCAATGACAAGGAATGGGTCGCAAAACTCGCTTACCTTTGCGACATATTCAACCTGCTCAATGAACTCAATCTGTCACTTCAGGGGAGAATGACAGCTGTCTTTAAGTTGGCAGATAAAGTGGCTGCATTCAAAGCCAAACTGGAACTGTGGGGACGGCGAGTGGACAGGGGCATATTTGACATGTTCCAAACATTAGCAGGGATTTTGGGAGATACCGGGCCGTCTTTCTCCCAGCTGGTGCACGATCACCTAGCTCCGTTGTCAACAGAGTTCGAGCGTTACTTCCCAACCACCAAAGACCCACGAAGTGCGAAGGAATGGATCCGCGACCCATTTGTGTATATCCCAGGTGAATCGTCCATGTCTGTGCAGGAAGAATATCAACTCCTTGATGTTGTAAATGACGGTGGCCTTAAAAGTATATTTGAGATTACTTAATCTCTGCCGACCTGGATTAAAATCAAGGCTGAATATCCTGAGATAGCCACAAAAGCACTGAAAACATTGCTTCCATTGCCAACATCCTATCTCTGCGAAGCAGGGTTTTCCCCAATGACGGCAACAAAAATGAAATTACGGAGTAGACTGGACATAAGGAACATGTCACTGTCTCCCATCACCCCTAGATGGGACTGTCTTGTTGCCGGGAAACAAGCTCAGGGCTCCCATTGATTCAGTGACATGGTGAGTTGCAATGTTTTTATTATATGGTCTCTAGAGAAAAATATGCCCTTTATGTTTTTATAATATCATCACGTTAAACCTACTTAAACTAAAATGTTATGAAAAAGCAGCTATACTAAACTTATAGGCCTAATCGATATTGTAGTGTCGTGACCCCCCCCCCCACCCATTTTTACACTGGAGGGAATCTCAAGACATTCTAGAGTGCCTTCCTGCAGAGTCACCTCCCTCCAAGCATTGCAGTGTAAACAGAATTGTCTCATTGAGCCAAATGCTCAACAGTAAAACATTTAATAGCAGAGATATTTTCCTTGTATTCCTTCTGTTTTATTGAGATTTTACCAGAATATTTTTTAACAGCCTGTCAACAATTTTGAAATTGTAGCAGTTCCGTGAAGAAAAGGAATCTCAACTGTGTTTTTTTTCTTGGCTGCTCAGAGGGAGCTATCATCTAGAGCAGGGGATCTTAAACTTTTCAGCCTGGGACCCAAATGAGAAATTCTGTGTTTTCCTGGGCCCCAAGCTTAGGAAAATATGCAACTATATGTAAATATCAGTACATTTCATTAACCTTATGCCTTAAACAAATGCAATATAGACAAAAAAACAAAAAACAATTAAAATAAATATATATTAATGTTTATTTTTCCCCGTTTAAAAACACTCTTACATATCTGTCTAGGTTGGAACTGTTGCTCTTAAAATACAATAAATCATTTTCATTCCGAACTGGAATAAACTGATTGATCACATCACACAGATGAATAACAGAACACACACACAAGCTTTTTCATAGTGCAACCCTAAGTAACAGTACAGATTAAAAATGATCAGGCCTACTGTACATCTTACTGTATAAATGATTGTTGAAAGAAAGTCTAGGTTGGAACTGCTGCTGTTGAATTACAATACATATTTCTTCATTCGGAACTGGAATAAACTGATTGATCACATCACACAGATGTAGACCAGAACACACACAGCACACACACACACACACACACACACACACACACACACACACACACACACACACACACACACACACACACACACACACACACACACACACACACACACACACACACACACACACACACACACACACACACACACACACACACACAGTCCTAATGAGAGGTGTGTGGCTGGTTAAAGTTTTCACCAAGCATGTCTATTCTGGGCTCAGTTTCTGACAGTACAACACATAGGTCATACTCAGCATTGACACTGTTTCTGTACTTGTTTTAAAACTATGTCAGAGTTGAGAACCCTGACTCGCATAGGTATGTGGTGCCAAACTGGATCAGAACATCTACTGCTTCCTCAGTCAGCCAGGAGACCACTTCCTGCTGTGGATGAGCAACCCAGAACTGTGTGAGTGTGTTTGCCTCAAAAAGCATCTTGCTTAAATGATTTTGTTCCAGTTCAGAATAAAAATGATTACTTGTTGTTGTTGTTACTTGTATTTTAACAGCAACAGTTCCAACCTAGACTCGTTTTCAACAGTAATTTCTACAGTAAGGTGTACAGTAGGCCTGATCTTAAAATAAAAAATCTTCATCTGTGCTGTTTCTAAGGGTTGCACTAAGCTAGGTAGTTTTCTTTGGCTAATGTTAGCTATTATCTGTGTATAAGGCCAAGGGATTGTTTGAAAGAGAAATTCACATCTACTACTATGAGAGTTAGTACGCCCTTATTTCTGCTCATCATCACCCGTCATAAAATGACAACAATGCCCTGCTAGCTGACTTACTTTTCCACTGTCGAAGCACTGTTTCCTGAAGCCCTGTTCTGAAAGAACTCCCTGGGTTTACCATCATCCTGTGGATGTTTGGCCAGGATGTGTCGTTTTATTAATTTGTTCGTTTTGAAGGACTCATTACTAAGCACTTCCCCGCACAAAACACATTGTGGGCGCTCCTCGTTTTTTCTCAAAGTTTGTATGAAAGAGAAGAGAAACTCATCGCTGTATTTGCGTTTCATGACAACTGAGTTCAGACAGAACTTGTGGCTAGCATGAATCCATTTGATGACAGCAGTGAGTGATGGTGAGTTGAAATGACAAGTCAATGTGTGTGGCAGAGTGATCTTCAAGAAAACTGCAGAAAAATATCCGGTAAACCACGAAGCACATGGACATCTGCTGCTAAACAGAGAGCGCACCGAACAGAGAGCGCAGTTGCACTTGGCCAAATCAATTCCAGTAATTCATGAAATAATTATCAAGTTACTCTGACAGGTCGCGACCCACGTTGATACCCATACTTTAGAAAAATAAAAAGCTAAGGTTATGCAAGCAAGCAGCAGGGAATTATCAATGTTTTCAGTCGCAATTGAGCTTTTACTAAATATAATCCTTCCATGATACTGATAAAATGAAACGTGGTTTGTTCTAATGTAACTTCAAGATGCTGGCGTAAGAGCTATCTAACTATGGTTCAGCAAATTGTCTGCATTCAGCTAACAGCTAGCACGTCGCGTTGTTATTGTGAGGACGCAGAAATTATTTTGATTAGTTGGTTAGCTAACGTTTCCTACCTGTGTATTGTAGCTATATTATGCAATTAATGACACTGTATAATAAGGTTGCTGAACTTCTATATTCATATATTGATCATGAAGCATGTTGTTAGTTAGTGTATTGTGTGTATTGTCTGCTAATGTAATGTGTACGGACACGAAAATAAACCCAGTCTGCACATGCTTGTGAATTGTTTGGTTGCATTATTCAGGAGTGTAGTATGTCTTACAAGTTGGTTGCATTGTTGAATAATTTGTAGCATTAATGTGTAATACAAGTGGCTATTGTGATATTTACGTTAAATATGGCTTCGGAATAGAGGTTGACGCACTGGAGTGATGTGATGTGTCCCATCTTGTCATTTTTTTCCCAGCACTGTCTCGATCCCGCAACAGTTATATAAATAACCCAATACCTTTCGTGTCCTGTTACGAAAGATCATTACCGTCCTGTGCTCATTTTAACACCCTGAAATCAGAAATAACTTATTCCGTTAGCTGAGTGTCTGTCTGCCCCACCTCCCTGAACTCTGCTGCCTGTGAGTTTCCATAGCAACCTTGAACGAGTTCTGACTTTTCAGGCTCGCAAAGTAAGTATTGTTCTTGGAACTGTGGGGTCTATGGACTTTGGCAGCATTTTGTCCGGGTTACCACAGTTTGCCTGTAGGTTTGAGACTTGGGCTGCTATGACAGCGCTCGTGTACATAGTTTTTAGGTTACTGCAGGTTCCCTGTGAGTTTGAGCCTCGGGCTGCCGTAGTTCATCGACTCTGGTTGATGCTATGCTGTGTGCGTGTGCGCTTTACCAAGTCACTACATGTGTTCTGTGGTTTTGGACTTGCTGTTCCTTGTACGAGTTCTGCCATTTCAGACTTGGAAGGTAAATATTGTTCTTGGGACCATGGGGTCTATGGACGTGGGCTGCAGTGGGGGTTTAGCTGAAGATCGGTACTGAATTGAGGAAATGGATGCAAGCCAAGAAATTATAGGCAGGAAGGATGTGGCTTCAGAGGGTGGACTCGGCATCCATTATCTCATTGTGCGTGAATAGGATTGGTCGTTGACTCCCATGCTAAGTTATACCTCATTCCCTCCTTCGGGGAACAGTATATAGCTCTTGTAATAGCCTTTGAGTAGTCTACTCAAAAGGCAGAGACCCTCAAATTCTGCTAATTATATCAAAAGGCCACATTGATCATTTACAAAGTCTTGAAATATCGAAAGGAGTACAAGGAAAAATGTTGACATAATAAATATGAATGTTAAAATATTAGTGGTGGGCTTCAATTGCCTATCGATAGTTTGATTGATATGATATCAATATCGTTTAACATTGATGTAAGCAAAGCATTGTGATACCGGTTTACCCTTCCTGTCACTATTATTGTAAAAAGGCATTACTGGCTCTCAACTTCAGGACTTGATCTACAAAGCAAGCTAAACTCAGCAAAATAGAAATGTCCTCTCACTGTCAACTGCGTTTATTTTCGGCAAACTTAACGTGTAAATATTTGTATGAACATAAGATTCAACAACTGAGACATAAGCTAAACAAGTTCCACAGACCTGTGACTAACAGAAATTGAATAATGTGTCCCTGAACTAAGGGGGGGGGGGGTCAAAATCAAAAGTAACAGTCAGTATTTGGTGTGGCCACCAGTTGCATTAAGTACTGCAGTGCATCTCCTCATGGACTGCACCAGATATGTCAGTTCTTGCTGTGAGATGTTACCCCACTCTTCCAAGGCACCTGCAAGTTTCCCTCGCCCTCACCCTCCGATCCAACAGATCCCAGACGTGCTCAATGGGATTGAGATCCGGGCTCTTCACTGGCCATGGCAGAACACTGACATTCCTGTTTTGCAGGAAATCACGCACAGAACGAGCAGTATGGCTGGTGGCATTGTCATGCTGGAGGGTCATGTCAGGATGAGCCTGCAGGAAGGGTACCACATGAGGGAGGACGATGTCTTCCCTGTAACGCACAACGTTGAGATTGCCTGCAATGACAACAAGCTCAGTCCGATGATGCTGTGACACACCGCCCCAGACCATGACGGACCCTCCACCTCCAAATCGATCCCGCTCCAGAGTACAGGCCACGGTGTAATGCTCATTCCTTCGACGATAAACGCGAATCCGACCATCACCCCAGGTGAGACAAAACCGCGACTCGATAAAACTGGCACTTTTTGCCAATCCTGTCTGGTCCAGCGACGGTGGGTTTGTGCCCATAGGCGACATTGTTGCTGGTGATGTCTGGTGAGGACCTGCCTTACAACAGACCTACAAGCCCTCAGTCCAGCCTGTCTCATCCTTTTGCGGACAGTCTGAGCACTGATGGATGGATTTTGCGTTCCTGGTGTAACTCGGGCAGTTATTGTTGCAATCCTGTACCTGTCCCGCAGGTGTGATGTTCGGATGTACCGATCCTGTGCAAGCGTTGATAGACGTGGTCTGCCACTGCAAGGACAATTAGCTGTCTGTCCGGTCTCCCTGTACCACTGTCTTAGGCATCTCAAAGTATGCACATTGCAATTTATTGCCCTGGCCACATCTGCCGTCCTCATGCCTCCTTCCAGCATGTCTAAGGCACGTTCACGCAGATGAGCAGGGACCCTGGGCATCTTTCTTTTAGTGTTTTTCACAGTCAGTAGAAAGGCCTCTTTAGTTCCCTACGTTTTCATAACTGTGACCTTAATTGCCTACCGTATGTAAGCTGTTAGTGTCTTAACGACCGTTCCACAGGTGCATGTTCATTAATTGTTTATGCTTCATTGAACAAGCATGGGAAACAGTGTTTAAACCCTTTACAATGAAGATCTGTGAAATTATTTGGATTTTTACGAATTATCTTTGAAAGACAGGGTCCTGAAAAAGTTCATATGCTTGCTGAGTTCATATGCTTCTTTCTTGCGTACAGTACCTCCTTTGGCAAAAGCAATACAACATGTAATTCAACATAAGACCACTGGATGATGTCCTTAGCAAAGCTATAATGACAGAATTAGCTGTATCAGTCAATATGTTTTGTAGGCTATATGGCTCTGAATAAAACCGGCATAATAACATGGTAATAGGTGGTGGGCACCAATATTGATAGTTCAATTTGATATCAATATGAGCAAGGCATGTCCTTCTTGTTGCCTCCCAGAACATTCACACCTGTCCCAATCAGCAATCAGTTGTCTAGACTTTACGGACCTGAGGAAGTGAACATTCACACAGTTACAATGCTTGTTTTGAAATAAAACTGATATGTGTGAATGTTGTATCAAAGAATGTAACGGATATTGATATATAGATGAATTGTCAAGACAAAACAAAAATACATATAACATGAAAAAAAAAGTCCCTACAGTAATAAAATATAGCAAGAACATTTTCAGTGAGACCCGGAAAGCATTCCCTAATGTTCTTCCCGTTGGGACACTATTAGTGAACTGACAGATGCAGAAATTGTTCACACTCCACTCAGACAGTTCAAAAGGGAACAAAAAAGGCAATCCTAGTAATAACATCAAAATTACAAGCAACAACATAACAAAACAAAAAGGAATTTATTGGAGTGGAGACATGAGAAGCTAGGTTGACCCCAACATATCCTTTCTGTATGTCAATATTGTTTACAGAGTCCTGTGCAGAAAAGAAACACCTTAGTACTTGTTTATGGCTACAAACTCACAACCCTAATCCAGACAAAATTACAAAAGCTCAAACTGAGAACATATGCTATTTGTTGAGTTCAATTGACCCAAAATATCAAGGCAAGGTATATCACCAGTTGCCTTGACATGAGAAGAATTAGCCGTCAGTTATAGTTATGTTGCCATCTAGTGGGAGAGCAAATATGTGCCCTGTGGCATATTAAATAATTCCTGAACCAGCATCTCTTAAAAATTTGAGGCCACTGAGATAGCACAAAAATAGCACATGAATTCACTCCTTCACTGCATTGTTCTATGGTTTGAAATACAGTAGTATTCAACAGCTGTCTCCAGTCATCTGTTTGTGCTAGTCACTGGGATGAGTGACCTTTACCTACTCCTTTAACATTTGACACCGGACCCCCCTCCCCCTTGTTTCTTGGAGGTTCCCTCATCATATGGGAACACAGCTATTAGCTATCACTCACTCCACAAATATCTGGTGCAGAGAGAGGTGTTATGTTCTTCCCAGTGTTCTAGCTAGCTACTGTAGGTTGATGGCCATAAGAGGGACCAAACATTTTTCATCATATGCCCTGAAATGTCCCTGGCTTTTTATAAATGTGTTACATTTCTGATACATTCTTGATGCCCTATGCGAAGTGGGTAGGCTACAGCAGTCATGTACACAGAAGGCATATCCTGATTTTATCTAGTGGAACATAAACCTGGGACATGGATTTTTTTTACCCAGAAGCAACCACTTTGTTGACCAGTCAAAAATGTGATGGAATGACTCAAAGCGTCCTCAAATTATATATCATGTTTGTATGTTATATGTCCTGTTTGTATGGACCTAATGAAAAGATATTCAACTTGGAGGGGGGCAGTCCCGGTCAAGGTGCTTAATGTAGGTAAGTTCAATGAGCTAATATTAGCGTTAGGGTCACTTTCATCTTTCGTTCATAGACATCAGTCATTATGTTGACTTTTGGTTGTATTTGATCGGCCTCTTTACAACCACCTGTAAAGCTACTTTAGAACCACAGGGAGGCACTAGCTTACTATGAACGTAGGTTGTTTTTTTAACCCATTGTGCCCAACACATTGGGGTCAATCTTTGCATAAATGTACTTTAAAGCTAATTAATTTAAATGAAGCCACCTATCCACTTTTACCTCATCTGTATTCTCCTTGAGTTCACTTTAACTGAAGTTGCAAACGATACAAAATACAGACATAATCAAATATGGAAAACATATAGACTGTGTATTGTGCTCTCTAGAGTTATTTTAAAATAGATCAACCTTTCCATATGCTAAATAAGCCCATAATGGCTGAGCGGAAGGTTTCAGCCCATGGGTTCTATTGCCCCAGGCGCTCCCCATGGCTCCAGTCCCCATACGCTCCAGCTCAGAATTCATGTTCTAGTCATGGCAACATGGACCCTATCACTATCCAAGGCCATTCCCTAATAGCCTTGGAAGAACAGCCACACATGGACCCAGTAAATAATGCAAACCAGTCATGATGACCCTGATTCTGTGGTGCAGTAAGGACACACTTCTTGAAGGTTCCATGGAGAACAATCTCAAGCACTTCTTCAGTTTTGAGGTAATGACCATGTACAATGCCTTCAGAAAGTGTTCATACTTATTATTACACATTTTGTTGTCTTACAGCCTGAATTAAAAATGTATATATTTTTTGTCAACCATCTACACACAATACCCCATAATGGCAAAGTGAATTTTTTTTGTTGTTGAGTTTTTTGCACATTTATTGAAAATGAAATAAATAAGTGTCTAAGTTACATAAGTATTCACACCACTGAGTCAATACATATTATAATCACCTTTGCCAGTGATTACAGCTGTCTTTCTGGATAAGTCTCTTAGAGCTTTGCACACATGGATTGTACAATTTTTGCACATTATTCTTTCTAAAAATCATCAAGCTCTGTCAAGTTGGTTGCTGATCATTGTTAGACAGCCATTTTCAAGTCTTGCAATATTTTTTAAGCCGATTTAAGTCAAAACTGTAACTAGGCCAAGAACATTCAATGTCGTCTTGATAAACAACTCCAGTGTATATTTAGCCTTGTGTTTTAGGTTATTGTCCTGCTGAAAGGTGAATTTGTCTCCCAGTGTCTGTTGGAAAGCAGACTGAACCAGGTTTTCCTCAAGGATTTTGCCTGTGTTTAGCTCTATTCCATTTCATTTTATCATAAAAAAACTTCCTAGTCATGGCCGATGTCAAGCATACCCATAACCTGATGCAGCCACCACCATGCTTGAAAATATGAAGAGTGGTACTCAGTGATGTGTTGTGTTGGATTTGTCCCCAAATGTAGAAAAAGGCCAGACCTTCAGATTTAGTATTTCTCTATGCTCTAGTTTGTCCCTTTAGTTAGAATGTCCGACAGCTCATCAATCAATCACCCCTAACATGCTATCCAATCAGAGACATTCTCTTTAGCCTGTCGTTGTAAGTCCCGCATCCAGCCTGTGAGTTTTGGTGTAGACAGGGAATGGACAGTTGTGATTATCCACAGAAATAATAAGAAGACATGTTTCAGCATGTTTAACTGTATTTGTGCGTTCATCTAAAACCAAGTAAGAATAAGTAATGTTTATTACACTGCATGTATGCTGTCAGGGAGGGGGTGGGGGTATTCTAAAGTTATTCTAAAGTTGTAATTGACTATGTATCGTCATTGCTGGCAAATGAAGTTACGTTAGCTACTTAGCCAGGCTAACTATTTTCTATGCGTCATGCACACAGTGCATTGCAGTTATGTTTATGATTGAGATATAAGATTTAGGCCCCTTTATTATCGTGGTCATAAGATGCAGAGTTTGTTTAAATTGTAGAGCCTGCTGGTAACTGCAGCAGCTCATTAAATATAACAGGTTTAAGTTACGTTAGTGAGCGCTTTCGCTCTGTCCCACCTGTTTCATGGTCAGTACGCAGTTATTGCGCCTTCCTGGTGTCACGTGTCCTTTCGGACCACTTGATAGTTTAAGGTCTAGCGGTTTATGGTTAGCATACTAGGGCTGTATTGTGTAGCGGTGTATAGACTGCAGCTGTATTCTGCGGCTGGTATTCATGTTCTCATATACTGCGTAATCTTTTAGATGTAATAGGAGCCTATTACATACCACATATCATTTTAAGTCACCATTGTATTCACATCTGTGTCTTGTTTCATTAGGTTACGTTGCCTACGTAGTAAGCTCATCCGATTAAGCCTTTATACTGTATGCATTTTATAGTAATATACACATATTATTGTGTCCTATAATATGTTCCTTTTCTATTCCTTGTAGAACCACATCCTACACTTGTTACATAAAGAACCCTAAAGAGTACCAGTGTGTGGTTCATGGTGGTGAGGGGACAAGCTAATTATGAGTGGCATCCATACTGCTCTAGCCGGGCAGCCTTGTAGTGATTCAATATCCAACCCAGCAACCTAGCTTAGCAATCAGAACACCGGTGTAAACCTGCCCTATTTTACAACAAACATAAAGCTTTCCATTCTGGACATAAAGTAATTTTCTTTTACACATTTTTTGCCATTTTTCTTTAGTGCCTTATTGTAACGGGATTCTTCCGTCGAAGGAGAGGCGGACCAAAACGCAGTGTGGTAAGTGTCCATGGTTTTAATAGGGAAACTCAACATGAACACAACTACAAAACAAGAAACGTGAAAACCCGAAACAGTCCCGTGTGGCACAACCACCCACAAAACAGGCTACCTAAATATGGTTCCCAATCAGAGACCATGACTAACACCTGCCTCTGATTGAGAACCACATCAGGCCAAACATAGAAATAGACAAACTAGACACAACATAGAATGCCCACCCATCTCATGTCCTGACCAACACTAAAACAAGGAAAACACACTACTAAGAACTATGGTCAGAACGTGACACCTATTGCTATCATGATGCATGTTTTTGGAATATTTTTACTCAGGCTTCCTTCTTTTCACTCTGTCATTTAGGTTAGTATTGTGGAGTAACCACAATGTTGTTGATCCATCCTCAGTTTTCTCCTATCACAGCCATTATACTCTGTAACTGTTTTAAAGTCACCATTGGCCTCATGGTGAAATCCCTGAGTGGTTTCCTTCCTCTCCAGCAACTGAGTTAGGAAGGACGCTTGTATCTTTGTAGTGACTGGGTGTATTGATACACCATCCAATATGTAATTAATAACCACCATGCTCAAAGGGATATCCAATGTCTGCTTTTGTTTCTTCTTTTTTTATCCACCAATAGGTGGCCTTTGGGAAACATTGGTAAACCTCCCTGGTCTTTGTGGTTGAATCTGTGTTTGAAATTTACTGCTCAACTGAGGGACCTTACAGATAATTGTATGTGTGGTGTACAGAGATGAGGTAGTCATTAAAAAATCACCATTTTTGCACACAGTGAGTCCATGCAACATATTATGTGAATTGTTAAGCAAATGTTTAGTCCAAACATATTTAGGCTGTCAGCGATTGGGTGCAGAGTGAAAGTGGAGTCAGGCGCAGGACACAGGTATGGAGTAATCCAACTGAATTTACTCAAAGGAACATACAACAAAACTCTAACACGAACACAACCACTAACTACATAAACAATCACGGACAGAACAGAAATGTATGTCAGATGGTTAAATAGGGAATGTAATGAGGGAATGTAAGACAGGTGTGTATGTAATCAGACAAAACAAAACGAAACAGAAAAATGGATCGGTAGTGACTAGAAAGCCAGTGACGTCGACCGGCGAATACCAAGACATTCAGATTTGCATTTTTATTACTTTATTTGTAAAAAAAAATAAAAATAAAATACATTATTCCATTTTGACATTATGGGGTATTGTGTGTAGGCCAGTGACACGAAATCTCAATTTAATAAATGTTATATTCAGGTATCACAACAAAACTTAGAAAAAGTCAAGGGGTGTGAATACTTTCTGAAGGCACCCATAGCGGTTGTTTTGACGGTGTCAGAGGTGGAACTGTGCTAGAGCTGTCCACATGTGGCTCCTGGCATTAGGACATGCCTAATGCGGACAATGCCATTAGCTACACAGAGTCGCATTAAGAGAAATCCCATGCAGTATTGTTTAGAAGTTTGAACACTGGAATGTGAGAGATAGCCTAATCTACACCTCGATTAGGCTGACAGAAGCGTCATTATTTCTATATAGCCTGCATGTTCTTATTCTGAACTTCTAACAGGAGTGGGACAGATGTGGCTTCATGACAATGATCAAGAGCAGCTGTTGACTGGTTTGAGAGATCCAATGCAGTTACACCTCCGACACCACCAAAACTTCAGCTATGCGGGTGTCCGCTATCACCGGTTAACACTTGATCTGATTGAATTGAGGCCTAAGTGTCAAACAGGAGCCATTGTATGTGTACTGACAGTACTGCACGCACCGTTACCTTGAAACACAACGTGACTGGCTTCTGCATCTGCAAAGGGTCCTCATTTCTATGCAAAGCCATTGTTTTATTCTTCCACTAATTGATGCTGTGTTGTCTCCTGCTGGTTGGGGAGGCTGCTGTGAGTTCATGGTTTGTGGTGGAGCTGATGTGGCTGCTACTCGGGGGAAGATAGCTGAAGCCGAGGGCCCCATATCCTATCCTCTGGATGGATGTGGCGTGAAGGATCCGAGTGGTGGGCTGCCTGCCAATCAAGCTGTGCGTCCTCCACATTGAGCCAGCACGATCACTCCTCCCTCTTTCTCACCCGGCACAGAGCGTCTCACACCCTCTGAATATTCTTCCACACACACATTCCTCCACATATTTTTCACATACGCACAAATGAACGCTTGAATGCATGCACGTACACACTCACAACACAGCCCCTCAGTTGGGACTAGGTCTATTGGAGAAAGGCTGGCCACTACACACAGTGTTGTGGTCAACAGGTAGGGATGATTCTGACTAGAGGAACCACACTGTGACCAACAGAAAGAGAAGAAAGAGTGGCATTTCTGTTCGAGTATCTCATGGGGAGTTGGATTGAATGCTGACTGTTGTTGTGTTGTGTGCCGGTGGTGCCACGCAGAGTGAGTGGACTTTGTAATGAAGAGATGCTGCGTTGTTTGATGTGCATTGTGCAAAAGCCCCGCTCTTTCTGCTTTGTGTTTGTCTTAAGGCTGGAATGTGGTGCAGGGCTGATAAAATGGGAGAATACAAATAAGTCTCCATACTGATGACCTTGGCAATGTGAAGATGCTGGAATACAGTTTCTATTTCTGTCAACATAATCCCTTGATAATGTCGGTCCATCTCTCTTGTTAAATCAGCTGATCATAAAGTACAGCGCACAGTAAGACTTTTTGGTTTACAGTTGGACAGATCTCTTATTTGCCCAACCTGGTTCTAGATTCATTTAGACTGGCGCTAGTCGACACCTGCATCGGGCTGGCCTCTGAGCCAGGGCTGGCATTATGGGTGGACCTTAGGGGCCCTTGTCGCCCTACCGTACCTACTTGCCCGTCCAATTAAAATATTGAAATAATTTATATGACCGCGAAGCGCGGCGACAGAAAGACACATCAAGCTCAGTTAAAGTGTCTGAGCGAGCAAAACAGCGCCCCCCTTGTCTCAGTATGTGTAGACCATGTATCTGATGCTGTCTGGACAAAAATAGTATGACATGTCATACTATTTCTGGCCAGACAGTATCAGATACATGGGATACATATAGACGGGTGCTGTTTCGCTCCCTCGGATGCTTTCTCCAGTGATATTGTTTCAGCAGAGAAGAAGAGGAGAAGCGAGAGGGCTCGCTATCACCAAAATCTGTCCAGAATAAGCCCAATGCATTTCTATGTGAATGATTTGCAGACCTAATCTTGTCTCCTGCCTTACCGCCTTTGGGACAGACTCCCATTGTTAGGGCGGAGACATGAGCCTCTGCTCATTATATAAAGATCTATGGTTTAAGCCTCTTGCGAATTGGAAAGGAAAGTTGGTGGGTGCACAATTAGGCTAAATTGATGTTTCACCAAAATTATACTATTGTTATTATTATACTATCAAAATATTTCACCAGGGAGCATGACTTAGCCACAGAGGATCATTAGCTTATTTTTTGAAAGAATTGCTGTGGATTGTTTCAAATCACAAGTGTGCTGGACTCTTTTTGGGTAGTGCGTGTGGCAATAGGTCTAGATGATTGAGTTGCGGCTGTCAGTGTGAAGATAATGCGTCTTGAGTATAGTTTAAAGTGTTGCATCAAGAAGAAGGGGAGGAGAGGGGTGTGTGGCAAAGATATGGTGCGTCTCTCTCCAGAATGCATGTAGGAAAGTGACAATTTGGCAATGTCTGATTTCTGATTGTCTCAACTCACCACATACACCACTAATAAGCTGAGCTTCTCAGTCATTTTGTCCTTGCCTCAGAAGTCAATGAAGTCTGTTATTTTAACATCCAGTGTGAATGATAGTTCCTCAATATTTTACAAATCTTTCTAACACTACCAGCCTCAATCACCAAGCCTTGGTGGGAAAGAGAAAAATAGAATGATCTGATGATCCCACATATCCAGTGGAAACGTCATAAAAGACTGTCTGTCCCGAGCTCACTGTCGCAGGAAACCGCGAGGGCCCGGAATATGCTATTTCACACGTGTCAAACTCATTCCACGGAGGGCCGAGTGCCTGCAGGTTTTTTGCTCCACCCTTGATTGATTAATTAAGGTGACTAATTAGTAAGGAACTCTACTCACCTGGTTCTATAGGTCTTAATTGAAAGGAAAAACATAAAACCTGTGGACTCTAGGCCCTCCATGGAATGAGTTTGACACCCCTGCGCTAGTTGATGCAGTGCTGCAAGCGCTTCGGGTTGGACCCAACATGATGTTTATACAATGTTGCACTTCACTAGCAAAGGCTCAAGTCAAGACAGATAGAAAGGGAAGTAGACAGGTGGAATAGAGAGATTCATGTGATTGAAAGAAACATAATTTTCATTAGGATATTTTCTACTGTTTTTATTTGTCGGCTTTAGGCCTATGTATTTTACTTAGTTAATGGAAGTTATACTGCTGCATGGGCCTATAGGTTATCTCTGAGTTCTATGCTCTCATTTATTTAGCCGCCATGGATCACAGTGTATTAATGTGTCCATATGGCAGAGGCTGGTGCTCTCGCCATAATTATAATTTAATTTGAACTTTTAGATTTGTATCATTTTCCTACAGATTTTGACAATTAACCACGACAATGATGTTGAGAAACAAAAATGCACATATAAATGATAAGCTTCCCCAAACTTGAAACTCACAAGTTGCTATGGTCTTTATTATTACACCCATAACAAAAATTGTGAACGCGCAAGCGTGTGCACATATAGGAGTTCCTGTGAAAAAGCGTGCCCCCCTATGGAAATCAAAGGTCCATCCAACTGATTTGTTCCGACGCCAGCCTTGTTCTGAGGAATGCAACACATACTTTTCGTATTTTACGTATACTGCATTGGTTGGGGAGAATTGGTGGGCATAATCCGTGAACATCTAGCAATCCAAAGGTTGCGTGTTCGAGTGGCGTTGGTGACAACTTTAGCATTTTAGCTAACTCTTCCCCTAACCTTTCTTATAAACTTAACTCAAACAACCTAACCTGCTACGTAAATTCACCTAACCTTTGTCGTTAGTTTCCCTAACCATCAATGTAAATTATCCCTGTAATTCTTCTTTGTTGTTACAGTGCAACAAGCAAACTGGTCTCAGGGAAAGATGTATAATACAATACGTCATCCAAGAAGGATGATCAATTAAGTAATCCAATTCATACACTATTTTAATACCAGGTAAGTTGACTGAGAACACATTCTCATTTACAGCAACAACCTGGGGAATAGTTACAGGGCAGATTAATAAACCAATTGGAAGTAGGGGATGAAGTCCAGATTGGGAATTTAGCTAAGACACTGGGGTTAACACCCCTACTCTTACAATAAGTGCCATAGCATCTTTAATGACCATAGAGAGTGAGGACACCTTAACTTCCCATCCAAATGACAGCACCCTACACAGTGCAATGTCCCCAATCACTGCCCTGGAGCATTGGGATGGATTTTATAGGAAAGAGTGCCCCCTACTGGCCCTCCAACACCACTTCCTGCAGCATCTGGTCTCCCATCACAGGGACCAACCAGACACAACCCTGCTGAGCTTCACAGGCAAACCAGCAGTGGGATGCAGCATGGAACACTGCTGGCTGTTGTACAACTGGGTAAGAGGTACTGTATGATACTATACGTCCTATAATTCATATGCTATTGTACGACCGCTATTCCATTCGTAATATAACTTAACATAGCGGAATATATCATACCTTTGACATGTCACAGATTTACTTACATAATGATACAAATTGCACTGAGACCCCGTTGCCAGCCCTGCATAGCGAGAAGGGTACAATTTCCGCCGGCAATTGAGGCCTTTCCTACATGTGGGCATTCTTGCATTTTATTGCTACATTTTTCAGCTAGGACTCCTAATCACAAGTGTGAGGCGGTGATACTCCAGTACAGTAGGTGGTGGTAATGCACCATAACGTTGGGTGCCAACTGCCAATAAACCCCACAGAACAAGAACGGGGTGACAACACTGGTAGCTAGCTAGGACGACAATAAACAGTGTCCTTCGCCCCCGCCTGTCGAGCACAGTTTTCCCGCAGTTCTGTTAATGACGGCGAGGGCAGGTGTTAGCAAAGGACATTGGGTGCTAGCTAGCTAGTTAGCTTGCTAGTTAGGACTCTGGTACATAGCAGGCGGGATAGGTTGCTAGGTAGCCAACGATAGACAGCTAGACAGTGTCCTTCACCTCCCACCTGTCGGGCACTGCTTTCCCGCAGTTCTGTTAACGATGGCAGGTGGTAGCGAAGGACACTGTGCGCTAGCTAGAAGGAGGCGTGGTTGACACCGGTAGCTAGCTAGGACACCGGTAGACAGTGTCCTTCGTCACCCAAAAAACTCTGATAATACTTCTATTTCCATTTTGACCCACATTTTAGGGGACATTCTGACTATCAAAAGTGTCACACAAGCATGAAGATGGCGTGCTCAAGGGAGGCCTTCATGCACAAACTAATGGGATGCTCGAGGGGGAGGAATACCCACATGCAGGAACGACCCGAATTGCGGCCTGCAATCACACACTATTGTGCATAGCATGTGTTTTGACAGTGTCGGAGGTGGAGCTACGTTAGAGCTGTCAAATCCACAAGAGGATCCTGGCGTTATACCTATTATGGACATTGCCATTGGCTGCATGGAGTCATGTTAGTATCATTCCCATGCAGCTTTGTTTACACTTTCAAACACTGGAATGTGTGATCTACACCTTCATAGAAATCCTCATTATTTGGTTTAATAATTTGAGTGTCATTTTTATTTCTATATTGCCTACACTTTCTTGTTCTAAACTTTTAACGCGTATGGGGCCCATGTGGCTTCGTGATAATGACCATAACAACCAATTTGAAAGCTCTAATGAAGTTACACCAAAGATACTTATAACTAACCCACGATAGTTCATCTTGTATCGAGCTGCATGAGCTAACAAGATCCTATTGGCGTGTTTGAGCATGTACCTGCACTTCCGTTAGGGAACACGTACTCTGTGTAAGTGCAATAACTCATTTTGCCATATTTGGTAATGAGTTGAATTTCCATCCAGACGCTTTACATTTTCACCCCCTGTGATCCATCTGGGTTCCCGTCATCCATCTGTGGTTACACGTCCAACACGACCAAAACACCAGCTATGCGGGTGTCGGCTATTGAGGGTTAATACTTCATCTGATTGAATCTAGGCCCTAGTCTAGGCACTTTATCTAAAATCGACAGTGCATTTCACATTGGATAGCTACACAGATTCAAAGATCAAGATTCCAAATAAAGCTTTGTTAATTAAAAATAAAATGCATACAGCATAGTATTGCCACTGTACCTCCCTGGTTAATTTTGGTGCCTACTGAATATGACCCAGTGTGCACTCTGCCTGTATTTAGAAGAAAGGGCTTCATACACCTCACTCCACCTTTAACACTTTAAGTCCATACCTGCCTCCAACTCTCTGCCGAAACAACCCAAGTGTGTTCTAACATTATAAAATGCATTTCATGGCTACAGATACGAGTGCCTCGAGGCTATAGTCATTTAGACAGGTTACCTCATACGGATCAGATTACGGTTTACCCCAGAACTACCAGAGGCTGACAAAATAATTGCAATGCCGAACAATTCAATACACTTATATGGCAAATGTTTCACATTAGCATATCTTATAATAAAGGGTCTGACACAACAAAAATGTTTTAGAATATCTTTATTTTTTTCATTTTTTTTTCATTTTGTAGCAAAAAACAATAGGTTTGACCACCGAAACATTGTCTACAATTCCAGGTGAGAAATGTACATGGTTACGCTGTAATGATACAGTGAAGCACCTCTGTATTTCTTTATGCTTACAAAGAAAAGAAAGACACTGGTATACATTATTGTTTTTCGCCATTGAACATTATTGTACAAAAAAAGCCAGTATACAGAGTCAATGTACAGAAGCAATGGAAGTCATTCAGACAACGTGAGAAAGGACAGATAGAGAGAGAGTGTATAAGGTCCTTCGTGGTCTTTATGAGTTAGTCCTCGATAAACATGCAAGTTGTACACGTTACAGAAAAGCCAACAACTTCACCATTGTTGAGAGCATAACCATTGTGGACTGTACGTTTATGGTACCTTACAATGGATTTTTTATTTTTTTTGTAAACTCAAGTTAAATCAGTTGCAGTTCATGTTCTTGAAGGGCTGTCTTGACACGATCACAAAGAGATGGAGGGTTTTGTAACACTGCGAGTTTATGCTACCAAACCAAAAATCCGGTTGGACAATTCCTAGACACAGATAGTTCAGTACGAATTCCCTGTACATTTCTCATGCCAATAACTGGTAAGGGTGGCAAGCTGTATGCTTACTCTCAAATGTCGATCATTTAAGGTGATGAGTTCCAGATAGAGAATAAAGGTCAGTGCATCAAAGTTCATAAACATGTACAAATGTTCCTTGGAATTGGAGAAGAATGCTTGTCTCTCAACACTTGTGCATGTTGAGCTGCAGTTTTTCTGGGGGCTCAATCTTTCCTGCTGGAGAGTGTTAACTTGTGCTGGTTGTGAGCTCTATATTGGGTTAATTCACGATAACAGTTCCATTTTCACGTACGACCTTACCATTTTCACATGGTTAACTTTAAGAAAGAGAAATTGTTTGCTTGCTTTATACATTAATCCAACTTGATAGGGTACCAGATATGGAGTTATTTAATGAACCCTCAAATATATACTCTGTATATAAAGTTAATATATTCACAGACATTGTTTTCATGAAATCTTTTTTTTATATATTTTTGTAAGGATTCATTACATCACTGATATATAAATACCATTCAGTCCAAATGGATTAAGAAACAAAATGGTTCTGTGGATATAAAAACAATGTGGCTGGATATACTTGTGTATTGTGGTTTTTCATAATGCAAATATTGAGGTCGGAGCCCCATCTTGTACAGAGGCGAAGAACAGTATTAGACAATGTGTATTTGATCGGCAAAATTAAATATATAAAAATTCATGACATGTTTCAGATTAACTTGCAGCAGTAGTATAGTCCAGAGGCATGGCCCAACATCTCAGCAACAGTAACAAGAGTGGCTTTAATGGTATGCCATTTTACAAGTCAACAAATACAGTGATTTGTTTTACGTTCCTTGTGTCTGAGAAACTAAGGCCCTCGTTTTGAACAACAGGCCTGCTTCCAATTTCTGAGTTTCCATGTGACTCCATACCACACACAAATTGCACAATCCACTAGGTTTCATTACATGACTTACTTGTAGTTTGTGGTTGACCATTACTGTGCGTCCCCCCCTCCCCATGTAGAGAACACACACATACAAACACAAAACATCCTCACTCCACCAATCAGCTCCGTCCACCGAGCGTCTTCACCTTATTTACCCATTTGGGGTTCGAGAGGTGTGGTTTGAGCTTTACTTATCTGTCACAACAATGGTGGATCCACAATGGATTTAACATGAATTAATTCCATGTAAACAAGGAAGGAGGGAGGAAGCAGGGACTTCTCCACTCACCGGTGGGTCTATCAGAACTTAGGCGCATTGCCACCTTCCTGGGGCAGTGTTTAAGAAGATGTAAAGTGTGTCACCATCTCTCCTAGACAGTACTCTCCATGACCCACTCTTGGCTCTCGAAGGTCCCCTTGCTCCCTCCCATGTCACCCTCCTCGTCACACTGCAGCAGCATGCCGTTCACAGACAAGCTCCTCTTAGTCCAGATGCTGCTGATGCGCCGGGGGTAGCTGCACACCGGCGTTGTGGCCGTGGAGGCGCTGGAGGCCATCACTTTCTCTGTTTGTCGGTTTGTATCCATACAGTCCCCCATGTCAAACGACTGGCTTCTTTTTGGCTTGGAGTCCAGAGGCAGCATGAGCACCCGGCTGAGCCGTGAGTCCATTGTGTGGCCCAGCAGGGGCTCCCTGTCCGTGGGGGGCCTATCGCCGCCCGCCACTAGAGTGCTACTGCTGGAGGATGGCTCCCCCAGGTCTCCCCTACCCCTGGCCTGGCCCACCCGGAGCTCTAGGGAGTTGAAGGCTCCCAGCAGGTGGTCCAGGTTGGCCCGGGGCTTGGAGGGGGCCGCCTGCCTCCACATGTTGGCCAGGGTGCTGTTGGGGCTGTGAGAGCCACCCCCAACCATCGAGCCACCCGACGAGGAAGAGGAGGAGGTGAGGCTGCTCTGGAGGGATCCGCATTTAAACTCCACCACCTCGTCTTGGATGGTTACTTTGGCCTTGGGTTTGGGCAAGGGCAGGGGCATGCCATTCTGTCCCAGCCGGCCCCCATTGGTCTGTGAGTGGGTGGCACTAACGCTGGTCAGCTTGCTGATCCCCCCCGTGCCACCCCCCTCATTGTCGGTGGCCTTGTAGCGCAGCATCAGGATAATGATGAAGACGAGTAGCGTCGCCACGATGATGCCACCCACCACCAGGATCATGGTGCCCCCTAGGAACTGGCTGTGGAGAGACTGGCACTGGGTGTAGTCATCGCGGGTGAAGAACTGGGCACAGCCCACCACGTTGGTGGCAGTCAGGGTGGTGGCGGTGTCGTCCCAGGCGGCCAAGACACACAGGTCGTACTTTGTCCCCGATACCAGGTTGGTCACCAGGAAGGCATTGCTGGAGGCCGGGATCATCCTATAGAAACACAGAGCAAGTGTTAAACACGCATGGTGAAAACCTAGTAGCTTTGGTACAATTGAATTGATTTGGTGGGATAACGCTATCAACATGCGTCTTTCTTCAACACCATACATGTAATATCTATGCAACGGAAAGAAAACTGTGTTTGATTGTTCTTTATGAGGTAATTTCCACTAAAAGGAAAAGAGGGCTTCCGTGTTCCTATGTTCATTCCCGAGGAGATGTCATTTGTGGTTTCTGTTCTCGTCTAACAGACAGCCAGTTGTAATTGGCTTTATCTCTTTAAGCAGTCTGTCCTGCTGCAGCAAACAGACGCTCCACCCCATATCTGAGACACGGAGATGAGAGAGAAATAAATAACCAGAACACAGAGGAAGAGTGAAAGATAGTGAAAGAGAGAAGATTGAAAGCCTTGTGTAACAGCGAGAGCCTCAGATACCTATGTCGCTCAGGCAGCTGCAAGGGCTTTCTTACATTCAGAAGATAGAGTCTCTGAGGCGAGAGACAGGTAGCCTTATACAACAGTAGTGGATGAGACCATCTCCCCTGTCCAGAGGAGGGTCTTATACCCCTTAAGGACAGAGCAGTCCCTCCAGGATTTAGAGATTTTTTCTTCTCGCAAATCAACAATTCCCCACATATTTGAGGACTTGCAAATTTGACCAATCACCTCACTATTACCGCATAAAACAGCAAAATCATTACAATATTCCTTCATATAACTGTCAGATCACCTCACTGCAAAAAGAGGCTCCCCCACTCAGCGCGTTTTGAGACAAATTTGACAAAATCATTGCAAATTGCCTAGCAAAATGTCAGAATTTTGGCACACAACTATCAATAAAAAGAAAGAAAGGAATCCTGGAGGAGCTGTCAGAAGTAACATGTCTGAGAACATAGTGAGTGATGTCCAGGGAACTGGCTCGGAGCTCGTAACATCCTGTCAATTCCTCGACAACATCAGTCATTCAGTCAAGGTAGCTGGCCACGAACGCCCATGCTGGACTAACCCTTTAGTTTAACGGTCTGAAATACATTATTTATAACAAAGCATTTACTAACAGTTTGCTCGTCATTTCTTAATCATGACTATCACAATTGTAAATATCAGTACACTAGATTTTTACACATTTATTTAAAATGCTCAGTATGTTTCCTAAAATCCTTAAACATCCTGTGTTGTGTTCTTATTCTTTTACAGATTATATGTTTGTTCTAGGTCATTTTCAGCATCAGGTACCGCTGAAATGTCTACCACTGGTCACGCAAAACATTTGTAGAGTATTTATAAAGCATAAAAAGTGCAAAAATACTTTAATAATGATTTGAGAATGGTTTATTAATGTGGGAGTAATGATTAATACAGGTGAACGAACACATCATTTATAAAGGCATTATAAATGGTTTATTATGGACCATTAAAATAAAGTCTTACCAGCGGGCCATGAACACCTATGTAATATGCTGGCCATGCAGGTCCATGTAATATGCTGGCCATGCAGGTCCATGTAATATGCTGGCCATGCAGGTCCATGTAATATGCTGGCCATGCAGGTCAATGTAATATGCTGGCCATAAAGGTCAACGTAATATGCTGGCCATGCAGGTCCATGTAATACGTTGGCCATGCAGGTCCATGTAATATGCTGGCTTTTCAGGTCCATGTAATATGCTGGCCACGCAGGTCCATGTAATATGCTGGCCATGCAGGTCCATGTAATATGCTGGCCATGGAGGTCCATGTAATATGCTGACTATGCAGGTCCATGTCATATGCTGGCCATGCAGGACGATGTAATATGTTGGCCATGCAGGTCCATGTAATATGCAGGTCCATGTCATATGCTGGCCATGCAGGGCTATGTAATATGTTGGACGTGCAGGTCCATGTAATATGTTGGCCATGCAGGTCAATGTAATATGCTGGCCATGCAGGTCCATGTAATATGCTGGCCATGCAGGTCCATGTAATATGCTGGCCATGAAGGTCCATGTAATATGCAGGTCCATGTAATATGTTGGCCATGCAGGTCCATGTAATATGTTTTGGCCATGCAGGTACATGTAATATGCAGGTCCATGTAATATGCTGGCCATGAAGGTCCATGTAATATTCAGGTCCATGTGATATGCTGGCCATGAAGGTCCATGTAATATGTTGGCCATGAAGGTCCATGTAATATGCTGGCCATGAAGGTCCATGTAATATGTTGGCCATGCAGGTACATGTAATATGCAGGTCCATGTAATATGCTGGCCATGAAGGTCCATGTAATATTCAGGTCCATGTAATATGCTGGCCATGCAGGTCCATGTAATATGCTGGCCATGAAGGTCCATGTAATATGCTGGCATGAAGGTCCATGTAATATGCAGGTCCATGTAATATGCTGGCCATGAAGGTACAAGTAATATGTTGGCCATGCAGGTCCATGTAATATGTTGGCCATGCAGCTACATGTAATATGCAGGTCCATGTAATATGCTGGCCATGAAGGTCCATGTAATATTCAGGTCCATGTAATATGCTGGCCATGCAGGTCAATGTAATATAATGGCCATGAAGGTCCATGTAATATTCAGGTCCATGTAATATGCTGGCCATGCAGGTCCATGTAATATGCTGGCCATGCAGGTCCATGTAATATGCTGGCCATGAAGGTACATGTAATATGCAGGTCCATGTAATATGCTGGCCATGCAGGTTCATGTAATATGTTGGCCATGCAGGTACATGTAATATGCAAGTCCATGTAAAATGCTGGCCATGAAGGTCCATGTAATATTCAGGTCCATGTAATATGCTGGCCATGCAGGTCCATGTAATATGTTGGCCATGCAGGTACATGTAATATGCAGGTCCATGTAATATGTTGGCCATGCAGGTACATGTAATATGCAGGTCCATGTAATATGCTGGCCATGCAGGTCCATGTAATATGCTGGCCATGCAGGTCCATGTAATATGCTGGCCATGCAGGTCAATGTAATATGCTGGCCATGAAGGTCCATGTAATATGCAGGTCCATGTAATATGCTGGCCATGAAGGTCCATGTAATATGCAGGTCCATGTAATATGCTGGCCATGAAGGTCCATGTAATATGCTGGCCATGAAGGTCCATGTAATATGCAGGTCCATGTAATATGCTGGCCATGAAGGTCCATGTAATATGCAGGTCCATGTAATATGCTGGCCATGCAGGTCCATGTAATATGTTGGCCATTCAGGTACATGTAATATGCAGGTCCATGTAATATGTTGGCCATTCAGGTACATGTAATATGCAGGTCCATGTAATATGCTGGCCATGCAGGTCCATGTAATATGCTGGCCATGAAGGTCCATGTAATATGTTGGCCATGCAGGTCCATGTAATATGTTATTCATGTAATATGCAGGTCCATGTAATATGCTGGCCATGCAGGTCCATGTAATATGTTGGCCATGCAGGTACATGTAATATGCAGGTCCATGTAATATGCTGGCCATGCAGGTCAATGTAATATGCTGGCCATGCAGGTCCATGTAATATGCTGGCCATGCAGGTCAATGTAATATGCTGGCCATGCAGGTCCATGTAATATGCTGGCCATGCAGGTCAATGTAATATGCTGGCCATGCAGGTCCATGTAATATGCTGGCCATGCAGGTCCATTTAATATGTTGGCCATGCAGGTCCATGTAATATGCAGGTCCATGTAATATGCTGGCCATGCAGGTCCAATGTAATATGCTGGCCATGCAGGCCATTCAATGTAATATGTTTGCCATGCAGGTCCATGTAATATGTTGCTGGCCATGCATGCAGGTCAATGTAATATGTTGGCCATGGCAGGTCCATGCATGTCAATGTAATATGTTTGCCATGCAGGTCCATGTAATATGTTGGCCATACAGGTCCATGTAATATGCTGTAATATGTTGGCCATGCAGGTCCATGTAATATGCAGGTCCATGTAATATGCTGGCCATGCAGGTCCATGTAATATGCTGGCCATGAAGGTCCATGTAATCTGCAGGTCCATGTAATATGTTGGCCATGCAGGTCCATGTAATATGTTGGCCATGAACACAAAGGGGGTGCACAAAGGGGGTGCACAAAGTATTGAAAACAGGGGTGCCAATCATTCTGGCACATTTTTTATAAATTTTTTAAATTACAAATAAAACATTTAAAATTATCTCTGAGAAATTCTATTAGTATAAAAGAATGTGATTTTTGGAGCATACAATATAGCTCCGTATTTGTAATATTGATTTTTATACAGTCTTTTTTGCAAATCTTTATCAAGGTTGGCAATGATTTTAGATGTGCCCATATAATCATCAACAGGGATGCTGTGGAGAAATTGTCTGAAATTAGAAAACCACATCGACACCGTAGTGAAGAAGGAACGACAGCGACTCTGTAACCCTTTCCTGACTCTGAAAAGCACCCTGGATCCCTGCTCATCTGCGTGAACGTGCCTTAGGCATGAGGTCTGCAGATGTGGCCAGGGCAATAAATTGCAATGTCTGTACTGTGAGACGCATAAGACAGCGCTACAGGGAGACAGGATGGACAGCTAATCGTCCTTGCAGTGGCAGACCACGTGTAACAACACCTGCACAGGATCAGTACATCCGAACATCACACCTGCAGGACAGGTACAGGATTATAACAACAACGGCCCGAGTTACACCAGGAATGCAAAATTCCTCCATCAGTGCTCAGACTGTCCACAATAGGCTGAGACAGGCTGGACTGAGGGCTTGTAGGCCTGTTGTAAGGCAGGTCCTCACCAGACATCACCTGCAACAACGTCGCCTATGGGCACAAACCCACCGTCGCTGGACCAGACAGGACTGGCAAAAAGTGCTCTTCACTGACGAGTCGCAGTTTTGTCTCACCAGGGGTGATGGTCGGATTTGCGTTTATCGTCGAAGAAATGAGAGTTACACCGAGGCCTGTACTCTGTAGCGGGATCGATTTGGAGGTGGTGGGTCCGTCATGGTCTGGGGCGGTGTGTCACAGCATCATCGGACTGAGCTTGTTGTCATTGCAGGCAATCTCAACGCTGGGCTTTACAGGGAAGACATCCTCCTCCCTCATGTGGTACCCTTCCTGCGGGCTCATCCTGACATGACCCTCCAGCATGACAATGCCACCAGTCATACTGCTCATTCTGTGCGTGATTTCCTGGGTGAGGGCTAGGGCCATTCCCCCCATAAATGTCCGGGAACTTGCAGGTGCCTTGGTGGAAGAGTGGGGTAACATCTCACAGCAAGAACTGGCAAATCTGGTGCAGTCCATGAGGAGGAGATGCACTGCACTACTTAATGCAGCTGGTGGCCACACAATATACTGATTGTTACTTTTGATTTTGACCCCTCCTTTGTTCAGGGACACATTATTCCATTTATGTTAGTCACATGTCTGTGGAACTTGTTCAGTTTATGTCTCAGTTGTTGAATCTTGTGTTTTTACAAATACTTACACTTTAAGTTTGCTGAAAATTAAAGCAGTTGACAGTGAGAGGACATTTATTTTCTTTTGCTGAGTTTATATACAGTATTATACTGTATTCTTGTCATTGCCACTCGACATTGCTCGTCCTAATATTTACATATTTCTTAGTTCCGTTATTTTACCTTGAGATTTGTGTGTATTTTTGTGAATTGTTAGATACTACAGCACTGTTGGAGCTAGGAAGACAAGCATTTTGCTAGACCCGCAATAACATTTGCTAAATATGTGTATGTGACCAATAAAAATGTATTTGATTTGTTTCACAGTAGGTTTGTTCCTGACTACCAAGAAACATTCTGCGCGACCCTGATTTATCCCACTGCAGTAAACCTCAGGAGGCTGAAGAAATTCATCCTGTCCCCCAGAGCCACGGCATGTTCTCCCCACTTCCATCACTTGGACGCGGGCAGTACAGGCAGGAGCAACATGGCAAAAACTAACACTGGCCAATAGCTTCTACCCCCCCCCCACTCAACAGACATCTACCCTTCCCCACCCAAATAGACATTTATCATGATGAATAGCCCCGTTTTGCTGTGCAGTGCTCTCTCCTCTGTCCATGACTGATTGATTTTAAATATATTTGTTTATTCAGATGAATTGAAATACAGAACAAAGTGGAACTCAAGAAAAACATCTGCTGGTGCTTATCATGGGGAGATAAACAAAAAATGTGCGCTGCAAAAGCAGGGCATGAGGCCATAACATTAATCTCAGAAAGAGGGAGAGGGATAGTCCTGAAACATTGCTTCTGGGAAGGAAATGGAGAGGGGAGCCACAGTATTGTCAGTTATAGTTTCAACACACTTCCTCATTGGCAAGAAATAGACCCAGCGAAAACAAACAAACAAACAAATCATTATTTCAGGCTAACGCATTTCTTTTTTGGCCATCTAATCTCATTCATAGAAACTCATAATCAGGTTTAACGGTCATCTCGCGCCGAACTGCTCATGTGCAGGCCATCAAATCAAAAGCACTCCTTCGATATGAAGTTGTTTTTGACGAAAATGTAAACGTGACAGTTTGTCACTTTCAGGAGGTTGGAGTAATAACAAGTTCAACTACTTAACACCATGGCTCGAATCTAGGTTGTGCCTTTAGTTTTTAAAATAATTTTTCACTTCTCTCATTGACTTCCCAAACCCCGGCCGGGTCTGTTTGGTCAGGAAGCCTTGCGATGTTGCACCTCTGGGTTTAGAAACTCTGTGACTCATGTTTCAAAAGCATAGCTCATTCTTCTCATTGATTTCATAAAGCGGCCTCTCTCTGGACAAATTCAGACAAGGTCATGCCAAATGGGTCTCTTGCTCCATTGATTTGGCCTAAACACCAGGGTGCTGGGAAATTTGATTGTGCTTTTACAAGCAAAAATCCCTAATGGACTCTGCAGTCCCTGCTAGGGCATTTCTTGGGAGATGCTGCTGTACTTGTATTGTACTGTAGCAGCAGTGGGGAGATTAAATGAGCCGTGACTCTCGCCAGTGTCTGTGTCCATACCCTTGAGTGTATATCTTGCAATAAAACTTCCCGCTATACTAACTATAATGGATGAATGCAAAAATAAAATAAAATAGGGTGATAGGTGAGGGGGATATCATTTTTTTGTTGCTTTGGGGAGGTTTGTGTGGATTTTTATTGGGGATAGGGTAGGGTAGTGCGTTTTTTGCCTGGTTTGCATTCACAATTTTGCAGTTTTTCATATATAATTTATTCTATCCTAGCCAACTTTCACCATCTGCTTGCATGCACCTCCCCTATCAGGTTTTTTTGGTACTTTCCACATCACCAGCCTGTGCCACAGTCTCCACATGGGTTGCCGCCGTCAGCTCAGGGCTCATATTCATCACACTGGCACAAGAATCGGGAGGTAGACAGCACATGGTGCTGAAATTATCCTAATTCGAGTAATTCATTTCAGCAGTCTTCATTTTAAATCAAATTAACTAACAACTAGAGGACTTTGTATTGGAGCCTATTTCTTCCTATTTAAGAAATAGAAATGTAGGCCTACCTGTTTGACAGACTAAATTATAGGCTATCCATAAATATTTTGTCCAATTCCTCTCATAGTGTCACCATTCATTAATTACACTACATGACCGAAAGTGGACACCTGCTCATTGAACATCTCATTACAAAATAATGGGCATTAAAATGGAGTTGGTCCCCCCTTTGGTGCTATAACAGCCTTCACTCTTCTGGGAAGGCTTTCCACTAGATGTTGGAACATTGCTGCGGGGACTTGCTTTCATTCAGCCACAATAGCATTAGTGAGGTTAGGCACTGATGTTGGGCGATTAGGCCTGGCTCACAACCGGTGTTCCAATTAATTCCAAAGGTGTTCGATTGGGTTGATGTCAGGGCCCTGTGCAAAGTTGGAATCAGAGAATCGTCTAGTATGTTGTTGTATGCTGTAGCATTAAAACTTCCCTTCACTGGAACTAAGGGGCCTAGCCCGAACCATGAAAAACAGCCCCCAACCATTATTCCTCCTCCACCAAATTTTACAGTTCGCACTATGCATTGGGGCAGGTATCATCCCCCAAACCCAGATTCGTCCGGCAGACTGCCAGATGGTGAAGCGTGATTCATCACTCCAGAGAAGGCGTTTCTATTGTTCCAGGGTCCAATGGCTGCAAGCTTTACACCACTCCAGCCCATGCTTGGCATTGCGCATGGTGATCTTGTGTGTGGCTGCTCGGCCATGAAGCTCCCGACGAACAGTACTTAGGCTGACGTTGCTTCCAGAGGTAGTTTGGAACTCGGTAGTGAGTGTTGCAACCAAGGACAGTGTCACACTCTGACCTTAGAGAGCCTTTTATTCTCTAATTTGGTTAGGTTGGGGTGTGACTAGGGTGGGTACTCTAGTTTTTGTATTTCTACGTTGGCCTGGTATGGTTCCTAATCAGAGGCAGCTGTCTATCGTTGTCTCTGATTGGGGATCATATTTAGGCAACCTTTTCCCACTGGGTTTTTGTGGAATCTTGTTTTTGTGTTGATGCCTGTGAGCTCTACAGAACGTCACGTGTCGTTTATTCTTTATTGTTTTGTTGTTCGGTTCTCCTTAAAATAAAAAGATGTCGAACCAATTCCACGCTGCACTTTGGTCTGAGTATGATTACAACGACGATCGTGACAGACAGACGATTTTTACGCACTCTAGCAGGGCAGAAATTTGATGAACTGACTTGTTGGAAAGGTGGAATCCTATGGCAGTACCACATTGAATGTCCCTGAGCTCCTCAGTATGGCCAATACATTGCTAATGTTTGTCTATGGAGAGTGCATGGCCGTGTGCTCTATTTTATACACCTGTCATCAACAGGTGTGGCTCAAATCGCTGAATCCACTCATTTGAAGGGGTTTCCACATACTTTTGTATATTTAGTGTACCTGTGTCCGTGAAGTGTTTGGTCTGTTAAAACCAGTGCTCAAATTGAGAGGGTAGGCCTATGTAAGGGTACGCCATAGCCTACTTTTTGAAAAAGACAACAGCAAAAAGCATATCCCTTTTCAGCTTAAGAATTTGAATTCTGATTATATAAAGCTGTCTATAACAATGTTTTCCTCCGCAATGGTTTATGCTAGAAATTTGCTGAAAAATGCACAAGACAGACGTGACTCTGATCCATATGGGGGATGTCTTTAGTTTGTGTCTATGAAATTCAGCTACGATGCTGAGCTACAAAGTTCTTTAGCCGAGTAATAATTTGTAGTTTTGTTCTAGCAAGTCATTCAATAGGCCTACAATTCTGACGCTATCAGTTGATCTAGGCCTATTCACATTCTTTAAAAGAAAATATATTTAGACCCAGGCAGCTCTGAGGGACGCACTTGTGACCTTCTCTTGTTGGATTACGTCCAGGAAGAGTAGCCAGCAGTTAAGGATACTTTTTTTTTTTGCTTAAGTCCTCTGTCTAGGGTGGAAAGGTAACTTTTGAAATTAGGCTACAGTGCTTATAATCAGTCATATGATGTCTCAGATTTAGTTATTTGCAAACAGCGACTGTTCTGTTACAAGTCAGGTAGGATCACCACTTTTTTAAGAATGTGAAATGTCAGAATAATAGTAGAGAGAATGATTTATTTCAGCTTTTATTTCTTTCACCACATTCCCAGTGGGTCAGAATTTCACATACACTCAATTAGTATTTGGTAGCATTGCCTTTAAATAGTTTAACTTGGGTCAAACATTTTGGGTAGCCTTCCACAAGCTTCCCACAATAAGGTGGGGGAATTTTGGCCCATTCCTCCTGACAGAGCTGGTGTAACTGAGTCAGGTTTGTAGGCCTCCTTGCTCGCACACACTTTTTTAGTTCTGCCCACAAATTTTCTATAGGATTGAGGTCAGGGCTTTGTGATGGCCACTTCAATACCTTGATTTTGTTGTCCTTAAGCCACAACTTTGGAGGTATGCCTAATTTGATGGTAATCTTTGTTTTGGGTTAATTCAATGAAGAGGGAGGGTGCTGCCATTTTTTTCAAGTACAAGGGGAGAGTCATGTGAAAATATTTTTTACGTTTCAGACCCTAGTCCCTTAGGCTATTCATATCTTACATTTTTTCACCCCTTCTTCGTGGTGTCCAATTGGTAGATCAGGTAGAGGTGAAGGTCGAGAGACATGTGTTCTCCGAAACATAACCCTGCCAAGGCACACTGCTTCTCGACACACTGCTCATTTAACCCAGAAGTCAGCCAAACCAATGTGTTGGAGGAAACACCATCCAACTGACGACCGAAGTCAGCTTGGAGTTGCCCGGCCCGCCACAAAGAGTCGCTAGAGCACAATGAGACAAGGACATCCCGGCCGGCCGAACCCTCCCCTAACCCGGACGACGTTGGGCCTGAGTTCCATCGTTATCGCGAAAGGGAAGTGGTCTATGTGAGAATTGACTTATTCTGTTGGAGTCTGTAGTTTCTTTCATCTCAGGGGTTCAAAAGGCTTTGTGGCTTTTTTTCACATCTTTACTATTCCTTCTGTGCAGTGGTTTGCTAAATGACTCATGTTTCCTCTCTTGCAATACCTACAGTCTGTAGTGTCGACTCAGCACTGCAATGCTGTGCCTTAGACCGCTGTGTCACTCGGGAAGCCCAGGCTATTCAAATGTAAGAGAATCCTGCTATGAGCCCATCAATACACAAAATGTTCACAAATGGAGTTCCTAAATCCAAAGTGAATTTTATTTATTTGAATTGTTTAACCTTTATTTAATTAGACAAGTCAATTAAGAACAAATTATTATTTACACTAACTGTCTACCAAGAGGGAAACGGCCTCCTGCAGGGATGGGGAAAAATAAAATAAATAAATACATATAGGATAAAACACACATCACGACCCCACTACACTACATAAAGAGAGACCTAAGGCAACAACACAACATGGCAGCAACACATGACAACACAGCATGGGAGCAACAGAACATGACAACAACACCGTAGCAACACAACATCGTAGCAACACAACATGGCAGCAGCAGAACATGGCAGCAGCACAAACATGGTACAAACATTGTTAGGCACAGACAACAGCATGAAGGGCAAAAAGGTTGAGATAACAATACATCACTCGAAGCAGCCACAAGTGTCAGTAAGAGTGTCCATGATTGAGTCTTTGATTGAAAAGAAGGAGATAAATCCGGCCCGTTTTAGTGTTTTTTTGCAGCTCGTTCCAGTCGCTAGCTGCGGCGAACTGAAAAGAGGGGCGATCCAGGGACGTATGTGCTTTGGGAACCTTTAACAGAATGTGACTGGCAGAACGGGTATTGTATGTGGAGAATGAAGGGTTGCAGTAGGTATCTCAAATAGGGGGGAGTGAGGCCTAAGAGGGTTTTATAAATAAGCATCAAACAGTGGGTCTTGGGCCGAGTATACAAAGATGGCAAGTTTACAGAGGAGTATAAAGTACTTCTACATCTGCATTGCTTGCTGTTTGGGGTTTTAGGCTGGGTTTCTGTATAAGCACTTTGTGACATCAGCTGATGTAAAAAGGGCTTTCTAAATACATTTGATTTGATATAGAGTGCAGTGATGTGTCCTATAAGGAGCATTGGTGAAAAATCTGGTGGCCGAATGATAAAGAACATTTAGTCGCTCGAGAGCATCCTTACCTGCCAATCTATAAATTACGTCTCTGTAATCTAGCATCGATAGAATGGTCATCTGAATCAGGGTTAGTTTGGCAGCTGGGGTGAAAGAGGAGCGATTACGATAGTGGAAACCAAGCCTAGATTTAACCTTAGCCTGCAGTTGAGCCTTGTTTTGGAGCTAGCTGTTTAGAGCAAGGTTAAGGGGAGAAAAAAATGATTAGACTTTATGAAAGCTTTGTTATAGAGTGTTTAACACCAAATACTGTATCATCTGCATATAAATGGATGAGTAGAGCTTCTGACTGCCTGAGCAATGTTGTCGATGTAAATTGAGAAGAGCGTGGGGCCTAGGATCGAGCCTTGGGGTATTCCCTTGGTGACAGGCAGTGGCTGAGACAGCAGATGTTCTGACATTACACATTGCACTCTTTGAGAGAGGTAATTAGCAAACCAGGCCAAAGACCCCTCAGAGACAGCATTACTTCTTAAGACCCACAAGAATGGAATAGTCTACTGTATCATAAGCTTTGGCCAAGTCAACAAAAATAGCAGCACGACATTGCTTAGATTCAAGGGCAGTGGTGACATCATTTAGGACCTTTAAGGTTGCAGGGACACATCCATACCAGAGAAAATACTATAGACTATAGATCAAGAAAGACAGTCAGTTATTATTATTGACAAGATTTTCCAACACTTTTGCTAAACATAGCAAGTTAGTAATTGACCTATAACAGTTAGGATCAGCTTTATCTCACCCTTTAAATAAAGGATGCACCGTGGCTGCCTTCCAAGCACTGGGAACCTCCCCAGAGAGGTGAGAGAGGTTGAAAAGGTGAGAGAAGAAAGGTAACCTTAAAGAAGAAAGGATCTGAACCATCTAACCCAGATGTTGTTTTTTTGTGTTGTTTAAGGAGCTCGTTTAGCACCTTAGACTCAGTGACCACCTGCAGGGAGAAGCTGTGTAGCGGGGCAGGGGGAAAAGAGGGAGGAGCATCGAGGGCTAGTCGCATTAGAAGGGCTGGGAGATGACGAAGTGTTGGATGTGCAAGGAGGCATGGCTGAGTCAAATAGGAAGTTATTCTCCAGGTCTTTCACTGTTTTCCAGAACATCTTGGGGTTAGACCCACAGAGAGAAAACTGCTCCTTAAAAGTAACTAACTTTGGCCTTCCGGATAACCTGAGTGCACTTATTTCTCATTTGCCTGGACGACAGCCAGTCAGCTTGAGTTTTTATGTGCTGAGCCAAATGGTGTTCTTGAGGTGGGGTGACTCTGCCAGATCACAGTCGAACCAGTGGCTGAGCCTGTTTTTAATTCTGTTTGGAATCATACCTTGTGGGAATGGTAATAATATGAGGGAGATTTAGGGTGTCTCACTGTTTTAAGACATGGTCAGGTGGTTTAAGCATGTCCCAGTTTAGGTCACCTACTGAAGTAGGATAATTTGTGACTTAGTGTAAGGAGCCAGGAGGAAGCTTAAGGCAGGTAGGGTACAAGGCCGGTGCTGATGGTGGACAATAACACCCAGCAAAAGTCAACAACGTGCTATTTGAAAGCTTAATGCTTAATGCTTAAAACCAGCAAATCAAACCTCCTTTGGAAGATCTGCATTGTGTAACGATCGTCTGTGGTGGAAGAAGGTGAGGGCCAAAGCGCAGCGTGGTAAGTGTTCATGTTTTTTAATAAAGTAATGAACACTGAACAAAACAATAAACGTGAAGTAATCAAACCGAAACAGTCCCGTGTGGCACCAACACTAACACGGAAAATAAACACCACAACTCAAAAGGGAAACCAGGCTCCCTAAGTATGATTCTCAATCAGGGACAACGATTGACAGCTGCCTCTGATTGAGAACCATACCAGGCCGAACAATCCCAAATCAATAGAAAAAAGAACATAAGACAACCCACCCAACTCACGCCCTGACCATACTAAAACAAAGACATAATAAAAGAACTAAGGTCGGAACGTGACACTTTGCCAAAAAAGGTTATTACTAGAACGGTTTACATCAGTGTTGAGAACACTTTCTTGACCATGTCCCAGTAATTAACTACACATCTGGATTGGAGCTGTGAACCGACACTTTCAATTGACCAATTTTAGATAATAAGCTTCTTGTATTAACGTGCAGAAAACCCAGGCTTTTACGAGAGCAAAAATCAGTGAAGCCGAAATCATCAGAGCACAAGTCAAATTTGGGGCTATTAACAGTAGACGGGCCAGGGTGTACATGCACATTTCCAGAAATGATCTGCAGTAATACAATCATGGCACAGCAGAGGACAGGGAGAGCTGATTTTCTATGATATTTGAATGTGCATCAGATGGCAACAAGATCATAGTGTACAGCAATTTCATCAGGTAACATGAATACAAAGCCTGGCGAGAGGGGGTTTGAATGGAATGGGAGTCCAAGATACCATGCAACCGATAGAGAGTCACGAGTTGGGGAACAAACATTGCCTGTCCCACGGTTAGGTGAACAAGCAAGTTCATGGTCAAGAAAGTGTGCAGGGGTCATGGAGCAAATTGCACAAACCTGAAGAAAAAAGTTAAATGGTTTGGGGCTAGCCATTGTAACTTCAAAGAGTCTCTTGCCCCAACAAAATAACGTGAGAGAGTAGCTCTTTATGAGTTCAGTAGGTTATAAAAGTCTAATATAAAATAAATAAATAGTAGGCTTATGCTAGTTAATTAAAGTGTTGCTGAGTAAAGCTCAAATAATATGATTCACAAGTTAATTAGCCAACATAAAATTCAGATCAGTCAAAATTCTGTGGCGTGTGTGTATGTACGTATGTGCGTGTGTGCTCGATGTGAGCGAGCGAAAGCTCGGGAGAGAGGGGGAGTGTGACTAGGGTACCTGTGCCAGACAGGGGGACACAGGCCAGGGCAGACGGGGCCCAGATCGCCGGGTGGGATCCAAGCAGCAGTGCAGCAGGCAATGGGAGTAGGTGTCACACCCACTTGGGAGAAGCTTTTGTAAGGAGGCTGAGTAGGAGAGGACGCGTTCAACCTTACCAGACACGTGGTGGAGCAGATAAAAACATCCAAAGGGAAAAGCTGAATGAAAAACGTTGGGCGAAGACAAAACCAAGACGCCGGTAAAAATGCTCAATTCCAAAGCCAGATCAAACAGAAATGAAAGTAAAGAACGAAAAAGTAAACGCTGTAATATCCCAGCAGCGTCCAGAGCCAGCAGTCATTCGTTAGAAAGGTATTCATCATAACTTAAAAAGACGAATGTATCCATCTCTACCTCAGATTTCTGTCTGAAATGCACCATTAAAATGCAAATCCAGATCCCATCTCCCTCCCTTAAAAAAAATCATGATCTGCCTGAATATTTCATTACGTTATGACTAACACAGGAAGTCATCCGTTCACTTGTACCCAAATGGGACACATTTAAAAGACCACATTCTCAAGTATTAATGTCTTGGCCTAAGGATAGGTTCAAGTTCAACAAACAGAAATGTAAAATGGGTTCAGGGAAAGGCTCTAGATGGGCAAGAACCCCCTTTCTGTGTGTACTATGGGCTAATGCTTACACAACATACAGTAAAAAGAGTGGAGAAAATGATCTTGACATTACATGATGTTGAGTACTATATGGCAAGAGGCACATTAACCGTTTCTCACAGAGAGTGCTAATCAAAGTAGCATGTTTCTTTGTGATGCGTGAGCAGTGGAGCGTGGATCCACACCACTCTCTTCAACTCCAGCTAATAGCCAATAATAGTGGCCCCAAGTGCTTGCTATCATTTCTGAAGCACATCTCCAAGCCGAGGAGAAGTACAGGCATTAAATCACATGACATGCGACAATCCAACCATTATATGGGGGGGCCTCATTGCAATTCAACTGAAATATCACTGAATGTCCCCATCTCACACATAACTTCCATTACTATGTCCATATACACTCTTAGAAAAAAGGGTTCCAAAAGGGTTCTTTGGCTGTCCCCATAGGATAACCCTTTTTGGTTACAGGGAGAACAATTTTTTGGTTCTTTGTAGAACGGTCTGTGGAAAAGGGTTCCCAAAAGGGTTCTATCCGGAAGCAACAAGGTTCTTCAAAGGGTTCTCCTATGGAACCCTTTTAGGTTTTAGATAGCACCTTCCTTGGCTTCCATCTCTACCTCTAAAATCCTGATGGATAAACATAATGCCCTTAACATATTCATGATGATACATCCTCTGGGTAGACAGCATATTATTTCTATCTTTCCCTAAACCATATGGTAAATCAGTATACTGTTTGATTCTCTTCCAAGCCCTTTGTCAATACTACATATTTTACCCTTGATGATTTAGGTTTGGCAGAGACACGAGAAAGCATGTCATATTTTGAGTGTCAGAGATTTGTGTTGAAGAGTAAGAAGGACTGTTTTTCTCACTTGCTGTTATCAAAATCAAATAAAAAATTATTGGTCAAATGAGGCGAATACAACAGCTGTAGACTTTACAGGGAAATGCTTACTTATGAGCCCATTACAAAAAATGCAGAGTTAAAAAGTAGACAGTACCGAGTCAATGTGCCGGAGTATGAGGTAGTTGAGGTATTTGAAGTAATTCAGTATGTGCATGTGGGTAGGGATAAAAGTGACTAGGCAATATATAATAAACAGAGCAGCAGCAATGTACGCTGCCATTCAAAAGTTTGGGGTCACTTAGAAATGTCTTTGTTTTAAAATAAAAGCACATTTTTGTCCATTAAAATAACATTAAATTTAACAGAAATACAGTGTAGACATTGTTAATGTTGTAAATGACTATTGTTGCTGGAAACAGCTGATTTTTTATGGAATATCTATGTAGGGGTACAGAGGCCCATTATCAGCAACCATCACTCCTGTGTTCCAATGGCACATTGTGTTCGCTAATCCAAGTTCATAATTTTAAAAGGCTAATTGATCATTAGAAAACCCTTTCGCAATTATGTTATCACAGCTGAAAACTGTTGTTCAGATTAAAGAAGCAATACAACTGTTCTTCTTTAGACTAGTTGAGTATCTGGAGTGTCAGCAGTTGTGGGTTTGATTACAGGCTCACAATGGCCAGAAACAAAGACCTTTCTTCTGAAACTCATCAGTCTATTCTTGTTCTCAGAAATTAAGGTTATTCCATGTGAGAAATTGCCAAGAAACTGAATATCTCGTACAACGCTGTGTACTACTCCCTTCACAGAACATTGCAAACGGGCTCTAACCAGAATAGAAAGAGGAGTGGGAGGCCCCGGTGCACAACTAAGCAAGAGGACAAGTACATTCGAGTGTCTAGTTTGAGAAACAGACACCTCACAAGTCCTCAACTGGCATCTTCAGTAAATAGTACCCGCAAAACACCAGTCTCAACATCAACAATGAAGAGGCGACTCCGGGATGAGGCCTTCTAGGCAGAGTTCCTCTGTCCAGTGACTGTGTTCTTTTGCCCATCTTAATCTATTATTTTAATTGGCCAGTCTGAGATATGGCTTTTTTTTACCCCCTTTTTCTCCCCAATTTCATGGTATCCAATTGTTAGTAGTTACTGTCTTGTCCCATCGCTACAACTCCCGTACTGGCTCGGGAGAGACGAAGGTCGAGAGCCATGCGTCCTCCAAAACACAATCCTACCAAGCCGCACTGCTTCTTAAGTAACACAGCGCGCATCCAACCCGGAAGCCAGCCACACCAATGTGTCGGAGGAAACACCGTACACCTAATGACGTGGTCAGCGTGCACTGCGCCACAGGAGTTGCTAGTGCGCGATGAGACAAGGATATCCCTACCGGCCAAACCCTCCCTAACCCGGACGACGCTAGGCCAATTGTGCATCGCCCCATGGACCTCCCGGTCGTGTCCGGCTGCGACAGAGCCTGGGTTCGAACCCAGAGTCTCTGGTGGCACAGCTAACACTACAATGCAGTGCCTTAGACCACTGTGCCACCCGGGAGGTGAGATATGGCTTTTTCTTTGCAACTCTTTCCAGCTACAATAGTCATTTACAACATTAACAATGTCTACACTGTATTTCTAATTGCTTTGATGTTATTTTAACTGATAAAAAATGTGCTTTTCTTTAAAAAACAAGGACATTTCTAAGTGACCCCAAACCTTTGAACGATAGTGTATATGAAGTGTGAAAATGTGTCTATGTGTGTGTGTGTGTGTGTGTGTGGTGTCAATATGCAGCTGTGTGTGTTTTGTGTCTGTGAGTGTGTGTGTGTGTGTGTGTGTGTGTGTGTGTGTGTGTGTGTGTGTGTGTGTGTGTGTGTGTGTGTGTGTGTGTGTGTGTGTGTGTGTGTTGGAGTGTCAGTGTAGTATGTGTCAGTGTGTGTGGAGAGTTTTGTGAGTGTGCATAGAGCCAGTGCAAAGGAGTATGTGCAAAACAATTAAGATAAAGATATCATTTGATTAAATGCTCAGCAGTCTTATGGCTTGGGGGTAGAAACTGTTCAGGTGCTTTTGGTCCCAGACTTTGGTGCTCCGGTATCGCTTGCCGAGTGGTAGCAGAAAGAACAGTCTGAATTGGGTGGCTAGAGTCTTTGACAATTCTTAAGGTCATCATCTGAAACTACTTATATTAGAGGTCCTGGATGGCAGGGAGTTCGGCCCCATTGATGTACTGGGCCATACACATTACCCTTTGTAGCGCCTTGTAGTTGGATGCCGAGCAGTTGCCATGCCAAGTGGTGATGCAGCCAGTCAAAATGCTCTGTAGGTGCAGCTGTAGAACTTTTTGAGGATCTGAGGGCCCACGCCAAATCAGTTCAGCCTCCAGGGGGGGATGAGGCGTTGTCATGCCCTCTTCACAACTGTGCTGGTGTGTTTAGACCATGATAGGTCCTGAATGATGTGGACAGTAAGGAACTTGAAGCTATTGACCGGCCTCCACTACAGCCCTGTCGATGTGAATTGTGGCAATAAGCTCCTTTGTCTTGCCCGCGTCGAGGGAGAGGTTGTTGTCCTGGTACCACACTACTTTCTACTTTTACATTTTGGAACACAGCTTGTGTGTTTTGTAACGGACTTTTTGACGTGTAACTGTAAGTTATATTTAATGTTTTATTTTTATTAGATAATCTGATTTCAGGTCAGATTATCTTCTTGACACTGAAATATGATGTAATATTATTACTGTCTCATCATCATCGGTGATCAGGCCTACCACCATTGTGTCGTTTGCAAACGTAATGATGGCGTTGGAGTCTTGCACGGCCACCCAGTCGTGGGTTAACAGGGAGTATAGGAGGGGACTGAGCACACACCCCTGTGGGGCCCCCGTGTTGAGAGTCAGCGTGACAGATGTGTTGTTGCCTACCCTCACCACCTGGGGACAGCCAGTCAGGAAGTCCAGGATGCAGTTGCAGAGGGAGGTGTTTATTAGCTTATTGATGAGCTTGAAGGGCACTATGGTGTTGAATGATGAGTTGTAGTCAATAAAAAGCATTCTCACATAGGTGTTACTTATGTCCAGGTGGGAAAGGGCAGTGCAATAGAGATTGCATCCCCTGGGAATCTGTTGGGACGGTATGCAAATTTCAGTGGGTCCAGGGTTTTTGGGATGATTGTGTTGATGTGAGCCATGACCAGACTTTCAAAGCATTTCATGGCTACAGATGTGAGTGCTATGGGGCGCTAGTCCTTTAGACATGTTACCTTGGCTTTCTTAGGCACAGGGACTATTGTTGTTTGCTTGAAACATGTTGGTATTACAGACTGGGTCATAGAGAGGTTGAAAATGTCAGTGAAGACACATCCTGGTAATCCATCTGGCCCTGCGTCCTTGTGAATGTTAACCTGTTTAAAAGGTCTTACTCACATCGGCTATGTATCATACAGTCATCCGGAACAGCTGGTGCTCTCATGCATGGTTTAGTGTTGCTTGCCTCGAAGCGAGCATAGAAGGCATTTAGCTCGTCTTGTAGGCTCGCTGGACAACTCATGGCTGGGATTCACTTTGTAATCCGTGAGAGTTTGCAAGCCCTGCCACATCCGACAAGTGTCAGAGCCGGTGTAGTAGGATTCGATCTTAGTCCTGTATTGATGCTTTGCCTGTTTGATGGTTCCTCGGAGGGCGTAGCGGGATATCTTATAAGCATCCGGATTAGTATCCTGGTTCTTGAAAGCGGTAGCTCTAGTTTTTAGCTCACTGCGGATGTTGCCCATAATCCATGGATTTCTTTTTTTGGGATATGTATGTATGGTCACTGTGGAGATAACGTTGTTGATGCACTTATTAATGAAGCTGGTGACTTATGTGGTAAACTCCTCAATGGCATCGGATAAGTCCTGTAGCTTAGCGTCCTGTAGCAATGCTTCATTGGACCACTTCCGTATTGAGTGTGTCACAGGTACTTCCTATTTCAGTTTTTGCTTGTAAGCAGGAATCAGGAATATAGAGTTATGGTCCCATTTGCTGAATGGAGGGTGGGGGAGAGCTTTGGATGCATCTCTGTGAGTGGAGTAAAGGTGATCTAGAGTTTTTGTCTGTGTGAGTTGCACAGGTGACATGCTGGTAGAAATGGGGTAAAACTGTCACACCCTGATTTGTTTCACCTGTCTTTGTGATAGTCTCCACCCCACTCCAGGTGTTGCCCATCTTCCCCATTATACCCTGTATATTTATACCTGTGTTCTCTGTTTGTCTGTTGCCAGTTCGTCTTTTTTGTTCAAGTCAACCAGCATTTTGTGTCTCAGCTCCTGCTTTCTCCAGTCTCTCTTTTTCTCGCCCTCCTGGTTTTGACCTTTGCCCGTCCTGACTCCGAGCCCGCCTGTCTGACCACTATGCCTGCCCCTGACCCTGAGCCTGCCTGCCGACCTATACCTTTGCCCCCCTCTGGTTTACCGATCTCTGCCTTACTCTGAGCCTGCCTGCCACCCGGTACCATTGCCCCACTGGTTTACTGACTACTGCCTGCCTTGATCTGTCTATTTACTGCCCCTGTCTGAATATTAAACTATTGTTTATTCAACGTGGTCTGCATCTGGGTCTTACCTTCATACCTGATAAAAATGGATTTCAGATTTCTTGCATTAAAATCATCGGCCACTAGGAGCTCCGCCTCTGGATGAGCGTTTTCTTGTTTGCATATGCCCTTATAGAGTTGGTTGAGTGTGGTCTTAATGCCAGCATCAGTTTGTGAAAGATGAAAGCTTTCTTGGTAAACAGTATCGTCTACAGCTTATCACGACGTATAGTATCTCAGGCGAGCAGTACGTCGAGACTTCCTTAATATTAGAGATTGCGCACCAGCAGATTTTTCCAAAGAGACACACACACCTGATCTTAGCGGACTCTGCCATTCTGTCCTGCCGATGCATAGAAAAGCCAGCTAGATGTATAGTATCCATGTCCTTATTCATCCAAGACTACGAGAAATATAGTATATTACATTTCTTAATGTCCGAACGGTGCTTGTCCAGTTTATTCTCCAGCGATTGCACATTCGCCAATAGAACAGAGAATGTAGATTCACATTTTTAATTCTCCACCATATTCTCACCAGGGTGCCCGTGTGCCGGCCCCTATAGAGCCGTCTTCACGTCCTTCGAGTGTCAGGGATTAGGGCCTGGTCCAGGATAATCACTATGTCTTTCGCCTCCTACTCATTGAAGTAGAAGTCCTCGATTTAGTGATCGCTGTTCTGATGTCCAGAAGCATAGGAAACGATGGCGGAAACATTATGTAACAAAAAAGTTAAGATCAGTGCAAAAGAAATACACAAAATAGCACAATTGGTCAGGAGCTCGGAAAACAGCTGCCATTCCCTCCTATTCTAAAAATGTTTGATTACACTGACTATAGGTTGCAAGATTTACACTATAATTTTAATCATCCCTGTTATAATGGCAATTTATAATCTACCGTCCAATTCCAGTGAAATAAGTAATGTTTTAAACTAAAACGCTATAATAACGAACTGTAGTGGCAATGACTGAAAAAACTGATGACAGAGAAATAAAATAAAATATATAACGAAAGGGGTACATCTCCTGAGGCTCCAGCTGAAATGATCTGACGTTCTCAAGGTTTTAACAGAGTAACTGATTTAAATGGCATTAAGTAATTGGATTTCCTTTCTGGCTGGTTTCACAGTCGTTTGGAGATGTGCTACTTTACAATGTATCAGCTTCCAGTAATACATTTTCAGCCTCATCAAATAGCTCTGGATTGACAGAATATCCACCCATTGATTTTAGGGATGGAATTCTCTTGCTTATGGCCTACTAAACATAAGCGACCCGAACGGCCATGCAGCGCTTAGCAAAAAAAGGCAGTGTAAAATTGGAGAGTGAGTTGTTTCGCTGTCGAACAATTCAACGGACAGACAAAAGCAATGGATGATGGATGGATCACTTTGGATCGAGCTATATTAGCTCGATTATTATGGACAACTCGGTTTGAAAGGCTGAAAGTTCTGTACACGTGGCAGTGTTATTGATGCTGTGCATTTTGTCTAGTGTAAAAGGCAATGTTTACTGTACTCCATCAATCTTTGGTGAAAGGTGAGAGACAAATTCTGTTCAGGCAATCAACCTGGAGTGTTAAAACAACACTGGTATTGAGTGTCTCCTCCATACAATATATCACAACTTGTTATTTTGTTACTTCATAGATCAAAGCTATCGGTGTACCTTCTCATCTGAAAATGAATGGAACGTTTAAAAAAGTCTGCATTTGTTACCTGTAGATGAGGACTTCGTCGTCCGAACAGTTGTACTGGAGCTGAAACATTTTCACCTTGGGCGCTGCCTTGCTGACTGTCCACTTAACCAGAGCTGAAATGGCCGTCACCTCTGACACAGTGACCACTTTCTCAGGCGGGCTCTTAGGAACCCCCTTGCTGATCCTAGTGGTGCCTGTGATGTCTGAGAGGCGGGACTTGGGCTGCGAGGCTTGACTGGTGCCGTTGCTAAGGTGGGGCAGCTGGATGATTGACAGCTCCACAGAGGCGGTGGACTCTCCAGCCACGTTGGCAGCGATGCAGGTGAAGGTACCGTAGTCCTTGGAGGTGGTAATGAGGATTTCCAGGGTGCCGTTGCGGTAGACGGCAGTACGGGATGAGTTGCCAAGGAGACGGTCATCGGGGGCCATCCAGTGGATGGTAGGGGTGGGGTCTCCAACAGCCTCGCACCTCAGGCTGGCCGTCTGGCCCTCCAGCACCAGCATCCTGTGAGTGTGCTGAGTGATGAGTGGCGGCTCGCACACAAACTCCTCCTCCCTCACATACCAGAAGTAGCGCCCTTTCAGGCTGGGAGGGGAAGCGCAGGTCTCCAGGTCGTCGTCCCTCTCCAGCCGCCGCAGCCACAGCACCTCGCAGTTACAATGCAGGGGGTTGCCCCCGATGCTAAGGGACAGCTGAGGGGTGTAGGGCGTGGTCAACAGCACCAAATCCTGTGCCCTGGCGAAGATGGGGTCCGGGGGCAGCTTCTGCAGCCGGTTGGAGGTGAGATCCAGGCGAGCCAACCTTTCTAGATTAGTAAAGGTCCCCTCAGGGATAAAGTCAAGGAGGTTATGATCAAGACTCAACTGGTGGAGGGAGACCATCTGCTTGACTGAGTTCCAGGGCAGGCTCCTCAGGTTGTTGTAGGACAGATCCAGATCCTCCAGGGAGGGGGCCAGGTCTTCGAAGGTCCTGTCTGAGATGCGTCCCAGCTGGTTGTTGTTGAGGATGAGGTGCTGCAGGTTAACCAGGCCCCGGAGATCCTCTGGACCCAGCTCCATGAGGCGGTTGTTGTCCAGGTGTAAGGAACGCAGGGTCTCCAGGTCGCCGAAGGAGAAGGGCTGGATGTAGCTGATGGTGTTGCGGCTGAGCGTCAGGTCCACCAGGTCGGTCATGTTGGCAAAGTCCTGCTGAGTGATGCGGAGGATGTAGTTGCCACCCAGCCGGAGCTCCACAGTGCGCCGGTCGAGGTCCAACGGGACGAAGAGAAGGCCTTTGGAGGGGCACAGGGTCCCAAGGGACTCGGATAGGTTCTGGCAGACACAGTATTTAGGGCATGCATGGGCCATCATCACTGCGGTTCCCAGGACCAGCAGGCAACAGAGGATGTGGTCCATGGTAGAGTCACACAAAGGAACCTACACACTCAGAGAGAGAGAGAGAGAGAGAGAGAGAGAGACATGATTCGTTATTTCATAGTGGGCACTTCTCATTTCACTATTGCTATGGCAGACAATCATGAGCTCATGCTGCTGTAAACTATCTATGCGGGTCTCTCCCTAGAGCAGTGGGGTTTTGGGGCCTGTTGTTGACAGCCTCCCTGGGTAATCTTGATGTGTATTGATTGGACTGCATTTTGATCAAACTCAACAGCTGCCATCAAATCCACATGGATTATAACTAGATTTGATCTGTTGTTTATGGCTGGATAGGAATGTATTTGGGTGGATGTGTGTGTGTGTGTGTGGGGGGGTCTTTACAATAAATCTGTGAATCCTAATTAATCATTTATAAAGCAATATTAAGTCACTTATCTAATAACAACTAGTCAGTTGTTAGTAGATAAGTCATACATAGAGGCAGATTTAACCAAGTGTTGCTCCAGTGAGACATCAAAACATTTATATTTACCATATTCTATTTGCATTTTTGTCAAAATTAAGTTATAACTTTGTTCTGTTCAATGTTCTCTACCTACACCATATGAAACAAGTATGTGGACACCCCTTTAAATGAGTGGATTCGGCTATTTCAGCCACACCTGTTGCTGACAGATGTATAAAACCAAGCACACAGCCTTCTCCATAGATACACATTGGCGGTAGAACAGCCTTACTGAAGAGCTCAGCAACTTTCAACGTTCCACTGTCATATGATGCCACCTTTCCAACAAGTCAGTTTGTCAAATTTCCTGCTAGAGCTGCCCCGTATAACTGTAAATGCAGTTATTATGAAGTGTAAATGTTTAGGAGCAACAACGGCTCAGCCACGAAGTGGTAGGCCACATAAGCTCACAGAATGAGACCGCCAGGTGCTGAGGTGTGTAGGGCGTAAAAATTGTCTGTCCTCAGTTGCAACACTCACTACCGAGTTCCAAAGTACCTCTGGAAGCAACGTCAGCACAATAACCACACACAAGACTAAGATCACGTCCGCCATTAGATTCTGGAGCAGTGGAAACAAGTTCTCTGGAGTGATGAATCACGCTTCACCATTTTGCAGTCCGACAGACAAACCTGGGTTTGGCGGATGCCCCAATGCATAGCACCAACTGTAAAGTATGGTGGAGGAGGAATAATGGTCTGGGGCTGTTTATCATGGTTCGGGCCCCTTAGTTTCAGTGAAGGGAAATTTTAACGTTACAGCACACAATGCCATTCTAGAGGATTCTGTGCTTCCAACTTTGTGGCAACAGTTTGGGGAAAGCCTTGTCCTTTTTCAGCATGACAATGCCCAAGTGCATAAAGCGAGGTCCATACAGAAATCGAGTTCGGTGTGGAAGAACTTGACTGGCTTGCACAGAGCCCTTAGCTCAAGTCCATCGAACACCTTTGTGATGAATTGGATTGTCGACTGCGAGCCAGGCCTAATCACCCAACATCAGTGACAGACCTCACTAATGCTCTTGTGGCCGAACGGAAGAAAATCCCTGCAATGCTCCAACATCTAGTGGAAAACCTTCCCAGAAGAGTGGAGGCTGTTTTAGTAGCTAAGGGGGGACCAACTCCATATTAATGCCCATGATTTTGGAAAGCAATGTTCGATGAGCATTTGGCCATGTCAAATCAAATCGGATCAAAGTTTATTTGTCACGCGCGCCGATTACAACAGGTGTAGACCTTACAGTGAAATGCTTACTTACAGACTCGAAACAATAGTGCAAAAAAGGTATTAGGTGAACAATAGGTAGGTAAAGAAATAAAACAACAGTAAAAAGACAGGCTATATACAGTAGCGAGGCTATGAAAGTAGCGAGGCTACATACAGACACCGGTTAGTCAGGCTCATTTAGATAGTATGTACATGTAGATATGGTTAAAGTGACTATGCATATATGATGAACGGAGAGTAGCAGCAGCGTAAAAAGAGGGGTTTGGGGGGGTGTATATCGTACTCTAAATACCCCAATTCTAGTTGTTAAGTTCAAAAGAATGCAATATAAAAATAGCTGACACCAGTCAAACCGATGAGGGTTCTGAAATGTAATGCCAATTATCTCAGAATCATCTTTTTGCAGATAGAACGTTATAGTCCCAAGCTCCCAATGTGTTATGTTGGTACAGTAAGTGTGGTAGCACACTACCATAATAGTCACTAATAACCTTTAGACGTACGAGTTACCATACCCAATCTCATGGATGACTAACTCTGGAAAATCAGCTGTAAATGTCTTAGCAACCCATACGGAACAATCTTCAGAGTTGATGGTGTCTTCTGAACAGTCCACAAGGTTAATTGAGGACCTCTTTGAGTGACGTCATCGTTTTTCGTGAGTGTGTTTGTAATTTTGTATATTTGTATTCTATTATATTTAGTCAATTGTGTGCATGCAGGGCTCCCTTACGGAAGAGACCTTGGTCTCAATGGGACTGACTCCCTGTTGAAATACGGGTCAAATGCATCCTACCTATAGGGGGCAGTGGCAGCTGGGACCAGGTAAGGAGCCGTCGGTATGCATAACAAGTCTGTGGTGTGCACAGGTAGAGGGAATTACCGAGCTAATCAGCTGAATGAGTGTGATCTCCCGACCCGCGGGGCTTTTGATTTGGTGTCTTTCGTTTGACATGCCCTTTTGGAGTTTCATTTTGGTATTATAATTTGTTTGTCACTGTCACGCTCGCTATCCTCAAACTCCCTGTCATGAATCGACCAAGGCGCTGCGTGCATGTAGTTCCACATCTTTAAATGAAAGTGAAACCGAAATAACCAAAAAACAAACAGGTAAACAGCAAAGACCGTGATACAACCAAGGTGCACACAAACACACACGGAAAAATAATTACCCACAAAACACAGGTGGGAAAAGCCTACCTAAGTATGGTTCTCAATCAGAGACAACGATTGACAGCTGCCTCTGATTGGGAACCATACCAGGCCAAACACATAGAAATAGAAAAAACACATAGAATGCCCACCCCAACTCACGCCCTGACCAAACCAAAATAGAGACATAAAAAAGGAATTAAGGTCAGGACGTGACAGTACCCCCCCCCAAAGGTGCGGACTCCGGCCGCAAAACCTGAACCTATAGGGGAGGGTCTGGATGGGCATTTCACCTCGGTGGCGGCTCTGGTGCGGGGCGTAGACCCCACTCCACCTTGGTCTTGGCCAACTTAAGTGGCGCCTTTGGAGAGGCGACCCTCGCCGCCGACCTCGGACTGGGGACCCTTGCAGTTGGCCCCGAATAGACGGAAGACTCCGGCAGCGCCGGACAGGCGCTGTGAAGGGCGGCTCTGGCGGCGCCGGATTGAGGGGCGGCTACGGCAGCGCCTGACTGATGGGCGGCTCCGGCGGTTCCTGACTAACGGGCGGTTCCGGCAGCACCTGACTGACGGGCGGCTCCGGTGGCTCCTGACTGATGGCGTCTCCGGCGGCTCATGACTGACGGGCGGCTCTGGCAGCTCCTGACTGACGGGCGGCTCTGGCAACTCCTGACTGACGGGAGAACCTGGAGGGAGGAGACGGAGAGATAGCCTGGTGCTTGGGGGAGGCACTGGATACACAGGGCCGTGGGGGCACACTGGCGGTCTCGACCGCATAGCTGCCCCCCCCCCCATTCTGGCTGGATGCCAGCTTCCACCCGGCAAATGCGGGACGCTGGCACCGAGCACACCGGCCTGTGAATACTCGGCCGAGACACTGTGCGCATCATCCATAGCACGGGGCCTGACCTGTTACCTGCTCGCCCCAGTAAGCACGGGGAGTGGGCTCAGGTCTCCAATCTGACTCCGCCACACTCCTCGTGTGCCTCCCCCAAAATGTTTGGGGGCTGCCTCTCTTGTCCTCTACCATTCTCTCCTCCCTGGTCCAACTCTTCCTCCAGGTTGGCGCACACTGCTTGGTCTTCTTGTGGTGGGTAATTCTGTCACGCTCGCTATCCTCAAACTCCCTGTCATGAATCGACCAAGGCGCAGCGTGCATGTAGTTCCACATCTTTTAATGAAAGTGAAACCGAAATAACCAAAAAACGAACAGGTAAACAGCAAAGACAGTGATGCAACCGAGGTGCACACAAACACACACGGAAAAATAATTACCCACAAAACACAAGTGGGAAAAGGCTAGCTAAGTATGGTTCTCAATCAGAGATAACGATTGACAGCTGCCTCTGATTGGGAACCATACCAGGCCAAACACATAGAAATAGAAAACATAGAAAAAACACATAGAATGCCCACCCCAACTCACACCCTGACCAAACCAAAATAGAGACATAAAAAAGGAACTAAGGTCAGGACGTGACAGTCACCAACTTAAACATCAACGACCCGCCTGTGCTACTTTCACGCTAATGCACACACTTAGTCAGGATACAGAACAATTGTGCAAGCTTAGGTTGTCTAAACAGTTCCGCAACACATGTACAATTTGTCTAAAACACACCGCATTTATGACAGAGCCATTAATCATGGAAAAGGTTGCCCTTTAATGGCTCCTGTCATTTATGGTCCTCTGAGGACACCGTAAGGTCCCTTTCGGGGAAGTCATGTGACACAGGTCAATTCCAATAATGGATAATTCACTCAAGTGGAGATAATTCTGTAAACATAATGTATTCTTTGTGATCAGGGAATTCAGGGTAATAACTCAAGCCCAAAGCATTGGCGATGTCTATGACTTGCTTCATTAATCTTCCTCTTATTAATCTTGATAATGTCAGCTACACACACATGCGGTCTACAAACATACACACACACACGAGGCACGCAAGCGGGCACAAGCGCAAGTCCTCACACAAACACACATACACACAGAAACACACACACACACAAGGCTGCTGATGGGACGATGACTCATAATGATGGCTTGAACGGATTAAATGGGATGGTATCAAACACATGGAAACCACATGTTGGATGTGTTTGATACCGTTCCATTTATTCTGTTCCAACCGTTACTATGAGCTCGTCCTCCCCACTCATAATGATGGCTTGAACGGATTAAATGGGATGGTATCAAACACATGGAAACCACATGTTGGATGTGTTTGATACCGTTCCATTTATTCTGTTCCAACCGTTACTATGAGCTCGTCCTCCCCAATTAAGGTGCCACCAGCTACCTGTGACACACACATACACCTCTATGACCTCACTGTCTACTCATCCATCAACATCCACACCCTCTTTCATCACACCGTGATGGACGTGACCTGTTTATCTAACAACATACAAGCCTAGTCTCTCTCTCTTGCCCTCTCTCTCTCTCTCTCTCTCTCTCTCTCTCGCCCTCTCTCTCTCTCTCTCGCTCTCTCTCTCTTGCCCTCTCGCGCCCTCTCGCCCTCTCTCACTCACATACAGGTAACTACCAAAATAAAGGAAACACCAACATGAAGCGTCTTAATAATGTGTTGAGACGCCAGAACAAATTCAATGAGCCTTGGCATATATAAGTGTTTGGAACTCTATTGGAGGGATATGACACCATGCTTCCACGAGAAATTACATAATTTGGTATTTTGTTGATGGTGGTGGAAAACGCACTGTCAGGCGTTGCTCCAGAAATCTCTCATAAGTGTTCAATTGGGTTAAGATCTGGTGACTGAGACGGCCATGGCATATGGTTTACATCGTTTTCATGCTCATCAAACCATTCAGTGACCACTCGTGCCCTATGGCTGGTGGCATTGTCATCCTAGAAGAGACCACTCCCATCAGAATAGAGTTGTTTCCCCATAGGTTGAAGGTGATCTCTCAGGATGACTGTGCGTTTATTGGTGTTCACCTTGCCCTCGAAAGGGTTTAGTGGACCTTAACCATGCACCCCTTTCAATATACTTTGTATCCCTCATTTACTCAAGTGTTTCATTTATTTTGGCAATTACCTGTATATTATATTGCAAGGATTTCCATATAAAGTAGTGTATGCTATAAAGCAGGAAATTTTTTTGCATCAATTAATTTGAACCACATTTGTAATTATGTCGACTTGCGGCAGAATTCAAAGACCTTTGGTAACACAAAGCATCTCTGGGGCTTTTGATCTCCAGAAAATGGAGGTGGCTAATCATTGGCCCGGTGAATCGAGAAACGGCAAAGCTGTAAGGATGGATAAGAGAGCACGCTTCACTTTAAAGTGGAAATCAGCAGTTGAAACAATAACAAAGCAAATCCCCGCCCCTGTTTCAGTAAAAAGCTGAGGGATTGGTCTGGAGAAATGTAATCACTCTCAAATTCAAAGACAGAGCTATGGACGCAAAGATTGACCGTCCATGATATCAAAATTATAGTTTGAACCATTTTTAAGACTATATAGTTTTTGCTTACATTTACCTTGTTTACAAACATTGGAGTAAAATACATTTATATTTAGGTTCTGATTGAGTCAGACAGTTGAACATAATAAAGCATTTAGAAAGGATTAGTAAAATGTTTATTCATATTGATCATTACGCCATTCATAGATGTTTAATATAGGTCCATATTAACCATTTACCAATATTTATTTTAGTATTTTTGCGTGGCTTCATCTAACGTGGGCTGTTTATACGGCAGGTAGCATAATGGTTAGAACGTTGGGCCAGTAACTGAAAGGTTGCTAGATCGAATCCCTGAGCTGACAAGGTAGAAATCTGTTGTTCTGCCCCTGAACAAGGCAGTTAACCCACTGCTCCTAGGCCATCATTGTAAACAAGAATTTGTTCTTTAACTGACCTGCCTCGTTAAATGAAGGTAAAAATATAAATAAATACTATTACAAAAAATGGAGTGACCAGTGTAATTTCTCACAAAAAGATGGACATGCCATTCGTAGCAGTACCTGATGCTGCTTAGAGAGAGAGGACGTTTAACACAGGACGTTTAAGGAAATTTAATTAACTTTTGATTCCCAAAAACTGTTGTGAAAGAACTGCAATTTGAAGTTTTTTTTGCTAATGAATGTGAATGTAAGCTAATCATAAAACAGGGATATGTAGCCTAAACACAGCTGACTGGATAGGACAGATTTTCTCTAATGGATTTGTATTCCTTCATTACTACTGATATGTGATTGAGGCAGAAGGGGGGCTGAGAGTTTCTTTCGAGGGTTGAGAATGGATTTCTGACAAGGGTTTATAATTTGACCGGCAAAAAAATCATCACAGGTCTAGCTTCTAACATGCTCACCCACTGGCAGGTGCATCAGAACATTATCACAGAGGTTCAAATGTCTGCTTACAATATGGGCTAATCAGTTGCCTGAGGAAAAGGAGAGGAACACATGGCGCCTAGATAGAATGTTGGTCGCAATGTTGGTAGCACAGAGGCCACGACAACATGATGACTAATTTGTGATAATTCTGGTGTTATCCATTGTATAACAAATCAAATCAAACCCTTATTAGTCAAAGGATTTCAACTGTACTGTGAACTCTTCAAATCGAATGTTGGTTGTATCGAAGAAGCTCGCTTGTTTCTTATCATTCTTGTATTATTCATTGTTATTGTCAAATCATAATTTACTCAGGGGAAAATAGATTGTCGACGTTCAGATGTTCTTGACGGGGTGCTGACTGTTCAGGTCCTAGACGATAGCACGGCAAATATAGTCGAAGACCTCAAGGTACACTTCTCGGGAAAATAAACCATGATTCATATTTCCATGGATATGATACTCCTACTGGTTTCTTGCATTGTTTTAGCAGGTATCTCTCTCATTAAGAGGTTCGGCTGAAGGTGAGATGTTTCCGACCCAGATAATTATCAAGCCTCCGCATCACATTCAGACGTGGGTACTTGCAGTTCTATAATTGGTATCGCAGGCAGGTACAACACATCTTCCCTTATATATATGATCATAACATAGCCTACAGGGAAGAACGTGTGGCTGAGATTTATATATTCACCCACACATTTACTTTGACAGTGCCTGCCTGTACATATGCTGTATGTTCGGATTGTATACCATATGCTTTCTAGTGAGATTGAGATATTGGATTGTCTGTGCATGTTAATATTGTGTGCTGCATAGTTCTAGTCAGATGAAGATATCGGATTGGGAGAGTTCTGCCTGGCTGCATGTGACAATCCCATCTCTGTCACCTTGCAGACAGAGTGATCCAGTGTAAACGTCTCGATCTGGGTGTTGAGTCTTTGTCTGCAAAAGCTGGATCAGGACTGATACTTTATTTCATCTTCAAGACCCGGGTGCCTATTAGCATCCTTCTGCTAGCGGTTTAGTGAACGGGCTCTAAGTAGCTTTCAGAACAGATATCTCCTCTCCCCTATCCCCTTCCTGAATGGAGGGCTGCATGAGTCTGCAAAGACGTCTGTTCTGAGTGTGCACTTTAGAGAGGGAACTACCAAGTTGATGGAGACGGTTGTGTTTAGGGGAAATGTCAGTGATTTGCGCCGGGAAGGAGGGCCTGAAGGACTAAATGGCAGGGGTACATGGTAGGGTGGGAATTGCGGAGGGAGTGGAGAGCTGTGGTTCACTCGGCTTGTTAAATGGAGCATCCTGCTACAGACACACAGGAAGGCAGACAGATATAGCGAGACAGACAGACAGATGCCCGCACGCACGCACATACACACACACACACACACACACACACACACACACACACACAACATCACGCCCTGTAAGGCTCCGCTCTTGTGATGTGTCGCCTTTTTTCTGCTGCAGTGCCATTTTAATTCTTCCCGCATGGCTGCATGGTTTCTCGGGCAACACTGATCTCATTTATCAAAAGTGACAGCCTGGGCTAAAGATCAGCATATTCTAACTAAGAGAAAAGAAAACACTCTCTCTCCCTCACCTTTGCATAGCCCTGTCTCTTTCTCTCATTTTAATAACCCCAGAACTTTTTATTTGGTTTTGTGTTTTTTTTCAGACAGGGGGTTATAGGTACAAAAACAATCAAAGAAATGCACAACAAAGATAACCCCAAACCATTCCCCCTTCAGTCCCCATCCACCCACCCACCCACATCCTCCCCACCTGTTTTTCATAGCAGCGATGCCTGCCAGCTGCAATCTTCTCTGATTGATTGAGAGATTCGAGGGACTACCATCGTCAACTAACATACTGTAATAGATGCAAAGCATTACATTTTTAAATTACCCCAGAGCTTCTTCATTCACCAACCAGGTCTTCTGTCTTCCGCCGCCAAGTTTCCTATGACTTTGAGTAGCAAGCTCCCATTAAAAAGATGAAAAAGAATAATAGCTGTTGGTGACACAACGAGATGGATCCTCTATTGTCTGCTTAATTAACCTCATCAGCTAATTCTCCGTCCACCTACTCAAAGGTTTCTTTGGTGTGACATGGCAAAGGATTCCTTCCTTCTAACGCAGCGGTGAGATTGCATTTCAGGGGAAATGATTTGCCCTTTTGAGAAGACATATGACGGGATTACTTTTACCTTCTCCACAATTAGGAATCGAAATTAAATATATAAACCATTGACAACTCAATTGTTCAGGCCATCATTTGGATCCTTCCTTGGTCACATAGAGAAAAGTCCCTGGCATGCCTGCAATGTGGTAATAGCCTTTATCTCCTGAGCACCATAGATCACATTGCCACAGATCAGCAGGCTTCATGACCAAATCTCTCAGGGGAGAATACTCAGGGCAATAACAGGCTGCAGGGAGAGAGAGAGGCCCTCTCAAATGCCAGCGCAGTCATGCAAGGGGCAATATACGTTAGAGTATATTGGCAGAGCAGTTAAATAGGCATGAAGACACACAGGTGCACTAGCATGCACAAACACGCACGCACACAAACTATGAGTGCGCACACACAGACTACACATGCATGCAAACACACACACGCACACACCCATTTTGCACTGGGAACAAGACATACAGTGGGGAGAACAAGTATTTGATACACTGCCGATTTTGCAGGTTTTCCTACTTACAAAGCATGTAGAGGTCTGTCATTTTTATCATAGGTACACTTCAACTGTGAGAGACGGAATCTAAAACAAAAAAAACAGAAAATCACATTGTATGATTTTTAAGTAAATAATTAGAATTTTATTGCATGACATAAGTATTTGATACATCAGAAAAGCAGAACTTAATATTTGGTACAGAAACCTTTGTTTGCAATTACATTTTCATATATGTTTCCTGTAGTTCTTGACCAGGTTTGCACACACTGCAGCAGGGATTTTGGCCCACTCCTCCATACAGACCTTCTCCAGATCCTTCAGGTTTCGGGGCTGTCGCTGGGCAATACGGACTTTCAGCTCCCTCCAAAGATTTTCTATTGGGTTCAGGTCTGGAGACTGGCTACTCAAAAATCATACAATGTGATTTTCTGGAATTTTGTTTTAGATTCCGTCTCTCACAATTGAAGTGTACCTATGATAAAAACTTATAGACCTCTACATGCTTTGTAAGTAGGAAAACCTACAAAATCGGCAGTGTATCAACTACTTGTTCTCCCCACTGTAAATCAAGACGGACACATCTTCATTCCAATCTAGCCTCCCTATTGGGCCATAGTCACAGGTAATGGGATGAGACAGAGAGCTCTGTGTCTCAGGGAGCATCTGCCCAGGCTGACCCCCACACTGTACCTGCCAGTCCCCCTCCGCCCCCCTCAGTCCCCCCGGTCTCCCTGGCTGAGCGGTCAGCTGTAGTTGGCCCATCTGGCAGCTCAGATAGTCAGTAGACTTCCCCTGATGCTGCACCTGCTCTAATGAATGACTTAGAAAATTAGGAGCATTAAACACACGCTAAGAAATGCTGTCCGACAAAAACAGGTTCTAAATCTCTCTGGGCGAGGCGTTTGTTGTGTTCCAAGTGGTAAGAGTGTGAGAAGAAGCTACCCGCCCGAGGCGATCAATATAAGCACGGCTCTTTGTAAAAAGAGATGCGAGAGATAGAGAGGGGGCAGCATGGGAAAGGGAGGGAGAGATATGAAGGGGAGAGAGAGAGGAGGGAGAGAGACAGAGTGAGATATCACTGATAACAGGGCAGTCTTATTCACCAACTAACAACTAACCAGGGCTATTCCTGCTGATGTGGTGTCAATTCCACCTGTGAATGAGTGAGACAACACCCACGAACACCAGCCCCTCATCCTCCTCTTCATCAACATCTGTGAATATAGCACTCTACAACATTGCAAATAGTCACCATCATTTAACACTGTAGTCAATGTTGTTTTGACGTAGCTCATTGTCCAATCCTCATCATATGAATCCTGCCCAGCACTTCCTATAACTCTCTCTCTCTCTCTCTGTGTAAAAAAACACTACATTCAGGAAAAACACACACAAAAAAACGACATGCCAAGTGTAGACCATACAGTATATTGTGTTACTCAACATGTTATAGAAAAGAGCAGGTCTGAAGTCTTTGTTCAGAAACCAGTCCTACCCATCTACAGGTTATAGAAAAGGTGATTTTTAGAATGTTTTCATAATGAGAACGCCCCCAACTTCTATGTCAAAGATAGTAAAACAGTAATGTCCCCAAATATATTACAGTATACTACATTCCGCAAAAACACTAGAGTATTTTGTTACTACAGTATTTATACTATAGCCAACTGTAAATACTACAGTATACTACAGTGAATACTACAGTAGTGTCACTCTCCCTCTCTCTCTCCCTTTTTCTTTCTCTCTCGCTTTCTCTGCCTCTCTCTCTCCTGCTCTCCTCTCTCTCATTCTCTCTTGCTATCTCCGCCTCTCTCCCTCTCCCTCTCACTTTCTCTGCCTCTTTTGCTTTCTCTCGCTTTCTCTGCCTCTCTCTCTCTCTCACACTCTCTCTCCCACTCTCGTGCACTTTCTCTGCCTCTCTCGCTCTCTCTGCCTCGCTCTCTCTCCCACTCTCTCTGTCTCTGCCTCACTCTCTCTCGCGCTCTCTCCCACTCTTTCCCGCTCTCTCTCGCTCGCTTGCTTTCTCTGCCTCTCTCGTTTTCTCTGTCTTTCTCTCTCCCGCTCTCTTTCTCTCTCTCCCCATTTTCTCTGTTTGAGTAGGACCAGGAGAGGCGACTGCTCTTATCAGTGTGTGTCAGACAGCATCCCACGTCCTCCTACAGTACACGAAGCCCGCAGGCTCACACACGCAGGAATCACATTTATGCCTAAAAAGAGTCAGTGAAGATCATAGACAAAGAGAAAGAGGACCAGAGGGACACACAGACCCAGAGAGGCAGAGATGGACAGAGGAATGGAGACAGGGATCGACAGAGATATTTCCTTCTCTTACATACTGCACATTTCAGAACATTACAGTATTTTGGGTGGTGGCAATGGTCATGGTGGTGGCAGTGGCAATGATGATGATTGCGGTCTTGCTACTGCTATGAAATAAGCTACATTACTTCTACTCCTACTGTTATGAATGTCAATGTAATGGTGCAACACTCTACTCAGCCCACAATATATCAAACTCGTAGAATATTTTGTAAAATAGTTTCAATCCCACTTCTGCTTTGGATTTTGTATTGCCAAAGCTGTTTAATAAAAGATTATACGATCATTAGTTCAGAGAGTATCAAATTCACTGGGCTTTTTAGTGAAGCACGATAAAAGGCAGATCTTATCCAGTGTGCCCTAGCCTTTAAACTAATCAAAAGGGGGGAAGCAACATTTATTTTAATCTTTTTAATAAGTGTTACATAACCTTTTTTCATGTAGATTAGAGATTGGGCTAAAAGCACAGAGAGATTTCACTACAGAGACACTGTTGTTATTATGTCGCATTATCTATTGACTTCTGTTGGCACAGCATGTCTCCCAAGGTCATCTAACCATCATAGTTTTGTAAATGGCTTTCAATGGAGTGGAAGTTAGTTGCCTTGAGAAGATCAATGGAGTTCTCTATTGGGATTCTTCTGGGGCTTTTGTGAACAACAAATTGAGCATGAGTGTTGTTGGCCCACTTTCTAATGTTTTTTTTCTGTTTGTTAAGCCATGTCTTTGTTGAGGTGTTTCACATAGGGCATTCAAGGGGACTTTGAATACTATACTGCGGATTGTTGCATGCGTACAGTCGAAAAAAGGGATTCATTATCGCATGAAATAATTATAGACAGAGCTCAGAGCAATCTCGAGGTAATGAGAGCAATTAAACGGGGATGAAATATTAATAGGGCAGGATATTACTTTCCTGTAAATTTCTAAGTCAATACAAGTGGCATAAAAAGTAAAGTCCTGTTGCTTTTCGGGGGGCTCCGCATGGCTCTTTGGTAGCATCCTTCCTACTCAGGAAAACAGGCTAAAGACGGAAACTAAAAGAAGCAGAAATCGTCTAGAGAAATGGCTTACAGTAAACAATCCCCATCCATAAACAGCCTTCATGTTTATGTGAGCCTCTCTTATCTCCTGTCATATAACTCATTGGAATAATGAAATACAGTGGAGTCAGTGTCTATGCAGTGGCTGCCCAGAGGGGGTTATAGCTAGCCTGCAAATAAGTCCCATCTGGCCAATAACTAAATGTCATTCCATTGTCTCTTTGAAACTTCCCAAACAATAATAACGTTGTGCACTGAGTTTACCAAACATTAATATTGAGTTGTCCCCCCACAACCCCTCTTTGACCTAAGAACTGCCTCAATTCGTCGGGTCATGGACTCAACAAGGTGTCGGAACCATTCCACAGGGATGCTGGCCCATGTTGACTCCAATGCTTCCCACAGTTGTGTCGAGTTGGCTGGATGTCCTTTGGGTGGTGGACCATTCTTGATAAACACAGGACATTTTTCTCAAGGCTTAAAATCCCTCTTTTACCTGTCTCCTCTCCTTCTGACTGCAGTGGATTGAACATCATAGTTTTCACCTGGATTCACCTGGTCAATCTATGTCAAGGAAAGGGTTTTTAATGTTTTCAGTGTATAGGGTCAAATCCAAGAATGCAATCCGGAGAGATAAATGGAATATATATATGTCAAGAGTGTTGGATCAGATGAAATTACGACGGGGTTAGTTCCGGCCTTGCCGTCTTAATTGGAGCCACACGGCGCTGCTTTGAAAGAGACGAGAAGACAAATAAACAATAAGTCGCTCAAGAAATGATGACGGCGCATTTTAAATAGGGGTAATGGAAAGCTCAGGAAGATGCAATTATGTCGACTCAGTGGGAAGGAAGTGAAGTTATTATATCGCGGCAGATTTTCAATACAAACCTAACCCATCTGGGGTGGCAGGTAGCCTAGTGGTTAGAGTGTTGGGCCAGTAACCGAAAGGTTGCTGGATTGAATTCTTGAGCTGACAAGGTAAAAAAATCTGTCATTCTGCCACTGAACAAGGCAGTTAACCCACTGTTCCCTGGTAGGCAGTCATTATAAATAAGAATTTGTTCTTAACTGACTTGCCTATGTAATAAAGGTTACCTTTACTCAAGAGTCTCGGGACACTTGAGTAGCAGAGTAGCAGCAACAGTTATTCATACAGGCAGAGGACACCATTTCAAAGTGCCACACATATACAGTGCATCAGTACCTTTCAGATATTTGAAAACATATATTGATAAAGTGATCTGAAAATGAAATTAATAAAAAATAAGTGCACCAAAAATAAGAAGCAGCAAAAATGACCAAAATTACTATATATAAATGCTATATAAATTACTATTTGGACTACTATAACTGCAAATTATCAGCACTCTTTACTGTCTCAATGTCCTCTCCTTGTTCGGGCGGCGTTCGGCGGTCGACGTCACCGGCTTTCTAGCCACCGACAATCCACTTTTCATTTTCCATTTGTTTTGTCTTTGTTTTCTACACACCTGGTTTCTATTCCCCAATTACATGTTCATTATTTAACCCTCTGTTGGTGTGCGTGTTTGTTTATTATGTTCAGGTTGTATCTTTATGGCTGGTATTGTTTGCCGGGTTGGTTTTTATGCCTGTTATTTACGAGTTGACCGGTATTTTCACACACTTTTAGTATTTGTTTTACACTGGTGCAGTTCGTGGAATAAACTACCTTGTACACTCATCTCTGCTCTCCTGCGCTTGATTCCATGCACCAGTTACGCACAGCCTGACACTTAAGCTGCTATGTAAAAGTTTTAGGCTCAACTGTTCAGTTGGGTTCTTGATATATTCAGGTGTGTTATGTGTGCTTCCTTCTGTGCCTTGGAGATACTTTTTAGCCACATGTTTGTGCTGATGTGACTCGTTAATACATACAGTACGGTGCCTTTGGAAAGTATTCAGACCCCTTGACTTTTTCCATTTTTTTTTACGTTACAGCCTTAATCTAAAATGGATTAAATAAAAAGATTTCCTCAGCAATCTACACACAACGCTCCATAATGACAAAGCGAAATGTAAAATATATATATTTAAAAAAATACAAAATACAAAACAGAATGTATTTATTTACATACTGTACGTATTCAGACCTTTTGTTATGAGACTCGGAATTGAGTTTAGGTCAAAGGAATTGTCCGTATAGCTCTGAGACAGGATTGTGTCAAGGCACAGATCTGTGGAAGGGTACCAAAACATTTCTGCAGCATAGAAGGTCCCCAGGAACACATTGGCCTCCATCATTCTTAAATGGAAGAAGTTTGGAACCACCAAGACTCTTCCTAGAGCTGGCCACCCGGCCAAACTTAGCAATCGGGGGAGAAGGGCCTTGGTCAGGGAGCTGACCAGGAACCTGATGGTCACTCTGACAGAGCTCTAGAGTTCCTCTGTGGAGATGGGAGAACCTTCCAGAAGGACAACCATCACTGCCTGGTACGGCAATTGCTCGGCCTCCGACCGCAGGGCACTTCAGAGGGTAGTGCGTACAGCCCAGTACATCACTGGGGCAAAGCTGCCTGCCATCCAAGACCTCTACACCAGGCGGTGTCAGAGGAAGGCCTAAAAATTGTCAAAGACCCCAGCCACCCCAGTCATAGACTGTTCTCTCTACTACCGCATGGCAAGCGGTACTGGAGTGCCAAGTCTAGGACAAAAAGGCTTCTCAACAGTTTTTACCCCCAAACCATAAGACTCCTGAACAGGTAACCAAATGATTACCCAGACTATTTGCATTGTGTGCCAACCTAACCCCTCTTTTACACTGCTGCTCTTCTCTGTTTATCTTATATGCATAGTCACTAACTATACATTCATGTACATACTACCTAAATTGGCCCGACCAACTAGTGCTCCTGCACATTGGCTAACAAGGCTATCTGCATTGTGTCCCAACACCCGCCAACCCCTCTTTTTACGCTTCTGCTACTCTCTGTTCATCATATATGCATAGTCACTTTAACGATACCTACATGTACATACTACCTCAATATGCCTGACTAACAGGTGTCTGTATATAGCCTTGCTACTCTTTTGTCAAATGTTTTTTTACTGTTGTTTTATTTCTTTACTTACCTACACACACATCTTTTTTTTCGCACCATTGGTAAGAGCCTGTAAATAAGCATTTCACTGTAAGGTCTACACCCGTTGTATTCGGCGCACGGGACAAATATACCTTGATTTGATTTGATCTCTGCAGCACTCTACCAATCAGGCCTTTATGGTAGAGTGGCCAGAAGGAAGCCGGTCCTCAGGAAAAAGGCACATGACTGTCACGTACACTCTAGGTCAAGGTCACCAGCCTGCTCATTATTACGCACAGCTGTCACCATCGTTACGCGCACCAACGCCTCATCAGACTCACCTGGACTACATCACCTTCCTGATTACCTTCCCTATATCTGTCACTCCCTATGGTTCCTTCCCCAGGTGTTAATATACATTTTTATGTTTCATGTCTGTACGCTGCTCGTGTTTCTTGTTTTGTCCAATTTCGTTCATTTATTAAATTTATTCACTTCCTGTACTTGCTTCCCGACTCCCAGCGTACACGTTACACATGACAGCCCGCTTGGAGTTTGCCAAAAGGCACCTAAAGACTCTTAGACCATGATGAACAAGATTCTCTGGTCTGATGAAACCAAGATGACATTTTTTGGCCTGAATGCCTAAGCGTCACGTCTGGAGGACACCTGGCTCCACCCCTACGGTGAAGCATGGTGATGGCAGCATCATCTGGTGGAGATGTTTTTCCGAGGCAGGGACTGGGAGACTAGTCAGGATCGAGGCAAAGATGATCAGAAACAAAGTACAGAGAGATCAAGTAAAGGGGTTTCCTAAGACACTGTGTGTACAGTACCAGTCAAAGGAATGGACACACCTACTCATTCAAGGGTTTTTCTTAATTGTTACTATTTTCTACATTGTAGAATAATAGTGAAGGCATCAAAACTATGGAATCATGTAGTATTTTTAAAAACTGTAAACAAAGCAAAAGCATATTGACGGGTTGGGTCACTGCCTGGTATGGCAACTGTTCGGCCTCCGACTGCAAGCTAGTACAGAGTGTAGTGCGTACGCCCCAGTACATCACCGGGGCTAAGCTTTGTGCCATCCAGGATCTCTATACAAGGCCACCCTAGTCATAGACTGTTCTCTCTGCTCCCGCACGGCAAGCGGTACCGGCGTGCCAAGTCTAGGTCCAAGACGCTTCTAAACAGCGTCTACCCCCAAGCCTTAAGACTCCCAAACAGCTAATCAATTGGCTCCCCAGACTATTTGCCTTGCCCCCCCGCCTCTTCTACGCTTCTGCTGCTGCTATCTATGTATAGTCACTATAAAAACCCGACCTACATGTACATGTTACCTCAATTACCTCGACACCGGTGCCCCCGCACATTGACTCTGTACCGGTACCCCTTGTATATAGCCACGCTATTGTTATTTACTGTTGCTCTTTAATTACTTGTTATTCTTATCTCTTAATTTTTTTGTGTTGGTATTTTCTTAACTGCATTGTTGGTTAAGGGCTTGTGAGTAAGCATTTCACTGTTTTCGGCACTTGACAAATACAAATTTGACTTGAAAATATATTTTGATTCTTCAAAGTAGCCACCCTTTGCCTTGATGACAGCTTTACACACTTGGCATTCTCACAGTCAGTTTCATGAGGTTGTCACCTGGAACACATTTCAATTAACAGGTGTCCCATGTTAAAAGTTTACTTTCCTTCTTAATACGTTTTAGCCAATCAGTTGTGTTGTGACCAGGTAGGGGTGGTATACAGAAGTTACCCCTATTTGGTAAAAGACCAACTCCATATTATGGCAAGAACAGCTCAAATAAGCAAAGAGAAATGACAGTCCATCATTACATTAAGACATGAAGGTCAGTCAATGCGAAAAATGTTAAGAACTTTGAAAGTTTCTTCAAGTGCAGTTGCAAAAACCATCAAGCGCCATGATGAAACTGGCTCTCATGAGGACTACCACAGGAAAGGAAGACCCAGAGTTACCTCTGCTGCAGAGGATACGTTCATTAGAGTTAACAGCACCTCAGAAATTGCAGCCCAAATAAATCCTTCAGAGTTCAAGTAACAGACACATCTCAACATCAACCGTTCAGAGGAGACTGCGTGAATCAGGCCTTCATGACTAATTGCTGCAAATAATCCACTACTGAAGGACACCAATAAGAAGAAGTGACTTGCTTGGGCTAAGAAACACGAGCAATGGACATTAGACCAGTGGAAATCTATCCTTTGGTCTGATGAGTCCAAATTAGAGATTTTTGGTTCCAACCACCGTGTCTTTGTGAGACGCAAAGTAGGTGAACGGATGATCTCAGCATGTGTGGTTCCCACCGTGAAACATGGAGGAGGAGGTGTGATGGTGTGGGGGTGCTTTTCTGGTGACACTGTTAGTGATTTATTTAGAATCTAAGGCACACTTAAGCAGCATGGCTACCACAGCATTCTGCAGTGATACGTCATCCCATCTGGTTTGCACTTAGGGGGACTATCATTTTTTTAATCAACAGGACAATGACCCAAAAACACACCTCCAGACTGTGTAAAGGCTATTTGACCAAGAAGGAGAGTGATGGAGTGCTGCATCAAATGACCTGTCCTCCACAATCACCCGACATCAACCAGGTTGAGATGGTTGGGGATAAATTGGACCGCAGAGTGAAGGAAATGCAGCCAACAAGTGGTTAGCATATGTGGGAACTCTTTCAAGACTGTTGGAAAAGCATTCCTCATGAAGCTTATTTTGATTTGTTTAACACTTTTTTGTGTTATTTCATAGTTTTGATGTCTTCACTATTATTCTACAATGTAGAAAATAGTCAAAATGAAGACATACCCTTGAATGAGTAGGTGTGTCCAAATATTTTTGTTTGGTACTGTATATATAATATTTTTTTGTTGTTGTTTTGTCTTGTATTGATTGTATGTGGGTGTTTTAACGTTCAGGGTATTACATTCCTCATTTTATTTATAGTGTGCAAGTTGAATTCAGCAGGGGAGAATTGTTTCCACTTTGCCGCTGCAGAAATGTGTATTTTATGCTTATGTATTCTAATTGGTTGGTTGAAGTCAGGTGTCAATACGAAGTCATGTCTTTGCTACGCTTGCAGATCGCGAACGTAAATACTTTGCAGTCTGATATTGACATGCAAACGGTAGGTCACGTTCTGAAATAATGTATTCTATTTTCATATTTGAAATGAGTACTAGTTCACTATGTACATGTCCTGATGTGTATACACATGTGTACGATACCCATAAGACATTGGGGGCATCCTGGGATGTGCTTTTGATTGCTATTGCTGTAAGAGTTAGCCAGCATGTTCTAATTGTAATGGGCACGTTGCACCCTGCAAAGTCACAGTTGTTTCCATGCTAACAGACTAATCACAAATCGCCATCAACATACTGTTGTCCTGCACGTCTAATATGTTTTCTTGTGTCTATCGTCAGAATAAACACCAATCAACTGGACTTGCTGGCCGGACAACTGGGCTTGCTGGCCGGACGATCTATAGAGATCAATCTTTTTGTATTTGCTGGACCACTGTTACATTATCTGCCTGGTCACATAGACTAGACGTAACATATTGAATGTAAATCCTGTACACTAAAATGAGTATGATACATTACATGACAAAGTATGTTGACACCTGCTCGTCAAACATCTAATTCCAAAATCATGGGCATTAATGTGGAGTTGGTCGCCCCTTTGCTGCTAAAACTTCCTCCACTCTTCTTGGAAGTCTCTCCACTAGATGTTGGAACATTGCTGCTTGGACTAGCTTCCACTCAGCCACAAGGGCATTAGAGAGGTCGGGCACTGATGTTGGGCGAATAGGCCTGGCTCGCAGTCAGTGTTCCGATTCATCCCAAAGGTGTTCGATGGCGTTGAGGACAGAGCTCTATGCAGGCCAGTCAAGTTCTTTCACACCGATCCCAACAAACCATTTCTGTATGGACCTCATTTTGTGCACAGGTCATTGTCATGCTGAAACAGGAAAGGGCCTTCCTCAAATTGTTGCCACAAAGTTGGAAGCATATAATCATCTAGAATGTCATTGTATGCTGTAGCATTAGATTTCCCTTCACTGGAACTAAGAAACCTGAACCATGAAAATCCTGAACATGAAAATAGCCTATTCCTCCTCCACCGAACTTTACAGTTGGCACTATGTATTGGGGCAGGTAGCGTTCTCCTGGCACCCGCCAAACCCAGATTTGTCCGTCGGACTGACAGATGGTGATCACTCCCAAGAACGCGTTTCCACTGCACCAGAATCCAATGGCAGCGAGCTTTACATCACTCCAGCCAACGCTTGGCATTGCGCATGGTGATCTTAGGCTTGTGTGTGGCTGCTCGGCCATGGAAACCCAATTCATGAAGATCCCGATGAACAGTTATTGTTCTGATGTTGCTTCCAGAGGCAGTTTGGAACTTGTTAGTGAGTGTTGCAACAGAGGACATTCAATTTTTACGTGCTACACGCTTCAGCACTTGGCATTCAAGTTCTGTGAGCTTGCCGTTGTTGTTCCTAGATGTTTCCACTTCACAATAACAGCACTTACAGTTGACCGGGGCAGGGCAGAAATTTGATGAACTGACTTGTTGGAAAGGTGGCATCCTATTACAGTGTCACATTGAAAGTCACCGAGCTCTTCAGTAAGGCCATTCTACTGCCAATGTGTGTCTATGGAGAATGCATGGCTGTGTGCTCAATTTTATACACCTGTCAGCAACGGGTGTGGCTGAAATTGCCAAATCTATTAATTTGAAAGGGTGTCTGCACACTTTTGTATGTATAGTGTATATTACATTGGTATGGTTACATAAGACAGATGGTTACAAAAAAATTAAAGGAGAGGGGTTGGTTGGTTGGTTGGGCTGGATGGGTAAGTGTATAATGTGAAGATCTAGCAATGCAAAGGTTGTGTGAACGAATCTCATTATGCAAACTTATGCATTTTTAGCTACTAAGCAACTTTTCAACTACTTTTTAGCTACTTTGCAACTACTTAGCATGCTAGCTAACCCTTCCCCTAACCCTAACCATTTTAGCTAACCCTTCCCCTAACCTTAACCATTTTAGCTAACCCTTCCCCTAACCCTAACTCCAATCTTAACCCTAACCCTCACCCCAGCCTAGCTAATGTTAGCCAGCTTGCTACCTAGCTAATGGTAGCCACAACATACTTTGACTAATTCGTAACATATTATACATTTGAGCAAATTTGTAACATATTGGACATTTATCAAATTCGTAACATATCATACGAATTGTGATTAATTACATACAGTATCATACGAAATGGATGATTGAGATACACAATTAATACATACCGTACGAAATGTAACATATCATACTAAATGGAGTGTCTCGGATTTATGTACAGGTTGGTCTTAGTCACTCTCAGTCCACTCTGCACACACACACACACGCACACACCCACCCACGCCCCCCCACACACACAAAGTCCTCCTGCACATTGCCTGTGCTCAGGGTGGACACACTCACACACAACTTCAATGCATTATCAATGCATCTTGTATTAGAAAAGAAGTTCAGAAGAAGAAATAGGCCTACTGAAAAACTTATTAGGGATAGGCGTCCCGTTAACGGGACAGTTGTAATCAATGCAGAGCCTTATGTCAACATAGCAGATTTTAGAGAAACAACAAATGTCGGTTCATATAAGTGTCTTATATCAGCTGAAAGCTTAAATTCTTGTTAATACTGTCCAATTTACAGTAGCTATTACTGCGAAGAAATGCCATGCTATTGTTTGAGGAGAGCTCCCAACAACAAAACACTTTTTTCACCACAATAGGTTTGATAAATTCACCTCTGAAGGTGAAATGTGTACTTACATTCTGAAATCGTGCTCTGATTTATCATCCAAAGGGTCCCAGAGATAACATGACATGATGTTTTGTTAGATAAAATCCTTTTTCATATCCTAAAAAGGTCCATATAGCATGCACAATCAATTTTGTATTTCCAGTCGTTCAATTTGCAAAGAAAGGAATTTGTTAAAATCTAAACCTAAATGTTGTTTCAACCAGTAAATTCATGTATGTATATATTCCTCAGAAATCCTAGAATGTAACCAGACTTCACTATTTCATTAGGTGTGTCGTATATCCTATAGGACACCAAATTTGGTCAGAGAGCGATGCTTAAATGGCACGCTGATGACGCTGCCGGACTTCATTTGATCGACTCTATCTTTGTCAAATAAGCACCAATCGGGATCAAACAAAGCTAGCTAGATAGCCAATGAGCTAGGCTTTATGGGAGTATCCGGAAACCACGTCTTGGTCGCAAAATGTAGGCGCTAACCTTTTGCGAGAGCATGCCTTTTCCTTTTGGATGAAAAGTATAAGAATATGCAGAGTTATGAAGTTATGGAAACTGGTTGTTTTGCAAATGCTGAACTTATAATATGGCTACTAATACTGGAAAAGCTAAATCAAAGTCTAAGTATACAGATTTGACGATATTCTTGCAGAAAAAATGTAATATGAATGCAAATGGCTCCTTCACAATCTGCCCAAATGTACCTGGTAAATACACACTAAATGTCATGTTGCTAGCTTCAAGTTATCCATCTGAAACTGTGCACATACACTGCTGCCATCTTGTGAACACCATCGGAATTACAACCAGAGTGATGGCTGGAAGTGGGACCTTTCTATTTCAAAGAGGGTGGTAGAAAAAAAACATTTTTTTTTCTTCGTATTCTCTTCTACCAGATCTATTGTGTTATATTCTCCTACACTCAATTCACATTTCCACAAACTTCAAAGTGTTTCCTTTCAAATGGTACCAAGAATATACATATCCTGAGCTACAGGCAGTTAGATTTGGGTATGTCATTTAGGCAAAACGTTTAAAAAAGGGGGCTATCCCCAACAGTTTAAACTGCGTAGTTTGACTGTGTGTACCTACATGTATTTGTGTGTCTATGCACACGTGTTTTTGTTTTTCTGTGTACATCAAATCAAATTGTATTTGTGTGGCGTGGACTAACAGTGAAATGCTTACTTAAGTGCCGTTCCTAACAATGCAGAGATAAAATAAACAATAACACAAGGAATAAATACACAATGAGTAATGGTAACTTGGCTATATACATGGGATACCAGTCGATGTGTAGGGGTACAATGTATTTGGCGTAGATGCTGTATACACTGTAACTATGGATAAAGTGACAGATCGTAAACTGTAGCAGCAATATATGTGATGAATCAAAAAAAATTTGTGCAGGGCCTCCCGAATGGCACAGTGGTCTAAGGCACTGCAACACAGTGCTAGCTGAGACAAAAGAGAATCTGGTTCGAGTCCAGGCTGTGACGCAGCCGGCTGCGACTGGGAGACCAATGGGGCGGCGCACAATTGGCCTAGCGTCGTTAGGGGAGGGTTTGGCCGGCAGGGAGGTTCCTGTACCATTGGGCACTTGCAACTGTGGCGGGCCAAGCGCAATGTATGCTGACATGGTTGCCAGGTGTACGGTGCTTGGGACAGGACTCTAACTACCAATTGGATACCATGAAATTGATGATGTTACCTACGCCTCCAGGAAGAGGAACCAAAGAAAGTAAATATCAAAGCCCCCTCTCCTACCCAATACTTAATTTAGCACCACCTGGTGCGCTAACCAAAATACAGGGGTGGTCCGCCCAGGTCTTACCTAGTGTGCATAGACAGTAAATACTATGGGTTATGTATGCCCGCAGGCCTCTTGCCTAAGCACTCCTTAGGCGCCTTCCCCTTCCCCCCTGGAAACAGAACAAAGTAAGTAAACAATTTCAATAAAGACACTGCCTCCTATGGGGACACATACCTTAAAAGCAGAGGCTACAAAGTACTTAGCAAAAACCAACACAGGACATACAAGAAGCTCTCTGAGCCACAACCAATACAGGATATAAAAATAAGCTTTCTAAGAAACAACCAACACCGGCTATCACCATCAATCACAGAACATAACCATCAGCTCTATCTGAGAAACAACCAACACAGAATATCACCCTCAGCAACAATCCCAGAACAGAACAGAACATAACATAACCATCAGCTCTATCTGCGAAACAACCAACACAGGATATCACCCTCAGCTCTCTTCTGAGCAACAGAACACTGGCTTATATAGCTGGAGAAGGAGTCTGTCATGGGATACAGCCGTATCCTGACGAGGGGGCGTGGTCAGCTCTCCAATTAGCAATGGGGCCGACCAATCAGCTGCTTGGGGGAATTTAAGGACGCCATCCTGAAACACACACATACATACAAAACCACAACACAGAAACTGGGGAACGTAACAGAGGAGAAAAAAAAGGTTGTGCAAAAAGGGTCAATGCAGATAGTCCAGATAGCTACTTACTAACTATTTAGCAGTCTTATGGCTTGGGGTAGAAGCTGCTAAGACTTGGCGTGCGGTAGCAGAGAGAACATGCATGTGTGTGCGCCTGTGGACATGTAGCCTAGTGGTTAAGAGCATTGGGCCAGTAGCCAATGAGAGGCTGGTTTGAATCCCCTAGCCGAATCGGTGAAAAATCTGTCAATGTGCCCTTGAGGAAGGCACTTAACTATAATCGCTCTGGATTAGCAAATGCTAAATGACCCCAAAATGTTTTTTTTTTAATGTAGTGTGTGCCCACACTAAACAGAAAGCGGGTGGGTCTGTTTTTTGTTCCATTTGAATGCTTTCTCCACCACAGCTAGTGTTGATTCCCTTGCTCTCCCACACGTATTCCTCCGCCGGTTGGACACAGAGTCCCACTGCTGGCATTAAGATGGAAGGAAGGATTACAGAGGAGCTCTGCCTTCCCATACAGGACCGAGCGCTACACTCTCCACAACAGCACAACTCTCCAGAACATTGCAGCAAAAACCTACGCACTGGCTGTCGGCATCAAATAACTAATCCTTTTGGATGAACACCAGGCATCTCACAGAGGCTCGCAGAGGAACAAACTGGGAAGAAATGGGTCCCTTTAAGACGGAAAAATACACAGTGTCTTTTAGAATAAAAGTTTTCCTCCACTGTTGGGGAGAGCGATTGTTAATATTGCTGATTATATTGGGTTACATTGGCGTCCATATTTTCTCGACAGTTCGGGGGATTCCCCCAAGGATACCCGGCGATGACATATTTCCTTTGAACAGCAATGATAAGGCTGATTAAATTTATTCTGAATAATGTAGAATATCTTTGCGATCTGAATTTAAAAATGAAATATGTTATCAGACGTAGTCAGTGGTGAACACGTGTTTGACCAATACAAGCGCATATGTGCGATTCCATGCACAAACATGCACACATATGCACGCATTGTGTGTCAGTGTGTGTCAGCGTGTGTCAGTGTGTGTCAGCGTGTGTACGACACTGAGTTGGATGCACCCTCCCTTTCATTCTGTGAAAGTGCGTGTAAAGCCAGAGATGACAGCCAACAGTGTCCATATGGTAGTTCTAAGGAGCCATGACTGCTGCTATTTCTTTGCCAAAGAAATTCTCTCTCTCTCTCTCTCTCTGCATGCTGGGAGTATTTGGTGCATGCTGGGAATTGTATGATCGAGTGTTTTCTGGACTTAGATTGCCTGTGTTTTCTTTCTTGTCTCCCTTTCTTGGTGGTTTTCCTTTTTCTATGCATGATTAAGGTTATTGTTTATTTAATTTATTTGTTGTGGTAGAATTAAGTATATTGTTTTTCTTGTCTGAATTGCCCTGGCTTTGGCAGGGATGACGACCCACATGGGGATGCCGTCCCTGTCACTTCGGTACGGCTTTAGGTGTATTACTGAAGCTGCTGTCGCTGTGGAGGAGTTTCTGGTCGCCGTAGGAGAGAAGGTAGGCTATGAAAATGTCTCTTATGCATCGTGGATGAATAAAGAGGTGGTGGTTTTTCTTAAAGAAGAGCGCCTTGTTGATGGTTGAGCATGGCGTACTTCTTAAAGGTATGTTTATTCAAGTTACGCCACTTTTTCTCTCCGTCAACAAGGGCAACGATTTCGAAGGTACTGCCATGTATTCCCAATGAGCTATTGGAGGGGGAGTTATTGCAGATTTGTAAGTTTGTAAGTTCAATTAAGATTGTCCCGTTGGGTTGCAAACACCCGGCTTTGAAGCAGGTTATGTCGTTTTGATGACAGACGTTCATGTTTTTGGACTCACCGGAGCAGACTATGCAGTTATAGTTTAAAGTCAAGTATGACAACAGACTATATATGGCTTATGCTAGTACGGGAAGTCAACGGTGTTTTGAGTGTGGGGATGTTGGCCACAAGCAACATGTTTGACCGAAACGGGAGAAGTTGGAGGGAGGGGTGCAGGTGGTCCTCGTAACGCCTGGGCCCACTGATGTAGGGAGAGGTGGGCCGACAGTGGTAGACCAGCCACAAGCACCTGTTGCTGAGGAACAAGTTGTCTGTGTTGAGGGTATGGAGTTGCAGCTTGTACCAGAGGGCAACATAGCGTGTGATGTGCAGCATAAAAATATTGTTGTAGGAGGAAAAGACGGATCTGGGGAGACATTTCCTCAGACTGCTGATGGGGTTCATGTGGAGCTTGTCTCCCAGCTAGTAGAGGAGATGCCCGGTACGATGGGGTGCAAGTGGGGAGTGTTGAGAGGGATGTGGCTGAGGGGAGTCAGGGGTCTGTGGCCTCAGTTGAGGAAAATCAGGAGAAGGATATGGATATCTCTTTTGATATGATAGCAGCTGGCGATGACTCAATTTACAATCTAGAGGAGGTAAATGGGTTCTTTGATCAGACTTTTGGGAAATCTGGGAAATTGGCAGATTTTTGGGATGTTGATAAATTTGTGAGGTCAGCTGTGGTGTTACAGAAGACGGTGGGGTTGGACCAGGTGAGTGTGAAGAAGCGTTTTCGCTTGAGGGAATGTGCTACTGCTGTCACGGCAGCAAAAAGGTAGTGGGAAACGTGGTAAGGTTAAAAGAAAATTAAAACAATTATGATGATCATCCCTCATAGGGTGTTTTATTTTCTTTGTCTGGTTTCTCTGTGGTTTGTTACACTTTTTCTTTCTCTTTTCTATATGGAGGTACTGAGGGTAGGTTCTCTCAATCTTAAAGGGACAGGAATAAGAAGGCTTGGGTATTAGAAGTAATAAAACAGAAAAGGCTTAATGTCGTTTTTCTACAGGAGACACAAAGTGATGAGGTTGACTGGGGTATGTGGTGGGAGGGGCAGCATATATTCAGTCACGGTGCTAATTTCAATGCTGGGGTGGCAATGTTGTTTTCCTCAGTCTTAGTGGTGACTGTGGTATCTACAACAGAGATTGTCAAGGGTCAGGATGTTATGTTTTTTTTGTTAGTTTTTTAAAATGATTGTTTATGCTCCTAATGAGGGTACAGAGCATATTGCTGTATTTGCTAAAATAAAGACAACCTTAAGACAGTGTGACCAAGAGGGGTGTATGGTTTTAAGGGGGACTGGAACTTTACAGTGGATTTTACTGTTGACCGCACTGCTGAAGAACGAAAGTTTCTATTAGACAAATTCAGGTATGTTTATCCTCATCACAGTTCACTTTCTTAGCAGCCACATACAAACAGCATGATCACTTTTCTCGTTGTATAATTCCTTCTTGCATCTACATGCTCTCCTCCTCTCACATTTTCCCTTCGCTTGTGGACTTCATTGCACAACATAACCACTGTCTGTGACCAAAACTTACATCGTCACCATATTAGCCAACGTCATAGTTAACGTAGCTACTAGAACTAACGAGTTAGTAAACCCACTACAATCATGCAGCACAGTTTACAGAAGGCAGATTAGTTTTTACACCGGTGGGCCCCAGTGGCAATACATTCATAAAATCAAAAGCTTGCCTTGACTTGGAAGAGTTCCAGTGTTGGATAGCCATAGCCAGCTAGCTAACATAGCATCCCTCTCTCTTAACTAGGCAAGTCAGTTAAGAACACATTCTTATTTTCAATGACGGCCTAGGAACGGTGGGTTAACTGCCTTGTTCAGGGGCAGAATGACAGATTTTTACCTTGTCAGCTCAGGGATTCAATCTTGCAACCTTATGGTTAACTAGTCCAACGCTCTAACCACCACCACATCACGAGGAGCCCGCCTGTTAAGCGAATGCAGTAAGAAACCAAGGTAAGTTGCTAGCTAGCATTAAACTTAATCAATCATAATCACTAGTTATAACTACACATGGTTGATGATATTACTCGTGTATCTAGCGTGTCCTGCGTTGCATATAATCGATACAGTGCGCATTCGCGAAAAAGGACTGTCGTTGCTCCAACGTGTACCTAACCATAAACACCAATGCCTTTCTTAAAATCAATACACAGAAGTATATATTTTTAAACCTGCATATTTAGCTAAAAGAAATCCAGGTTAGCAGGCAATATTAACCAAGTGAAATTGTGTCACTTCTCTTGCGTTCATTGCACGCAGAGTCAGGGTATATGCAACAGTTTGGGCCACCTGGCTCATTGCGAATGGATTTTTCCAGAATTTTACGTAATTATGACATAACATTGAAGGTTGTGCAATGTAACATGAATATTGAGACTGATGGATGCCACCCGTTAGATAAAATACGTATTTCACTGAAAGAATAAACATCTTGTTTTCGAGGTGATAGTTTCCAGATTAGACCATATTAATGACCTAAGGCTCGCATTTCTGTGTGTCATTATGTTATAATTAAGTCTATGATTTGATAGAGCAGTCTGACTGAGCGATGGTAGGCCCCAGCAGACTCGTAAGCATTCATTGAAACAGCACTTGTGTGTTTTAATAGCAGCTCTGCTGTTTATGACTTTAAGCCTATCAACTCCTGAGATTAGGCTGGTGTAACGGTGATGTGAAATGGCTAGCTAGTTTGCGGGGTGCGCGCTAATAGCGTTTCAAACGTCGCTCACTCTGAGACTTGGAATAGTTGTTCCCCTTGCTCTGCATGGGTAACACTGCTTCGAGGGTGGCTGTTGTCGTTTTGTTCCTGGTTCGAGTCGAGGTAGGAGCGAGGAGAGGTACGGAAGCTGTACTGTTAACACTACTAAAGTGCCTATAAGCAATACTAAAGTGCCTATAAGAACATCCAATAGTCAAAGGTATATGAAATACAAATGGAATAGAGAGAAATAGTCCTATAATTCCTATAATAACTACAACCTAAAACTTCTTACCTGGGAATATTGAAGACTCCTGTTAAAAATAACCACCAGCTTTCATATGTTCTCATGTTCTTAGCAAGGAACTTAAACGTTAGCTTTCTTACATGGCACATATTGCACTTTTACTTTCTTCTCCAACACTTTGTTTTGCATCATTTAAACCAAATTGAAGATGTTTCATTATTTATTTGAGGGTAAATTAATTTGAATGATGTATTATATTAAGTTAAAATAAGTGTTCATTCAGTATTGTTGTAGTTGTCATTATTTCAAATACATTTTAAAAATCGTCCGATTAATCGGTATCGGTAATTTTTGGTCCTCCAATAATCGGTATCGGTGTTGAAAAATCATAATCGGTCGACCTCTGAGGGAGTGAAATTATCCAGCTCAATTATGTAATAAATAATTCAATCCAAAATTACAACCAATTGATTACAGCATTACCCCAAAAATGGAGAAGGCAAGTGGCAGCAGGAGGAGGTAGGACATTGGTCTGTCTGCCCAATTTAAAGGATCAAAACAAAAATAGCATAAATAGGAAAGTATTCCAGTTGAATTTGAGGATGTTGACATCTGTGTCATACAGATTGCAAAAAGCTGGGACGAGACTTTTGATGTTCCCCATGGCACAGTTGATATAGACGACGCAAGTTTCAAGACTTTGTTTATTTTCAACAAAAATGATTGTACAGAATTCTTGCCACCAACAAAATGTTGAATATTTGGGGCATACAATCATCGCAGCTCTCCAGATTTTGTTGTGAGGATACAGAATCAATAGACCATTTGTTCTAGTATTGCCCGTCCACCAATGTGCCAACAACCAACAAAATGAACAAAAGAGAAAAACAACAATGAAAAAACTAAAGACATCAAGGAAAACAAAAATCAAAACAGCAAGGCTAACTCTATGCGTTGGAGTGCATGTGTGGCACTATTTACATGTGTGTATGTGTGTGTGTCCGTGTGTGTGCACGTGTGCGTTTAAATGCGATTGTGTGTGTGTATGCATGTGTACGCGCGTACAAGCAGCCTCCAGCAAAAAGGTATTGGATGTAACAGCGGTCCCCTCAGTGTCATTCAAACATACTTTAAAAAAATGTATTTTTACTTAATTTTTTACTTTTACCTTTGACTGTCATTCTATCCCTCGCCCAGCAACATCACTCCCGCTTGTCTCCAATTCCACATTTCAACCCTCAATTTCCCTCTGTCCACCCCACTTATCTCTGCTGGCCACCCTCTTCAGATTTCTACCAGCCATATATCTTTCAACTATGCTGTGTATGTTTAACATACAATGTAAATCTGTCTAATCTAATAGAATCCACAGATTGCGGGTTGAAGATACTTTTACTACGAGTATTAGTAATTGACTGACCAGGTCTCTCCAGATCTCCCCAACAATGCTATTTCTAAGGTCAATTTTAGATGCATGTTATGTTTTTCATCCATTCTTTTAACCTCAGACCAGAAACAAGCTACTGGGACAGTGGCAAGGCATTTTTTTTTTCAAAATATATACTTTAATGTTCACTAGTTGGACACGCTAACGCAGCCGGGTACTAAACTGTAAACCAATCACAACTTTTGTACCAGCCACGGTACAATCTCTACTGATCACGTTTCCAATCACATTATCTAGACAGCTGGTGACATCTCAAGAGAGATCTCCGTCTGACAAATTGTCATCAGGTAAGTTAAAGTTATTTCTAATCAAACTATTTAGTTATAGAAACATGACACCATCAATGCAAGCTATAAAATGACTCCCAATTTAGAACACAGCAACCTTAGAAATGTAAGTAGTGTAACGCTCGTTGTCGGTGGAAGGAAGAGTGGACTAAAAGCGCAGCGTGTAAAAGTGTTCATGATATTTATTTACAAGAAACACTCAAACAAAAATTACAAATCCAAAAACGAACGCGAACAGTTCCGTCAGGCACAGACACTAAACAGAAAATAACACCCCACAAAACCCAAACGGAAAATCACAACTTATATATGATCCCCAATCAGAGACAACGATAGACAGCTGCCTCTGATTGGGAACCAAACTCGGCAAACCAACAAAGAAAAAGAAAACAGATTTTTCCCACCCGAGTCGCACCCTGACCTAACCAAACATAGAGAATAAATAAGGATCTCTAGATCAAGTAGATCTGGAGCAGATAGCTTTATCATTCGCTGCATGTCATTATGGGACAAGGAGTTGTTTATTCCAAGTAATAATTGAAGTCAACAAACACACTGTGGTCAAATCTATTCTTGTTGGATTATGCAAGGCTTTAGCTAAGTCATTATTGTTTAGGAGCTATTACTTGAATTGCATGACTAATATAAAGTTAAATATTCTAACCCTCTACTTTTCTTTCCCTGAAAGTGAATTTTCAGTCTAAAGGCAAATAGCCCCAAATCCTACAATCTGTGCACGTAAATAGATTTGATGTACATTATATGATGTTTTAGGGCATTCACTTTTACCCTCTGAAAAATCTTTTGAAGCAATCATTAACAGTTTCATTTTAAAGGGACGGGGGGGGATGTTTTATTGGAATGAATTGCGGATCTCTTTAACAGGAGAGGATTTTCTGCAGGAGAGGATTTGATGTACTTTACTTTCTCAGTCACTGCCCTTCTCTCCGGCTCCACAAAGAGTTTCCACTGAAGCAGAGTGCATCAATATTAGAAATGCCCGTGAAATTCTACGGATTCCTCCGTGCACTGTATATCATTTCACGGATAGAGGGGGATTCTGACATCCTTCATCTCCTCTTTCCACCCTGCCCGACTCAGAATAAGAGGACATATCACCTTTCACTGGCGACAAGACAGGTGTAATAAAACAAGACTGAAACATGTATCCTCCCCTGCAGCATGGTCCACTACATTGTTTTTACCCCCATCGTTGGTTGATGGATTTGGTCTGTATGAAAAACACAGGACACAGCTAGGCATAGTTGGCATTAGGCTATGGCAGATATAAAAAAAATGGCTGCCATTGAGAATACCCCCATTTACGGCCCCTCTGTAACCTCTCATTATCAAAAGTAACAGTATCCCCACATCTAGAGGTCGAATCTTATCATCCTCTCCATCTAGAAGGAAGCATTACTGAGCAACATAAAGCAGGGCTACCTGTGGTGACTGGGTCAGAGAGGTGGAGGATGTGCCTCCTTCTCACACCATGGATCTAGGCAACTCCAGCTGTGTTCACAACAGAAGCCAGGAAACAGCCCATTTCAAAAACAGACAAAAACTATTGCTGTCAAAAAGATATAGAAAAATAGTATTTTTTACTCAAGCAATAAGACTTTTCCTTTACTTTTATAAAGTAACAACAATTGGACAACTTTGATTCAGCAGCACCAGATTTTACTTTAAAGTTTAATGAAATTAGGGTTTGAGATTGAGATTCCTCCCGCTGTTTTCTATTTACTTGAAGAGATAAAAATGCATAATAAAAACATTTATTCATGTTTTTCTGTGGAAATGAAACAAATCGTTCTGGCAAGGCATGTGCAGTAGGGAGGGACACAAAACTTTTGAAGACCTCTGGCTTTGTAGTTGGCTAGCAAGGCAAGAGACATTTTTAAATCTTAAACATATTTCCCTAGGTGGTGGGCCATACATAGCAAGCTATCTGCTTTAGTTTTCTAGATGATCAATCTCTGTCTAAGGAGGAGCTGGTTTTTACATATTCTGTATATTTATTTATTCTGAACACATTTCCATTTGTTGGCAATGTAAATTCTTGCAATTCTTTTCAAAATACATACTATAATGTTCACTATCTAGACAGGCACATGCAGCCGAGTACTAAACTGTAAACCAATCCCAACTTGTGTACCAGCCATTGTCTTTTTGCCTTGTTGTAACTTATTTTTTTAGTTGTTTTGTACATAATCTCTTATGACCGAAAAATAACTTCTGGACATCAGAACAGCGATTACTCACCACGAACTGGAAGAAGCTTTTTCCTTTAATGACTCCGACAAGTCCGACTTGAAGGATGTACTGCTTTCCTGGGAACAGGCCCAAATCCCTGTCATTTGCGTGAAGAGAAGATGGAAAAAAGGGGGGCGGAGTTCGGGCTGCCTTCTGAGAATTCGTAGGCGAGCAAGTAAAACCCCACTGCTATCCGTTCTATTGGCAAACATGCAAACATTGGAAAATAAAATCGAAGACCAACGAGCAAGATTCAACTACCAACGGGACATTAAAAACTGTAATATCTTATGTTTCACTGAGTCGTGGCTGAACGATGACATGAACATCATACAGCTGCAGAGTTTGACACTGTATAGGCAGGATAGAACAGCAGCCTCTGGTAAGACAAGGGCAGTCTATGTATATTTGTAAACAACAGCTGGTGCATGATATCTAAGGAAGTCTCAAGGTTTTGCTCACCTAAGGTAGAGTATCTCATAATAAGCTCTAGACCACACTATCTACCTAGAGAGTTTTCATCTGTATTTTTTGTAGCTGTCCACATACCACCACAGACTGATGCTGGCACTAAGACTGCACTCAATGAGCCATAAGCAAACACTCATCCAGAGGCGGCGCTCCTAGTGGGAATTTAATGCAGGGAAACTTAAATTCGTTCTACCAAATTTCCACTAGCATGTTAAATGTACATCCAGGGGGAAAAAAACTCTGGACAACATTTACTCCACACACAGAGACATGTACAAAGCTCTCCCTCGCCCTCCATTTGGCAAATCTTACCATAATTCTATCCTCCTGATTCCTGCTTACAAGCAAATATTAAAGCAGGAAGCACTAGCACCCCAACCAGAAGCCATGGATTACAGGCAACATCCGCACTGAGCTAAAGGGTAGAGCTGCCACTTTCAAGGAGCAGGACTCTATCCTGCAAGCTTATAAGAAATCTCGCTATGCCCTCCGACGAACCACCAAACAGGCAAAACGTCAATACAGGACTAAGATCGAATCATACGACACCGGCTTCGACGCTCGTCGGATGTGGCAGGTCTTGCAAACTATTACAGACTACAAAGGACAGCACAGCCGAGAGCTGACCAGTGACACGAGCCTACCAGACGAGCTAAATTACTTCTATGCTTGCTTCGAGGCAAGTAACACTGAAACATGCATGAAAGCATCAGCTATTCCGGAAGACTGTGTGATCACGCTCTCCACAGCCAATGTGAGTAAGACCTTTAAACAGGTCGACATTCACAAGGACGCAGGGCATGACGGATTACCAGGACGTGTACTGCGAGCATGTGCTGACCAATTGGCAAGTGTCTTCACTGACAATTTCAACCTCTCCTTGTCTGAGTCTGTAATACCAACATGTTTCAAGCAGACCACCATAGTCCTTGTGCCCTAGAACACCAAGCTAACCTGCCTAAATGACTACTGACCGGTAGCACTCACGTTTGTAGCCATGAAGTGCTTTGAAATGCTGGTCATGGCTCACACCAACTGCCCTAATAGATCCTAATAGATCCACAGATGATGCAATCTCTATTGCACTCCACACTGCCCTTTCCCACCATTGACTACAGCTCAGTGTTCAACACCATAGTGCCATCAAAGGTCATCACTAAGCTAAGAACCCTGGGACAAAACACCTCCCTCTGCAACTGGATCCTGGACTTCCTGATGGGCCGTCCCCAGGTGGTAAGGGCAGGTAACAATACATCCGCCACACTGATCCTCAACACTGGGGGCCCATCAGGGGTACGTGCTCAGTCCTCTCATGTACTCCCTGTTCACTCATGTATGTCCAGGCACGACCCCAACACCATCATTAAGTTTGCCGATGATCACCGACAACCAAGAGACAGCCTGTAGGGAAAAGGTCAGAGACCTGGCCGTGTGGTGCCAAGATAGCAACCTCTCCCTCAAAGCGATCAAGACAAATGAGATGATTGTGGACTACAGGAAAAGGAGGACTGAGCACGCCACCATTCTAATCGATAGGACTGTAGTTGAGCAGGTTGAGAGCTTCAAGTTTGTTGGTGTCCACATCGCAAACGAACTAACGTGGTCCAAGCACACCAAGACAGTCGTGAAGAGGGCACGACAAAACCTATTCCCCCTCAGGAGACGGAAAAGATTTGGCATGGGTCCTCAGATCCTCAAAAGGTTCATAAAGAGCATCCTGACTGGCTGCATCACTGCCTGGTATGGCAACTGCTCAGCCTCCGACTGCAAAGCATTACAGAAGGTAGTGTGTATGGCCCAATACATCACTGCCCCCCCCCCCTTTCACGCTGATGCTATTCTCTGTTATTATCTATGTATAGTCACTTTAATAACTCTACCTACATTTATATATTACCTCAATTACCTGAACTAACCTGTGCCCCCGCACGTTGACTCTGTACCGGTACGCCCTGTATATAGCCTTGCTATTGTTATTTTACTGCTGCTATTTAATTATTTGTTACTTGTATTTCTTATTATATTATTATATTTGTAAAAGTTTTTATATATAACTGCAATGTTGATTAGGGCTTGTAACTAAGCATTTCACTGTAAGGTCTCTATACCTGTTGTATTCGGTGCATGTGACAAATAAGATTTGATTTGGTAATATCTCTGCTGATCACGTTGCCAATCACCTTATATAGACAGCTGGTGACAAATCTCAAGAGAGATCTCCGTCTGACAAGTTGCTATCAGGTAAGTCTTTTAGCTCTTTCCAATCTATTTAGTTATGGAAACATGATACCATCAATGCAATCTATAAAATGCCTCACAACACAGCAACCGTAGTGATTTAGCGAGCTTGCTAGTGAGCTAGCTAGTTGCAACAAGTAGATCCGGAGCAAATAGCTTTATCACTAGCTAGCATGTCATAAGAATTTGTTCTTAACTGACTTGCCTGGTTAAATAAAGGTAAAAAAAAAATCCAGGACAAGGAGTTGTTTATTCAATGTAATAATTTAAGTCAACAAAAATCTATATGACATGTAGTCTAAATCTCATACAGTCATCGGGGCAGAACCCATACATTTAATTCATACTGAAACATGTAAAATGCTACATTAATAGTTGGAATAGGATAGTTGGAGCTGGAGTCCGTCAGAATCATTTTCTAGCTCACAAACTACATTCTTTTTCTGTGATTATTTATGTTACTCATTCTTGTCTCTCACTTTTGTCTCACGTGGTCTATTCAACTCTCATGTGTCCTGCTCTCAGAGCTCAAACACAGTGCTATTAACCAATCAGGGACTGATTCCCTCACCTGTGAGGAGAACCATCCTGCTGCAGGTTGAACTAGCCCTGCCATCAGTATTTAGACATTGGGACCACATGCATTTGCCTGTTGTCTTTTCTTTGTTGGTTTTGTCTTACACAGTCTAGTGCATTTTAAAGTGGAAGAAACACCAACTACAGATACACATGCTTTTTTGAGCATCTCAAAGACTAAATTCAATGTGGAATTAGTTTAACAAGTCCCTGTCAGGAGCCCAGGCTTATGCCATAGATGATAGTTCTCGTCTTTGGACCACATAATATTTAGACTGCATTCTTCTAAGGGACTTGTCTCTCTCGGTCAGCTACATTGGTGACCAGGGTGGGATCCTTTCGATATGCCTATGAGGCCAGGGCACACACATTCTCCTAAAGAGAAGGGGCAATACTGAAGCATGCATTGATGACCGTTCGACAGTCTCTATCAGAGATCAATTTGTATTGCACCTTTTTTTTTATGTCAGTCACTGATAGTCAGTCAATTAGCCCATGTCAGCTAACATTTTTTAGATTTCTAAGTTAATTTAGCGGCCAGGTATCTAAACCTATTATCATGGTCGAATTACCGGCCGAGGGGCCCACATTGATTTTGTTAGTCAGTCTCACTCAGATATTATATTCAAAACTGCAAACATTTCTCTCCACCCAATAGCAACATTTGTGGAATTGCTTGAAATTAGTTATAAAATAGCAACATTTTCTATACACTGCATGGCAAAATGTTTAGAATTGCACAGAAAATAAATTAAAGATCTTCTCTTTCAAGAGGGGGGTCACTAAAATGTTTTGCTCGCAGTGTGTGTGTGTGTGTGTGTGTAGGGGGGGTATAGATGTGGGTATGCAGGCCTGCGAGCAACTGCAGCCCCCCATTATGACTTCTGTCTTTTTTGTGGGCCCCACCCCCATCAAAGTTGCCCATTCCTGGCATAGATGGTGAAGCTCTCATTTATGGAGTGCAACATTGTAAGATTGTGCCCTCCTAGACACTTGTTATACATTGATTGACAAGTTAAACTATATTTAGATACTTCAAATACTGCCTGAGACACCACACTTGCTATTTGTCTCTGTGAAACACTGTTTGTGACAGTGTTCTTTGTTGGAATGTATATGCATGAAACGTACATTATGGAAAACATGTCTCACACTCAGTCACAGTCAGTAGAATAATGAATGGATTGGCAAGATTTTGGGACCGTCAACTTTTAAAAGGTTAGTAGGAATGTTAATATACTAAATATACTCACATTCACTGAACATTTAGTATTTGAAACTCAGACATTAATTTCCCAACTGCTGTTTCTATAATCCTGCAGGCTCGTTATCATTCTCCATAACTTATATTCAAATGCATCCAACATTATGCAGGCCCACCATGGTATTGGGCAGCTACTATTTGAGACCTCATCTGGTTTAGAAATCAAACTCTGGTTATCTTACTGCAGAGCACATTGTACAACAATTTTTAGAGACTATTGTATTACAATGTATGCTATAAGTGCAAGCTATGCCACATGTATTGGCTAATATGCATATATAGCTGTTTTTTAAATTTATTCTAACATACAGTATCAGTCAAAAGTTTGGACACACCTACTCATTCAAGGGCTTTTCTTAATTTTGACTATTTTCTACATTGTAGAATAATAGTGAAGGCATCAAAACTATGAAATAACACATATGAAATCATGTAGTCACCAAAAAAAAGTGTTAAACAAATCAAAATATATTTTATATTTGAGATTCTTCAAAGTAGGTATCCTTTGCCATGATGACAGCTTGGACACTCTTGGCATTCTCTCAACCGGCTTCATGACATAGTCACCTGGAATGCATTTCAATTAACAGGTGTGCCTTGTTAAAATGTTATTGGTGTTGTGACAAGGTAGGGCTGGTATACAGAAGATAGCCCTATTTGGTAAAATACCAAGTCCATATTATGGAAATAACAGCTGAAATAAGCAAAGAGAAACTACAGTCCATCATTACTTTAAGACATACAGTTCAGTCAATACGGAACATTTCAAGAACTTTGAAAGTTTCTTCAAGTGCAGTCGCTAAAACCATCAAGCGCTATGATGACACCGTCTCTCCTGAGGACCACCACAGGAAAGGAAGACTCAGAGTTACCTCTGCTGCAGAGGATAAGTTAATTAGTGTTAACTGCACCTCAGAAATTGCAGCCCAAATAAATGCTTTACAGAGTACAATAACATACACATCTCAACATCAACTGTTCAGAGGAGACTTTGTGAATCAGGCCTTCATGGTAGAATTACTACAAAGAAACCTCTACTAAATAATAAGAAGAGACTTGCTTGGACCAAGAAACACAAGCAATGGACATTAGACTGGTGGAAATCTGTCCTTTGGTCTAATGAGTCCAAATTTGAGATCTTTGGTACCAACCGCCGTGGCTTTGTCAGACGCAGTGTAGGTGAACAAATGATCTACAAATGATCTCCACACGGTGGTTTCCACCGTGAAGCATGGACGAGGAGGTCTGATAGTGTGGGGGTGCTTTGCTGGTGACACTGCCTGTGATTTATTTAGAATTCAAGGCACACTTAACCAGCATGGCTACCACAGCATTCTGCAGCGTTACGCCATCCCATCGGGTTTGCACTTAGTGGGACTATCATTTGTTTTTCAACATGACAATGACCCAAAATAAACCTCCAGGTTGTGTAAGGGCTATTTGACGAAGATAGGAGTGTGATGGAGTGCTGCATCAGATGACCTGGCCTCCACAATCACCGACCTCAATCTAATTGAGATGGTTTGGGATTCCTCCACAGATTGAAGGAAAAGCAACCAACAACTGCTCAGCATATGTGGGAACTCCTTCAAGACTGTTGGAAAAGTGTTCCTTATGAAGTTGGTTGAGAGAATGCCAAGAGTGTGCAAAGCTGTTATCAAGGCAAAGGTTGGTGCTTTGAAGAATCTCAGATATCAAATATGTGTTTTTTAACACTTTTTTGGTTACTACATGATTCCATATGCGTTTTTCTTAGTTGTGATGTCTTCACTATTATTCTACAATGTAGATAAATAGTCAAAATAAAGAAAAGCCCTTGAATGAGTAGGTGTGTCCAAACTTATGACTGGTACTGTACATGACCAACACACACCTTTCTATCAACATGCTTTTATTTGGGTTTCAATGCAAAGTATATGATTGAATGTCTATTTAAGCATGCAGCTAGTTACTTGAAATGAGACATATAATCATGCCAAAACGTGATTAAAAAATGTAGTTCACTGACAAATTGACATTTACAGTAGCTGGCTAGGCCAGTCAAACTGTGCCATTGGCTAGCTTTCAATAAATTGGCTAAATGGTCAATAGAGTTACTTCTTCATAAGATCAAGACAATTCGTATTGCATGCTGGGTATTTCAAATGCACTCAAAAAATCTAATCTTATTTCTAGATATGTCTGTTCCTCGTCATCAGACAGCAGCTCACAAGAGGCTGTGATTACATCATAGATAGAAGCAGGCCTTTGGCTGAAATATACTTTGTATGAGAAAAAGTGCAAGAATTTAATTATCTACTCTCTCGACAGGGATTGATTGACTTCACGTTTTTTGGAGGCTGCTGGAGGGCCCTGGCTGCATTCTGGAGCTTCTCTTCCACACTTAAGGTCACCCAGGTGTTGGTCTGAGAGAAATCATAAACCTGCATGCTTCTACGTGCCCTATGCTGCTCAACAATCACCATGCCAGCACTCAAAACCATCATCAGTCCAGCCTCATACCATTTTGTTCCACCTAAACCCTTCATTTCCCAAGACTTTCTCCATCAAAAACGAAGGCCTTTAAAGGATTTATCAACCTTTGTTTTTCCTCTAGAGAACTGTTTTTGTACCAGTAAGGTTAAGGCTCTTAGGTATTGGGTCTGCTGTAGGTGTGTGAGATGAGTGGATTCCCAAACACCTGTGCTGTGTTCTGTGCTACTTACCTGTATTGTGTTGTGTCACTGCCATAGGTTCACTCACGGGGCATCGCCCGTCAATCACAGCCTGCACGTCTCTTCCCACCACACCAGAGGGAATGGCCAACCTGGAGAGCACACACACACCAACACACACAATCTGCTCAGTTTACACATGGAAACATGCTTCGATCAGCTCAAACACAGATCATGTGTAAATAGCTAGAGGAATTTTGAAAATCCAATGGATGTGGAATTCCTGTACAAGTAGTGGTCAAATTAGCCCCTTCCAATAATACAAATCTAGTCCTGGTGGATGCATAAGAGCTATTTATTGAGCATCAACGCAATAGACAGCCTCAACTTAAGTCCTTATGATGTAATGCTTTGTGTTTGATGAATTTGATAAAGATTTTCAGAGCAGCATTACTAAAAAAACTCTGATTCCTCTTATAACCCAGTGGAATCTGAATCTGAATATGACCGTCAAATGCCCTGCAAAGGGGATTTTGTTTCTAGACGTATCCATAGAACAGCCTACGAGATGCAGGGGAGGGGATCCCAGTCTCTGGGCGGATTTCTGAGAGCTTTGCGACAACGCTTTAACACACCGTAAGAATGGTTCCTCAGGCAGACCCCAGCCTGTCAGTGTCTGCAAATCCTGTCTGATAAATAAAAAATGAAAGAAAAAAAAAACTATGAGGTGCACTCACTCACAGTGTGGGAGCTCAAACTGAATATAGATGAAATGCACATCCATACCAATGTAGTCTGCTCCTGCTCCTGCAGCTGGAGCCTGAGTCTCTAATCAAGATAGGTGGCAAAGGGTGGCATGTTACCAAGTCTGCCATCTAAATAGTGCCCAAGTGGGACATAATAAAGATGACTCATGCACACTGAGTATGATGATACGAGGAAATAGTTGTCTTACTGAATACAGTGAAGAGGGACAAAACAGTAGAATCAAAGAGCTACCTAAACTGTGCCATAACACAAGTAATTGCGTTCCACTAGTTTGAACAGACAGAAAACACAGACACCTCCCAGACAGACAGCTGAATGAGTTTGCTTGACAGAAACATGGATAAATAGTGTGAAGCCTATTGTAGCAGTGTAGACCTCTCAACTACATTGAAGATAATTCAATCTGACAGAGAATAATTGTGATAAGAAAGTGTTTAATAACCTACTTCATATAATTACAACCTAGCGCACCTGCCAAACTCATTAGCTCTGTGATATTAGGGTGAAGGATTGAGCCGCATTTATGTAAATTGAGAGCTTGATGAAGTTATAATAAATTGGATAGCACTGGATTATGAGGCTTTATGGGGTAGAGACATGTGTGGCTTCCTATTCTTGCAAAAATGTTCAGTTCAAAAGACACATGAGTCATAAACATGTCAACTGCATAGGGAGATATGTGCAAGACCGATTGCTTTCTGCTTTTTTTGCAAGACTTCAGGGAATAAATGTTTGCTTTCTAACATAAATAGAGCCTTCAAATCAATTTCAGGCCTAACCTATTTTCATAATGATCTATCTCTATTCATCTAGCACTTGGATGTGCCATACACTGCAACAAAGAGCCGAAGGTATAAGAGGATTTCGATTCATTCACCCCTTAAAACCCTTGACTGCTCAAACTCATCAACACACACTCATCTATCAGTATTTGAATTCCATCTGTATAAATATGCAGAACATTCTTTGAACACAGTTAGTTTTCGACTAACGACACAAGCTAATGGTCGCTTTTTTCTTTAGCCTATATTGAAAGGAGGATTCTGCTTTCCCATTAAGTGGCTAATGTTCCATAAGATTGACAGATCATCACATTTGCACAGCTATTTTTGCTTCTGTGATGGGCCATCGTGCAAGATAAACAAAGTGCAATGCAGAATCTTACACACAGGAAGAGAACTTGATCTCTCAGCCTCTTAGCAGCCACATCTGCTTAAGGGACAGATCAACATTTACTGGGGAAGAAGGGTGGTCCAAACTAAGGGAGGGTTGTCAAACTTTCTTTTTTTTTTGCTTCGGGGAGGGTTATGTGGTTTTTGGGTTGGCACAGGGGAGGGTAGTGCGTTTTTTCCCCTGCTTTATATTTGCTCTTCTGCTTTTATTTTCACTATAAACTATGGCTTGAATTACTTTTGACATTACCCTACAAAAACATAGAAATGTTTGGTATGGTGTGGCTATTATTAAGCTTTAGTTACTGCAGGCCTATGATACAAAGGCAGTGCGCCAAGGCGCTCCAACTGACTCCGACTGTTCAACTTGAGGTGAGGAAGAATGTTTCAGGCCTACCAGAGCTACTCCTATAATCTAACAATATAATGCTTATCTTTATACAAAATATTTGAATAAAAAATCTCTGACAGCTGAAATGTAATGTGGACAATTATTGTTTTAAGAAAGTACCCCCCTAAAAAGGCTATACCTAGCTAGATATACCCTAAAGACTCTGGCAAGTGCGCAAGTCCAGTGTTACTTTGATTATGCCGGCACATCATGGTTCACCAGCAGCCCCAAACATCTAAATAATAAGCCTCCAGCCAAACAAGCTTGTAAGAATTGTACTTAAACTCCCCCCCCATATTCATCTGGAGGTTATTTCTGTGTCAGTATCTATGTAATGTGTCTGTATCTCTGTAATTGTGTATATTTGTATGTAAAACATAGGGACCACAATGGAAATAAGTCCCCGACTTTATTGTGCAATCCTGGTCACTATAAAAAATATTTGTGTATGTATTGTTTTTTAATTAACGGACAAATAAAATCTATCAATCAATCAATCTAAGCTGTGCAGCGGCCAATTGATAAATGGAAAGAGACATCTATTACAAAACTCTAAAGAGTTTAATAACATTTGGATATTGTCAAGCCAAGCCTTCAATACTGGGTAAGCCTACAAGGAAGGGACAGATGTATTTTCTGTTTGTCAAGACTGACAAAGTCAATTTATTGTGGTGTTGAAAACACAAACCATGAAATTGAAGTACTCGAAGTCGGTATGCTTTGTTTATTGGTTGCGTGGTCCATTGGTACAGAAACATTGGCACAGAAATTCGTTGCATATATTTTATAATTATAAATAGGGCATCAAAATGTTGAAAATCTGATTTTCCCCTAGCTAAACATTGTCTGCAGCTGGCTCTGATTGTATTGTAATGAAACAGGCAGGGAGTGTGAGCTAGTCTGTGGTGGTCGGCGAACCCACAACCTTCTGGCCTGTAAACTTGTGTGGCATTGACTGTGCCAGAAAAGCATGCTGAAGTGGCAAAGTCGATATCCACATTTATAAACAGAGGGTAGTTACATGTATTGTTATTTGTGGTCGTAGACATTAGTTTGAGTTAATTTTATGAGGGGGAGGGTGTTCAATTTATTTTAAAGTACAAGGGGAGGGTAATGTGACAATATTTGTAACGTTGGGGAGGGGAGCACATTTTTTTTAATGACACGTACATTTGGATCTGTCCCTAATCTCTCATGGCCAGACTGCGTAAATCGAGCATCTGACCAAATTACACCAGATTTTAGTTCTGTGAAATGAACATCTGCTAGGTATTTCTCACCTCATCCAGAGCCAAATCCTTTGACTTTCAAATGATGAGATCTGAATGACTTCTACCTATTCCATAGAGAGAGATGGAGATAAATGGAGAGAACTCTGCTCCAAACACAGGGCCGGTAATTAGTCAGCTGGCGAAAGAGAAATGGCTGCCAAGTGAGTCAGACTATCTTGGCCGTACTGTATCTCATTCTTAAAAATCACCAGAAGCTTTGCTTCAGAATGCTTTGCTACAACATGGATTGATTTAGAGAGATCATTGCTAATAATAATAGTAATATCTACAGGGAACACTTTGGTATGGTGAAATATGCTATCTAATGACCAACCTTTAAATACGCTGATCAGGAGTGTGTGGGTTTCACAAGCTATCACCAGTTCCCTTAATCAATGACTTCTGTTTAACCTAATGAGCATAGTTAGAATAACAAATGTTGTATTCGGGAAATATTGGACCTCTGTTTACGAGGTGGCAAGCTGTTTTTGATGTGGCTTGAATGTATGGTTGTTCTAATTCCCCAAAGAGCCAGCGTAGAAATGAACACTCTCCAGATCATAAATTCAACATTAGTAATTTATTCCCCGGCCTCCATCAGAACACTAATGAGGAAAACAAGGCATATTCAGAATTTTATACAGCAGGGGTATTTAACTCTTACCCTACGACAGGAATCATCAACTAGATTCAACCGCGGGCCAATTTTTTCTGGAGCGGATGGTCGGGGGGCCAGAACACAAATTTACACTGGCTATCTACTCCGATTTCAGGGAACTTTCGTCTGAGTGTGCCAGAACGCAGAATAACTGATGAATTTACGAATGTGCAACACTCGTTGAATATGACTGGTGTCAGTAAACGTCTGCAAATATTATTTTTCTTCAATTGTTGCCAGCAGCACAGTTACAGTCACCAGCACTCTGGATAACATGACAAGAGCCAAATAAAGGCGAGTAAAATGGTTAAAGTGAGGTGTTCTCTCTTTTGTGTCTGGAAGTAGCGTGCAAGCTAGCCAACTTTACCCAGTTAGCTTGGGTGCTTGACTGCCGTTGTGAGGTCAGAACGCTTGGATCAACTCTACTCCTTGGCCCGAGCGTCCAGTGTGCACTCTGAACGCTCCAAGTGTGAAATGTTCCGAATTTACAAACGGACAATCTGACAAAGCTCTGAATTTACTAATGCCCATGAATTTATGAACTCACACATAATTACAAATCATTTGTAGACATAAAATTGACTGCAAATTGACCACAGATATAGTTTTTGACTGAAAGACAATAATTTCAAACCTTGCTTACATTTGTATATAACACACAGAAATACGAGCCTTAGGTCATTAATATGGTCAAATCCGGAAACTATCATCTCGAAAACAAGATGTTTATTCTGTCAGTAAAATACGGAACCGTTCTGTATTTTATCTAACAGCTGGCATCCATAAGTCTAAATATTCCTGTTTCTCTCTATTATGAGTGGAAATAATTGGGGAAAGATTTCCAAAATGAAAATCAATTGGAGCTGATTTCCTGGTGTTTTGAAAGTCTTTTATGTCCAACAATGAACATAGCATTTCTTTTTACATGGGGGCCAAAGTAAACCCTGCGCAGGATGCCATTTGGAGAACACTGCCCTTTGAGGTCCGGAGCCTGCTGGTTTTCTGTTCTATCAGACAATTCATTTGCAACCACCTGATGTTTCAGGTCGAAATCAGTCCCTGATTAGAGGAGAACAATGAAAAAATGCAGTGGAACTGGCTGTGAGCTCCAGATTTGAGATTGAGTGACATACAGTGTCCTTAAAGTTACAGCTAGCATGACAAAGAGGTTTATCAATATTTTTGAAGTATTTGGTTTTAAATATACTTAAGTATCAAAAGTGAAAGTAATTGCTAAAATATAAAATGATATATAATAGTAAAATGTAAAAGTAAAAGTAGAAATCATTTCAAATTCCTTATTTGAAGCAAACCTGACGGCACCATTTTCTTGTTTTTAATTTATTTACAGATAGCCAGGGGCACAGTCAGACATCATAATTTACAAATGAATCATGTGTTTAGTGAGTCCGCCAGATCAGAGGCTCTAGGGATAACCAGGGATGTTCTCTTGATAAGTTTGTAAATTACACAATTTTCCTGTCCAGCATTCAAAATGTAGCGAGTACTTTTGGATGTCAAAATGTATGGAGTAAAAGTAGATCATTTTCTTTAGGAATGTAATGAAGTAAAAGTAAAAGTTGTCAAAATATAAATAGTCAGTGAAGTACAGATATACCCCAAAAAACGACTTAAGTAGTACTTTCAAGTATTTTTTCTTAAGTACTTTACACAACTGCTCCAGAGCAAGTATTTCCTAGATACAAATAGGTTTGAAACGTTCATCCCCCACATATCACAGAGGAGAAGAAATTCTAGTGCTGACATTTTGTGGACAGTTTTACACCATCCTAAGAGTCCTAAGACCACATTCTACTCCTTCACATGTAGACCTTCAGAGGCCCAACACTGAAACATTTATCTTAAATAAAAGGCAATCAATGGTGATTTTCTCTCCGCCAACCGGATTAAACATAACTTCCTGGAAAGCCATCTCCAGGCGCTAAACAGCACTAAGAGGCTGAATTTAAAAGGCGATTCCTCTTGGCGGACACACAGAGGTGTGGATTCTGCCTCCTCTCATCGGATGCTATTTATATCTGCTGTATGTGATCATTCTCCCAGTGGCCACAATCAGACCGCATGAGGAGGTGTGAGCTATTCTAAAGGGATAGAGGATTGTATAGAGGCGTGTGTGTGTGTGTGTGTGTGTGTGTGTGTGTGTGTGTGTGCATGAATGCATGTGTTCGTGTGTGTGTGTGTGTCCCAGTGAGAGATGGATATAGGATGTAAGACTCACAGCGACCAGGCTATGGATAATCAGGTGGAAGATTCTCCTTGGGTCAGGCTTCCATAATTTTCACCTCAGCAAAAGCCTTATTCCTGAGCTCATTCTGACCATCATAAGACCGTCCTGTAGGAAAGAGAGAGAAGGTAAACACAGTTTAAACATCAAATCCACCTCAGAACTTCATGAAATCAAAATCATCCCTCGATTACAAAAGTAAGGTTCTGTGAGTTGCTTCCTCAGTGAGAGGATCTCAGCGTTGACTGTTTTGCCCTAGAGCAAGCCTCCGGGTGTCAGTCTGCTAGATGTGTACACAGTGAGCTACAACAAGAAGGTGAGCTAGACTGACGAGACCATGACTGACAAATTCATGATCCTCATCCATATAGTATGACTACGTATCTGACTTTGGGACGAGCTCGTTCCTTTGCTCAAGGTCACAACACTCTACCGCCTCTCCTGTCCCTTATAGATGGGTTTCTCTCATGAGCGCTGTGACTGGCGCACATCTTACACCAGATGCTATTAGCGAGCTTTGGTGTTAGCACGAGGCAGCATCATCCGTCAGAGGGTCAGACAGGCCATGATTCACCACACAGCAGTGACAACAACAACAACAACAACAACAATGGTAAACTGAACCTATCACTCACTCTTTAGTACTCTTTAGGTCCACAAACCACTTACTTAACATTAATATACTGCCTACTGTACTGCCTGCTGTACTGCCTACTGCAATGATAGCATCCGCTAGTTATCGATGGGCTTGTGGATTGCACAACTGTTTTGGATGGTGAACTTGTCTACTGGGCCTAAAAGGATATCATGATGCATGATGGTTCCAATATGTCCATTCTTATATCCAATTACATAATCATACATTCTGGGAGGCTCATGTCCCCATAATACACTTTGACATCAGCCATGTACTGTATAGGGCTGTGGCTACCATGAAATGTTGTCAGCCGGTTATTGTCATGCTGCCGGACTTATGGTAATTTACCATTAATTAACATAAACAGGTTTAGCATCACCAGGCCTCCATGCATACAAGCCGCTGATGCGCGCCTTTGAAATAAATAAATAAATCAGTCAATTTCATTTACACCATCACAATAAACCTACTATTTATTTCCGTAAGATCTAAAGAAACATTACGATATGAAGAGAATGTATTTCAGAAGAACAGAATATGAGTTGGTCTACTGTATGTTATCTGGCTATGCTCCATGCCATAGGCTGTAGGCTCATTCATTTAGCTGACAACATATGCTTATAAGTCCGTAACATTATTTTATATTATATGATTTTATAGTAAGAAGGATACAATTGAACTTAGCTGAATAAAAACAAAATTATATTTTCCTCATTACAGTTACAGTGCGAGTGTGCATATGAAGTGGCTGTTGAACATAATAGTGATCGTTTGAAACATCCTCGATTTAGAGTAATTGGCAACTTTAGCTGTGAATGATTCAAACCTTAGAAATCACAACATATATGGGCTGCATGACACGACGACAGGCTGTGGATGATTTGAGAAAGTAGCTAAAAAAGCTTGCTCTCTGTGTCTTGCCTCAGGCTGCACAGCTGTTCTTTCATCAAGTGATCCTCTTGTCTTTACTAACATGTCAAATGAGTTTAGATTTAGATTTAGAACAACAAAAAATACATGTCAACTGTATTCACTCTATCAGCCTAGCGAATGGAGGCTGTGCGCTTTCGCACTGGTCTATTTTGTAGATTAGGGCTACTTCAGTTTTATAAAGGATCATCAGTGGTGTAAAGTACGTAAGTAAAAATACTCTAAAGTACTACTTAAGTAGTGTTTGGGATATCTGTGTTTTACTTGACTATTTATATTTTTGACAACTTTTACTTTTTATTCACTACATTTCTTAAGAAAATGATGCACTTTTTAGTCCGTACATTTTCGGACACCTAAAAGTACTTCTAACATTTTGAATGCTAAGCAGGACAGAAATGGTCAATTTCACGCTCTTATCAAGAGAACCTCCCTGGTCAACACTACAGCCTCTGATCTGGTGGATTTACTAAACACAATGCTTTGTTTCTGAGAGATATCTGAGTGTTGGAGTGTGCCCCTGGCTATCCGTAATTTTTGTAAAACACGACAATTGTGGCATCTGGTTTGTTTAATATAAGGAATTTGAAATTATTTATACTTTTACTTTTACTTTTGATACTTAAGTAAGTTTTTGCAATTACATTTACTTTTCATATTTAATATTTAACCAAATATTTTTAGACTTTCACTTTTACTTGAGTCATTTCCTATTAAGGTATCTTTACTTTTACTCAAGTATGATAATTGTGTACAATTTTCCACCACTGTGGATCATGTGCTAAGTATGCAACTGAGAAATAAATATAAAAACACTTATTTCACTCCACACATCAAACACTGTTTAAGGAGCATGCTCTCGCTGCCCGACAGGTGATATTCCGCCCAAACTCTGCATGCCATGGGCTCTCCAACCTTGCTCTTGCAGCTTCCCAGTGCTTAAGTTGGGAGATCTCTTTGGGAACATCAATAGTAGTATGTTTTAGCACTGAAAATATATTTAACTAAACTTTTTACAGCTTGTCTTCGCGCTCAAGAATGAAATAAAGGAGATAGAGGAGGAGAAAGAAACACATGGCGGTGAGATATTCTGTATAGCTGAAGGTAATGTGTCACTCAATTCATTATTAAAATCAAATCAAATGTTATTTGTCACATACACATGGTTAGCAGATGTTAATGCGAGTGCAGCGAAATGCTTGTGCTTCTAGTTCCGACAATGCAGTAATAACCAACGAGTAATCTAACCTAACAATTCCACAACTACTATCTTATACACACAAGTGTAAAGGGATAAAGAATATGTTCATAAAGATATATGAATGAGTGATGGTACAGAACGGCATATCTTATTTACCTTTATTTAACCAGGCAAGTCAGTTAAGAACAAATTCTTATTTTCAATGACGGCCTAGGAACAGTGTGTTAACTGCCTGTTCAGGGGTAGATGTACAGTATATACATATGAGATGAGTAATGTAGGGTATGTAAACATAAAATGGCATAGTTTAAAGTGGCTAGTGATACATTTTTTACATCAATTTCCATTATTAAAGTGGCTGGAGTTGAGTCAGTATGTTGGCAGCAGCCACTCAATGTTAGTGGTGGCTGTTTAACAGTCAGATGGCCTTGAGATAGAAGCTGTTTTTCAGCCTCTCGGTCCCTGCTTTGATGCACCTGTACTGACCTCGCCTTCTGGATGATAGCAGGGTAAACAGGCAGTGGCTCGGGTGGCTGTTGTCCTTGATGATCTTTATGGCCTATATAAAGATCATATAAAACATTCCCTATTACTAGGCTATTCAAAATCAAATACAAATTCACTTATTGCAGGCTAACTGTAAGCAGCCCTGCACAATCAATGAACCAACTGTCACACCCTCATCTGTTTCAACCGGCTTTATGATTGTCTACACCCCCCTCCAGATGTCGCCCATCCTCCACATTATCCCCTGTGTATTTATCCCCTGTGTATTTATACCTGTGTTTTCTGTTTGTCTGTTGCCAATTCATTTTGTTTCGTCAGGCCTACCAGCTTTTTCCCCTTATGCTCCTGTCTCTCGATTGTTCCGGTCTGGATTATTGACCTTTGCCTGCCCTGACCCTGAGCCTACCTACCGTCCTGTACCTTTGCCCCACCTATCTGGATTACTGACCTCTGCCTGCCCTTGACCTGCCTTTTGCCTGCCCCTGTTCGATTAATAAACTGTTGTTACTTCGACATTGTCTGCATCTGGGTCTTACCTGAAACATGATACCAACAGCATCGCCTAGGGCTATACGTTCTCTCCCAGACTAATGGATAGACATGTTCAAGCATAGCGTAAGGTAACCAGTCCATCCAGAATGTATAATAATAATAATACAGTTCACACTCAGGCAACACCTGAGTGTAGACATGATGGTAGGAACACTCATATCCTCAACACCGGGGCCCCACAAAGGTGTGTGCTCAGCCCCCTCCTGTACTCCCTCTTCACCCATGACTGCATGGCTACGTTTGCTGATGACTCAAAAGTGGTAGGCCTGGTTACCAACAACGACTAGAGAGCTGACAAGGAAGTTAAAGCCCTTGTGGAGTAGTGTCTGGAAAATAACCTCCCCCTCAACGTAAAAAAAACAAAGGAGCTGATCATGGACTACAGGAGACAGAAGAGGCAACAAGACATCACATTCACATCGATGGGGCCGCAGTGGAGAGATTCAAAAGCTTTAAGTTCGTCAGGTGGCTGAAGAATGTTCCCTGTATGTTTATTGGTAGCACCTGTTTGTGTTGATTAGTTGGGCTTCTTTAGACAGCCGGCCCGCCTGTTTGTTGTGCGGGATTATTCATTGTAACCTTCGGCTCTGTAGTAGAGGAACATGTTAGTTCCTGGTCGTGCATTTTTCAGTAGTCATTTTTCATTCCCTGTGTTTTGGGGCCGTTATTATTGTGAGCACCCTCTGGTGCGTTGGTGCAATTAAAGAGCACAGCATTGCACTCTCTGTCTCCTGCGTTTGACTCCACACCCACGACACCCGGAGCATTACAGAATCCCGCACCTAAAGATTGAATGGAGTCAGCAGGAGCAGCAGCCAACCCTCTCCCATCGATGGAGGAACGGGTTCTCCACCTTATTGACCACTACAGGTGTAGTCTCCGGGAGGACGTCCGCAGGGAGTTAGCGTGTCGGGACACCGCTCTGTCACTGGATGAGCTGATTGACATGTCTATTCGACTGGACAATCTGCTGGCTGCCCGCGGGCATTCGGAGAGGGTCCTGTGCGTTCCACCACCCAGCCCCTCCGCTCCCATTCCGATGGAGTTGTGAGGGGCTGTGCCGAGGGGTACCGGAGGAGGAGGCCTTCCCTGCACCAACTGTGGTCGGAGAGGACACACGTCTTATCGGTGCTGGGGGGTCCGTCTGGGAGTAGAGATGGCAGGCGGAATGCTTCTCGATCACCCCAGGTGAGTCAGCATCAAACTCACCCAGAACCCCTTGTTGGCCACATGTTTGTCTTAACTTTTTTCCTTCACTTTTTTCCCTCTTCCCAGCATAGGGCGCTAGTCGATTCAGGCGCAGCTGGGAACTTTATGGATCGCGGACTCGCCGTTAAGTCTCCTAGCTGCCCGAATATACTCCAGATTCTGGTGGTCGGTCCAGATGAGAAAGGGGTGCTTAGCCCCCTCAAGCCAGTGTCTCCACACCTTCAGAGCTCTAACCACCGCTAGCAACTCCCGGTCCCCCACATCATAGTTACGCTCCACTGGGCTGAGCTTCCTTGAGAAAAAAGCTCAGGGGCGGAGTTTTGGTGGCGTATCCGAGCGCTGTGATAGCACGGCACCCACCCCAGCCTCGGACACGTCCACCTCCACTATGAATGCTAGAGAGGGGTCCGGATGCGCCAAAACGGGTGCATCGGTGAACAGCGCCTTCAACTTGTTGAAAGCTCCGTCCGCCTCTGCTGACCACTGCAACCGCACTGGGCCCCCCTTCAGCAGTGAGGTAATGGGAGCCGCTATCTGGCCAAAACCCTGGATAAACCTCCGGTAGTAGTTGGCAAAACCCCAAAACCGCTGCACCTCTTTTACCGTGGTCGGAGTCGGCCAATTACGCACGGCCCTAATGCGGTTGCCCTCCATCACCACCCCCGAGGTGGAAATGCGATAACCCAGAAAGGAGACGGCTCGTTTAGAGAACACGCATTTCTCAGCCTTTACGTATAGGTCATGCTCCAGCAGTCTACCAAGCACCTTACGTACCAGAGACACATGCGCGGTGTGAGTGGCCGAGTAGATCAGAATGTCATCGATATAAACCACCACTCCCTGTCCGCACAGGTCCCTGAGAATTCCGTCTACGAAGGATTGGAAGATGGCTGGAGCATTCTTTAACCCATACGGTATGACGAGGTACTCATAGTGGCCTGATGTGGTACTAAATGCGGTTTTCCACTCGTCTCCTTTCCGAATACGCACCAGACTATACGCGCTCCTGAGATCCAGTTTTGTGAAGAACCGCGCTCCGTGAAATGATTCCACCGCCGTAGCGATGAGAGGTAGAGGGTAACTATACCCCACTGTGATGGCGTTTAGACCTCTATAATCAATACACGGACGCAAACCTCCCTCCTTTTTCCTCACAAAAAAGAAACTCGAGGAGACGGGTGAGATGGAGGGCTGAATGTACCCCTGTCCCAGCGACTCCGTGACATATGTCTCCATCGCCAACGTCTCCTCCTGGGACAACGGGTACACGTGACACGTGACTCTTGGGAAGCGCAGCGTTTACCTGGAGATCTATCGTACAATCCCTTCCCGGTCGATAAGGTGGTAATTTAGTCGCTTTCACTTTACTGAAAGCGATTGCCAAATCGGCATACTTGGGGGGAATGCACACGGTGGAACCCTGGTCTGGACTCTCCACCGACCGACGTGGCACCGATGGAAACTCCAAACACCTTCCAGAACACTCCTCTGACCACCCCTGGAGAACCCCCTGTCTCCACGAAATTTTAGGATTGTGCTGGGCCAGCCAGGGAATCCCCAGCACCACTGGAAACGCAGGCGAATCAATAATAAAAAGACTGATACGCTCCCTATGATTCCCCTGCGTCACCATGTTCAGTGGGACCGTGGTCTCCCTGACCATCCCTGACCCTAATGGCCGGCTATCTAGGGAGTGCACGGGAAAGGGAGAATCTATCGGCACAAGCGGAACCCCTAACTTTAACCCACTTCAGGCAAGGTGGGCCATATTCTTCACTCGGTTCCGGTTTACATTGTCGTATAGACCGGGCTCCCAGAACGTAAAGGCTGACGCACTGTCCCGTCTTTACACCACGGAGGATGGGTCCACCGAACCTACTCCCATCCTTCCCGCCTCTAAACTGGTAGCACCAGTGGTATGGGAGGTGGACTCGGACATCGAGAGGGCATTACGGGCGGAACCCGTGCCTCCTCAGTGTCCGGTGGGGCGTATGTACGTGCCGTTTGGTGTTCGGGACAAACTGATTCGGTGGGCTCACGTCCTACCCTCCTCGGGTCACCCTGGGGTGACGAGGACAGTGGGGAGCCTTCGGAGGAGGTATTGGTGGCCTACTTTGGCAAAGGACGTTAAGGGTTATGTTTCCTCCTGTTCGGTGTGCGCCCAGAGTAAGGCTCCTAGGCACCTTCCTAGAGGGAAGTTACAACCCCTCCCCGTTCCACAACGGCCATGGTCACATCTATCCGTTTCCTGACCGATCTTCCGCCGTCTCAGGGGAACACCACGGTTCTAGTGATTGTGGATCGGTTCTCTAAGTCCTGCCGTCTCCTCCCGTTGCCCGGTATCCCTACAGCCCTACAGACTGTGGAGGCATTATTCACCCATGTCTTTCGGCACTACGGTGTGCCAGAGAACATCGTTTCTGATCGGGGCCCCCAATTCACGTCCCGGGTCTGGAACGTTTGGGAGTCTCTGTCAGCCTGACCTCCGGTTATCACCCCGAGAGTAATGGGCAGGTGGAGAGAGTGAACCAGGAGGTGGGTAGGTTTCTGCAGTCGTATTGCCAGGATCGGCCAGGGGAGTGGGCACGATACATTCCCTGGGCGGAAATGGCCCAGAACTCACTACGCCACTCCTCTACTAACATGTCCCCTTTTCAGTGTGTGTTGGGGTACCAGCCGGTCCTGGCACCATGGCATCCGAGCCAGACCGAGGCTCCTGCGGTGGAGGAATGTGTACAGCGCTCCAAGGAGACCTGGAGGGCCGTCCAGGAATCTCTACAACAAGCGAGTGGACGGCAGAAGAGGAGTGCTGACCGCCACCGCAGTGAGGCCCCCGTGTTTGTACCGGGGGACAGGGTCTGGCTCTCGACCCGAAACCTACCCCTCCGCTTGCCCTGCTGGAAGCTGGGTCCGCAGTGTGTAGGGCCCTTTAAAGTCCTGAGGAGAATAAACGAGGTGTGTTATCGATTACAACTCCCTTCCTATTATCGTATTAACCCCTCGTTTCATGTGTCTCTCCTCAGGCCGGTGGTAGCTGGTCCCTTGCAGGACAGTGAGGTGCCGGAGGTCCCTCCCCCCCCTCTGGAAATCGAGGGGTCCCCGGCGTATACGATCCAGGCCATTCTGGACTCAAGACGCTGGGTGAGGGGCCTGCAGTACCTCATGGACTGGGAGGGGTACGGTCCGGAGGAGAGGTGCTGGGTACCGGTGGGGGACATCTTGGATCCATCCATGTTGAGGGATTTCCATCGCCTCCATCCGGATCGCCCTGCACCTCGTCCTCTGGGGTGACCTCGAGGCCGGCGTCAGGGGGGGTTACTGTCACGAGTCTGACCGAGGGTGGCTTCCCTTACCGGTCGGGTGGCGCTCGGCGCTCGTCGTCACCGGCCTATTAGCTGCCACTGATTGTCTTTCCTCCCCCTCCTTGTATGTTTATTGGTAGCACCTGTTTGTGTTGATTAGTTGGGCTTCTTTAGACAGCCGGCCCGCCTGTTTGTTGTGCGGGATTATTCATTGTAACCTTCGGCTCTGTAGTAGAGGAACGTGTTAGTTCCTGGTCGTGCATTTTTCAGTAGTCATTTTTCATTCCCTGTGTTTTGGGGCCGTTATTATTGTGAGCACCCTGTGGTGCTTTGGTGCAATTAAAGAGCACAGCATTGCACACTCTGTCTCCTGCGTTTGACTCCACACCCACGACACCCGGAGCATTACACCATGTCAAAATATACATAGGTGATATTTGCGTTCCAGTGAATCCAGAGACACAGAGACCCAAATAATCAAGGCAACAACATTATAGAAACGAGGACAGTGACAAATCATCACTTAGACCCTTAGGATCCACAGAGTGTCAGGAGTACAGCCAGAATGCCAATTTTTGTTTTAGTTTACTTATGATGTCACCTCCTCTCGGTGAAATTTGTGATCTATGGCTTCAAAGCACAGGGAGGAAGGTGAGCCATTGTTGGCTTCAATGCAGTGGATCGCAATAACATAGTCCGTGTTTTCATTTTGAATAGCAGCCTTATGTTCTGCAATGCGAAGTTTAAATGCTCATTTAGTTTGACCAATATACGCAGCCCCGCAGATGCATTTCAGCATGTATATGACATTTGTGGTGCTACAATTAATGAGGCTTTAGATTTTGCATTCTTTACCTGTTCTTGGGTGGTAAAAACTTCAGAATTGGTCGTATTGTCACAACATACACAGTGGCCGCATTTGTAATTGCCATTGGCTGGGCCTGGGAGTAAATTGTCATGCTACTTGGGTAGCTGTGTGCTATGTGTAACGGAATCGGCTAGATTGTGCGCATGGCCAAAAACAAATATGATGGGGCAATTTGGTGAATTTTTGAAGATGTTCCAGTGTTTCAAAACAATGGATTTGATGAGACTGGCACATGGGTTATACTCTATGGAAAAACACAAACGTGGGGGCGTTTTGTCCTGGTTTCTGTTTCTGACGTTCAGAAAAGGCCTGTTCAATGACACTCTTATCAAACCGCCATTGCAGGAAAGTAGTGCGCATATCATTAGCTTCACAGAGTATAACCCTTGTGCCGGTCGTGTCAAATCCATTGTATTCAAACACTGGAACATCCTCAAAAGAGACCCAAATCTACGTGAGTTCACAACATTTCCCCCTCGCATCTGTTTTTGCCATACGGCCAATCTAGCGGATTCTGTTATACACAGCGTGCAGCTACCCAAGAAGCTGACACTTGGCTCCCAGGCCCGCCCAAGGGCAATTACAAATGTACATTGTAACAATATGACCAATACTAAAGTTTTTTACCCGAGAACAGGAAAAGAATACAAAATACGAAGCTTTATTAATTCTAGCACCACAAATGCCATATATTTGCTCAAATGCATCTGCAAGGCTGCGCATATTGGTGTATTAGTATTGTATTTGTGATACAATATACAGCACTATTGGAGTTGGCAACTAGCATTTCACTGCACCTGCAATAACACCAGAAAATCTGTGTATGAGACTTGATTTGATTCTGAAAGTTCTAAAGGAACCTTTACTGAGCTTTCTGTCTGTCTGTCTGTCTGTCTGTCTGTCTGTCTGTCTGTCTGTCTGTCTGTCTGTCTGTCTGTCTGTCTGTCTGTCTGTCTGTCTGTCTGTCTGTCTGTCTGTCTGTCTGTCTGTCTGTCTGACTCATTTCAAGGTCTCCCAGCTCATTAAGTCGCTTTCTTTTTCCTTCCACCTGTATTGCCGCGGGGCTATGCTCAGTGCTCAGCCCCAGGTCGTTACAACACATCAATCGTCTTCATGTCACTCCACAAATGGACACGATTACTGTGACTGAGGAGCCCAGGTTATATGTGAATGGTGTGCGACTGTGCTCCTAATCAAAGTGACATGGCAATACTGCGAGGCAACACCCACGGACCGGCTGCACCAGCCAGTCAGCCGCCACAGCCAGGAGCAGATTCATCACCCGCCAACTGCCGCCTAGTTGACTGAGTCACCGCCGCTCAACTAGTGTTTTTCACGTAATAGCTTAGCTGTCAATCCCACAGAGAAACTGTAATGCACTGTACTGTGTGTGACCAGCAACATGGTGCAGTGAGTACTGTTGTGACACCTGTTGATAAAGGTTATATGGTGTCTAATGGTGTCATATATAACAGTGTCAGACTATTGACTGTGGATTCTCTATTGATTTTGCTTTTTTTATCCAGGACTAGCCTTAATCTGTGTCTGAGAAACCACCCAAAGTGTTTAGCTTCACTGTACTAGTATAAGAAAACAAACAGCACAACATAATCTCAGTGGACAGTTTATTAGGTACATCTAGTACCGTGATGGACCCCCTTTCCCTCCAGAACATCCTGAATTATTTGGGGCAAGGAAACGTTTCTCAGTTGGTATCAAGGGACCTAACGTGTGCCAAGTAAACCCTAGACACTGTCGTGCGTGAAAGCCCAGGAGGCTGGCTGTTTTTGAGATACTGGAACCGGCGCACCTGGCACTGACGATTATACCACGCTCAAAGTCTGTTTCACCCATTCTAATGTTCAATCGAACAGTAACTGAATGCCTCAATGCAGGTCTGCCTGCTTTATATAGAAAGCTGTGACCACGTGACTCACTGTCTGTAGGGGCGAACCATTTCCGTGAGCGGGGTGGTGTAAACAGTCACTCCTATGTAAAACTACGTAAACAGTATGTGCACATTGTTTCTTGATAGCACACGACTGCCTCATCATGTATAACAAACTTGTTGTCCTGTCTTATTTCTTAATTTAACAAATATAATTTAGCCCCCAGCTTGGTTTTATCATTTTGCAAAGAGAGAGAGAGAGAGAGAGAGAGAGAGACTCCCAGCTGGGTGCTATGAGCTGACGGTGCAATTCGTCTGTGATAACTATATATTCCTAACAAGACCACTTTTAATAGGGAAGGAACCCAACGGAGCATTTTAATATACTCTGTAATTACATACTGACTATGACTACCTTTTAAGCAGAATGATAAGACTGGAGCCACCAGCCATGTCTGCATACAGGCATATAAAACCCTATTAGAATACAGTGCAGAGCCAGCAAAAACACCTTCAACTAATGAGTGTGAACATAACACTCAGAACCAAAACAAATATTGATACTTTTCATTACTACATGCAAATAATATTGCCACTGAATATCTTATGGAATTTGAAAAAAAGCATTCCAAATACATGTTTTTGATGTGATTTCTCGGAATGAAATCTCTGATCTCTCTCTCATCTTCTGGACCTAAATCTCTCAATTGATCTCACCAATTGGAGGGTCATCAACAAATAAAAACATGGCACGTAAATAAAATTGATTCTGGGAGCATAGGCTTGGTTGCATAAAGCGCTATGGCTCAGTCCTTCAATAGTCAAACATTTGAAATTAATATTTAATTTAATATACAAACCAAATTCGCCACTCTCCCTGCATTGATTCTTACTCCACAGCGTTTCCATTTAGTTTACAATGGAATAGTTCATGATAAGAAAAACGGAGAGTCTAGCTCTTAAGTGAATTACAGAATGTTGAAATTAAAATATAACACATAGACTGTGTTTTCTACTTTAGAGAGGCGCTGCCGTGTAATAATAACACTGGGATTTGTCCGTCTCCTAAACTGACCCTTTGAAGAGGTACTGCAACTACTGTATCAATGTCAATCAGATGCATTTGAATATTACAGTGTTAGGCTACATGAGGTAAATGGGTTAACACTGCAGACTGCAGCTCTGATAAAGGAGACGGATCTCTGCAAGCCCATTCATTGTGAATGTTCATTCCCAAAGGATAACGGAACAAAGGAAAGCTATTTCTGTCTGTCCATTACAGACATATCAAATCCTCTCCAAAAATATGCCATCCCAAAGGGCTGGTCAGTAACACTCGTATCCATTTAAAAAAAGGATGCAAGAGAAAATAGAACTTCCATTGAAATCCAATTTATCCATTTTATGATACTTGGCATTCTTACTTGTAACTGATTTCTGTTTGCCTTGTGTTGAACTCCATCCCTCTCACTCTACCAATTAGGTAACAGTGCCTAGGCCTGTTCTAAATATAGCACTGCATCGCTGATGAAACCCAACATCTGTATCTAGAGCAGGGATGGGCAACTTTGATGGGGTGGGGGCCACAGAAAATCTGAACTCATCATGAAGGGCCTCAGTGGCTCGCGGGTCTGCGTACCCACATCTATACCCACACATGCAGTCAGAGCCGGCCCCTAGCGTTTTGGGGGCCCTAAGCAAAATGCTGTTGCAGTTTTCAAGCAAGTTTGCTGCAATTGTACAGGTTTGTCTTTTGGGTGGAGAGAAGAATTTGCAGTTATGCAGCTAATTTCCTGCAATTCTACATATTTTGCCATAGGGTGGAGACAAATGTTTGCTGTTTTAAATATGATATCTACTGATCAATGGGGCCACTCCTGGTCTGTAATTCGACCACTTGACTAACTTACCAATATAAAAATGTTCGCTGACATGCGCTAATTTTGATGCAAAAAACAAACTGCTGATGCACAACCACATTTTGGAAATTACATTTTTTTTTCTCTCAACAGTAAGTTTGGTATTGTTATTTTATTAGCTGTTGCAAATGCAGAAGCTACTCTTCCTGGGGTCCACACAAAACATGAAACATGAAATAATACAGAACATTAACAGACAAGAACAGCTCAAGGACAGAACTACATCAATTAATTTAAAAAAGGCACACAGAGCCTACATATCATTACCAATACATACACACAAACTATCTAGGTTACATGGGGGAGAGGCATTGTGCCGTGAGGTGTTGCTTCATCTGGTTTTTTAAAACCAGGTCTGCTGTTCATTTGAGCAATATGAGATAGAATGAGTTCCTTGCAATAATGGCCCTATATAATACTGTACACTTTCTTGAATTTGTTCTGGATTTGGGGACTGTGAAGAGACCCCTGGCGGCATGTCTGGTGGGGTAAGTGTGTGTGTCAGAGCTGCGTGTAAGTTGACTATGCAAACTATTTAACACATTGTTTCTTACAGAAAGAAGAAGTGATGCAGTCAGACCCTTCTCAACTGTCACGCTCTGACCATCGTGTCGTGTCTTTGGCATCATTAAACTGAAAATGAATCTTTATCAAATAACTCTCTGTAATTATTATCACGCGATTAAACTGATTAGTCATGTAACTGTAATTAACTAGGAAGTTGGGGCACCAAGGAAAATATTCAGATTACAAAGTTATAATTTTCCTAATATAACTTTCAGATATTTAACATCTGATCAATTAGTCTTCGAATTAATGAATTATTATTTTCCTCACGTCAGTCTCATTCCAAACGTCGTAAATTGTTGGTTATCTGCACGAACCCAGTCGTCTTCACTATGAGTCATCCATACATCAATTGTCTTAAAATATTTGTTTACTAACTAAGTACTCACAGAAATGCATAACAAACAGTAGATATGGTTACAAAGAAATGATAGCGGATGTGCCCTAGTGGGCTAAACCGGCATCGCGGCTTGGTGCACAAAAGGAAAGTGGGGTCGACTGAGATAAGACAACACACAGTTGATAATTATAACAATTGAAATGCTAATCCTTTGCACATGAATGCTCACTCATTCGGGAACAATTGCAATCAATATATATATTTACGCTCAGTGTGTCGTCGGGATCTCTGTTGAAAAGTTTGTTTCTGTTGGAGAGTTTGTCCGCTCTCTCTCTCTCTGTCTGTCGTGGTTAGAATGGATAGCTCAGAGTGACATTCATTCATGTCGTTGTAGAATAGTTGTTCCGGCGGTTGTCGGTCTTCGCGTTCAATGATACCGAATTCCTAGCTGCAGAATAGTAATTAATATCAAAGACTTGTTCTTATTCTGTCGCTATTGATAGTCTAAGAGTTTAACCCCGTGGTATGGTTAAAAGATTCAGCCATCTACTCAAACCTTAGCTTATACTCAGGTTTATGGTCTCCTCTCAAACCTTGGCCCTCTCGTTATCGAGGTAAGCTGGTCTCAACCTTAGTCCTCTCGTAATTGAGAGAAACATGGTCTGTTGAGAAATTCTCAAGGTGGGGGTTTTATTCGGAAGAGCAGAAAGGGGCCTGTCCCAGGACGCCAGACCATAACTGTGCTCATGGGCGGTCCATTGATTTAGTTAAACTCCAAAGGGAATTGCAGTTTCCTTCATTAACTTCTAGTGTAGGGGGCAGTATTTTCGTTTTTGGCTAAAAAAACAGACCCATTTTAAACTACCTATTTCTCAGCCCCAGAAACTAGAATATGCATATAATAGAAAACACTTTAACGTTTCCAAAACCGTCAAAATATTGTCTGTGAGTATAAAAGAACTGATATTGCAGGCGAAAACCTGAGGAAAATCCAACAAAGAAGTGCTGTTTTTCCTGAAAGCTCTCTGTTCCATTGGATGCCTTGCCTCCATTTAAAGGGATATCAACCATATTCCTTTTCCCATGGCTTCCTCAAGCTGTGAACAGTCTTTAGACATAGTTTCAGGCTTTTATTTTGAAAAATGAGCGAGAAACAACCCATCCCGTCAGTGGATGGCTGGGTGCCAGCAGAGTTTTTCATGCGCAACAGCCATTTTCTCTCTCTATCCTATGGAAGAAGCTACATTCCGGTTGACATATTATCGATTATATATTGTAAAAACAACCTGAGGATTGACTATAAAAAACATTTGACATCTTTCTACGCACTTTAAGGACACTATTTGGAATTTTCGTCTGCGATGTCGTGACCGCTCGAGCCTGTGGATTTCTGAACATAACGCGCCAAACAAATGGAGGTATTTTGGATATAAAAATTATCTTTATGGAACAATAGGAACATTTATTGTGTAACTGGGAGTCTCGTGAGTGCAAACAAGGTAAGCAATTTAATTTATTGCTTTTCTGACTTTCGTGACCAATCTACTTGGCTGCTAGCTGTTTGTAATAATTTGTCTACTGAGAGAGATGTGCTTACATAAACGCTTGAATAGCTTTCGCCAAAACGATTTATTGAAATCTGACACGCCAGGTGGATTAACAACAAGCTAAGCTGTGTTTCACTATATTGCACTTGTGATTTCATGAAAATTCAATATTTTTTGTAATTTAATTTAAATTTGGTGCTTTGCAATTCAGCGGATGTTGATGAAAATGATCCCGCTAACGGGATTGGTGCGTCAAGAAGTTAAACAGTCCAAAATCACATTACACAATGTCACAATCAGGATCATCCTCACTCATTAATCTTATACAATACTTAGATGTAAGCCTCATATCTGAGGCTATTGTATAAACAGCGTTATGGTAATGTTGCCGTATTTACTCCCATGAGTTTCACAAAATTGTACCAAACGGACCAGTTAGTAGCTTGATTCTTCACCAATCTTTTATACCTTCTCCAGAACATAAATGTTGTCCGGACCTCAAGTTCTGTGAGGTGGAAGAAATTCATTTGTTCTCTCTATGAAAACTCACTCTCTCTTTATACTGTGGCCACGAGGAGATAATCTCCTCCAGGATTTACGACCTGAGGTCACAGCAGCCTGAGTGTAGGAGACAGAGAGAGGGGGATGGTGCTCGCTGTACCCAAAGAGGGCAACGTCATGACAATAGAGAGCTGTTTATTCTCTATGTTGGTTGGGTCGGGTTGTGATTTAGGGTTGGTTATCTAGGGGAATTGTATTTCTATGGTGGCCTGATATGATTCCCAATCAGTGGCAGCTGTTTATTGTTGTCTCTGATTGGGGATCATATTTAGGTAGCCATTTTCCCCATTGTGATTTGTGGGATCTTGACTATGTTTGTGTGTAGTTGCGTTCTGCACTGCATGTAGCTTCACATTTAGTTTATTCGCTGCATTTTGGTCTACTCTTTATGACAAACGTGACATCAACTGTTAGCCAAGAGAGACTGGCATGCAAAGTATTTATATCAGCCCTCTGATTACAATGAAGAGCAAGACGTGCCGCTCAGTTCTGGGCCAACTGCAGCTTAACTAGCTCTTTCCTTGCAGCACTCGGCCACACAACTGGACAATAATCAAGATAAGACAAAACTAGACCTTGTAGGAATTGCTTGTAGGAATTGCTCAAAAAAGCAGAGCATCTATTTATTGCAGACAGACCTCTCCCCATCTTTACAACCATTGAATTGATATGTTTGACAGTTTACAATCTAAGGTAATGCCAAGTAATTTAGTCTCAACTTTTTCAACAGCCACACAATTCATTACCAGATTCAGCTGAGGTCTAGAACTTGTACCAAATACAATGCTCTCAGTTTTAGAGATGTTTGTTACTGGACACCCATTCCAAAACTGACCGCAACTTTTTGTTAAGGGTTTCAGTGACTTCATTAGCTGTGGTTGCTGATGCATATATGGTTGAATCATCAGCATACATGGACACACGTGCTTTGTTTAATGCCAGTGGCAGGTCATTGGTAAAAATAGAAAAGAGTAGAGGGCTGTCCTGATGTACACCACACTTTACATGTTCGATGTTGGAGAAGCTTTTCCAATAATGAAAACCTTTTGAGTTCTATTAACAATGCACATGAAACAGAAACAATGACGCCGGGGGAAGGAACCAAAGGGAGTGACATATATAGGGCAGGTAATCAAGGAAGTGATGGAGTCCAGGTGAGTCTGACGACGCGCAGGTGCGTGTAACGATGCTGACAGGTGTGCACCATAACGGCAGCCTGGTGACCTAGATGCCCGAGGGGGAAGCACACGTGACGCAGAGGATGAAAAGTCATAACACAAATGTTTTTTCAACAACAGGTTATGGTCAATAATATCAAAAGGCAGCACTGAAATCTAACAGTACAGCTCCCACAATCTTATTATTATACATTTCTTTCAACCAATCATCAGTCTCTTGTGTCAGTGCAGTACTCCACATGTTGAGTGCCCTTCTCTATAAGCATGCTGAAGGTCTGTTGTTAATTTGTTACAGAGAAATAGCATTGTTGAGACCCAGACTGAGTTCCGCGGGCCTACAATGAATGACACACGAGAGGGAGAATGAGGAAAAGAAGAACAAATGAAGTTAAAAAAAAGGATTGTTGACAAACAAAAAAGGCTGAGCCCAAGTGTTTTACATGGACTGGGCTGACTGCGACGTAGCTTCATAGGTCCTACATACCCGGACTGTCTCTGACACCCAAATCAGTTGCAGTACCATGGGCCCCCATCACATTTACTATTGATTAATATCAGTCATGGTGGTGGCCAAAGGGTTGGTGGAGAGAGGGTTAGAGAGAGGCGAAAAGGCAGCAAATGTCCTTTGTAGCTCAGTTGGTAGAGCATAGTGCTTGTAATGCAATGGTAGTGGGTTTGATTCCCGGGACCACCCATACATCAAATGTATCCATGCATGATTGTCGCTTTGAAACACTTTTATCCAAAGCGACAATCATGCATGGATACATTTTATGTATGGGCGGTCCCGGGAATCAAACCCACTAAGTGGCATAAACTGTATTATTATATTAGCCAGTGATAAGGTTGTCAGAGTCTTGACTAATTGGGGGGAAAACACAGCACCAAAGAAGCTTAGACCTCATTGTGTCTTTGATCCATAAAACATGATGAGTTCCATCCCCTTCTCTCCTTTCATTACCTTAATAAACATCCCAGAATAAATGAATAAAACATCCATCGAGGAAAACACAAAGTAAAAAGAAACAAGAACAACCAAAACACAAAATGATTTTGTGTATAAATGATTTGGAGAGATGATAAGAGCTTTTGATGAGGGATAAAATTGAGACTCAACAACAACCACATAACATACATCAAGGCCAGTGTAGCCTTGTGTAACAAGATCCGACCCAGTCATATTCACAGGGATGTAATCTACTGTATGTGATGCTATGTCCCTGAATGGTGAGCCAATGGCAAATGTGCATAAAGATGAAGGAATTCAGGTATTACGTCAACGATGCGCAACATGGTTCAATGTGCCTCCATCTTGTAGCTACAATTGGGATCATGTATACTGTGCTAATGCCAATACAAAAAAAAGAGTAACAGAGAGCTGTCACGGATTCCCCCGGTACTGCTGCTCATTCTGTGCACCAGCTCTGGAGGTCTACTTTACCGGCCTCTAGGCACCACCGAACTGTTTCATTACGCACACCTGGTTCCCATTCCCCCTGATTGATAATTGTATATATGTGCCCTCTGTTCACCATAGCCTTGTCGGTTATTGTTCCCATTTCCGTTGGTCTTGTGCACACCTGTGCTTTGTTGTTTCGGCTTCCGTGCTGCGTGTATTGTGTACTCGTTATTACGGGTCTCGTCCCGTGTATTGTTGTGCACTTGTTATTACAGGTCACGTCCCGTGTATTGTTATTACGGGTCTCGTCCCATGTATTTATGAGAGGTTTAACCTTGCTCTTTTATTTGGGTTACATCCCTGTGTTTTGGTATACATGTTTGTTTTGGGCTTCGTCCCCGTGCCTTTTCACGGCATGTTGTATTTTTGGGTGGAGTATTAAAACCCCCAGTTACGTAGTCCTGCGCCTGCCTCCAATCATTTATACAATGTGACAAGAGCACTGTCCAATCTGGCAAATTTAGCAAATAAGGTGTTTGTGGTAAGTACATGGGGGCCGCCATCTTTCCCTACAGTTACCTTTTGAAGATGAAATATTTTCTCAAATCTACTGCACTTTAATGCTAGGAGTTTCTACACAGTCCCAGCTCATACTGCCACTGCACACCCAAAAGTGCCCAAACGTCCAATATACAGCCTGCTGTACTTCTCTACACAACTCCTGTTCTCAAATAGGGATGTTGATAACTAATTAGGAGGCAATGGAGTCAATTTTTACGAAGACTGCCTTATAGTGAGGTGAGTAAGAAAAAGCAGAGGAGACAAGGTTATTATAGTGTGTTTTAAACACTTTCATACTGCAGCTACAAAAATTGAGCAACAAAACTCATTTGTTCCAATGAGTCTAATTTTCCCTGATGCAATGCGGAGCACCATCCATTGTAGTGTGCTCCAGTTTCAAGTGGAGTGGGAGGTGCTGCACAAATGTTTGCACATGTGCTTGACCGCTTCACCAATCTACTGACAACTGCTCTTCAACGATGTTATGAGGACCACTCAACATTTGTTACATCCTGCATGCAGCTAAGCATGCGACAGTAAGTAAGGTACGACGTAGGTACGACCCAAAAATATATAATTGATTGTTGGCAAGTGGAGGTAAGCATGATCGGCTTTATGCAAAGCAGCTTATAGGATATAGTGGCGATTGAGCATGTTTCATAGATAAATGAATTAACAAAATACAATGAGGATGTTCTGCTTTGGGAAACCATCAAAGTAATCCTCCCCATGGGAATATGGGTGAGTGTCACAGGCATCATTTCTCATAGGAGGCACAAGGGCACATGCCCCCTCAGATTTAAATTAATTACTCAACTTCATTCTTAAGCCCACATTTTATCATAACTATTTATAAAAATATCTGTCTGTCGGCTGTATTTTGCAGATGGGGCACACTGACTAGACTGTGCAAAGATTACCCCTCCCCCTATTCTCCCTAGTAAGTGGTTCCTTCCAAGGTGCACCACAGAGCAGAGACATGCTAGGCAGGATGCTAGATACTCTAATGCATGCAGACAGTATCGTCAGTGGAGGAGGAGAGAGAGTATAGTGACACACACAGTTTTTGATTTGATTTTAGCTGCCGGTGATGGGCAGGACTCACCGGATGTTTGCTAATTAATTTGATCAAGCTATATAGCCTATTGATTCCATCTTGATGAAAGAATAAAACACAAATGTTTTGTTGTTTCTCTGTAGTACTAGCCACCATGCAATTTGTTCCTGTTTCTTATTTTTCCCGGTGATGACTGTTCTGCCTGCCCTGAGCCTGCCTGCCGTCCTGTACCTTTGCCCCACCTTTCTGGATTACTGACCTCTGCCTGCCCTTGACCTGTCTTTTGCCTCTCCCTGTTCAATTAATACACTGTTGTTATTTTGATGATGTCTGCATCTGGGTCTTACCTGAAACGTGATACAATCTCCCAACCTCATAACTAGCTACCAAGGCATTTCAGGCTTCACTCAATTTGTCTCACTTTCTTAGCTGACTTCAGGAAAGACTAAAAGTGCTTCCATTCTTGGGTTATGATACCTTATACCTGTGTGGCAGTTGTATTAAACTCCTAAGGCATAAAAGTGAATTAATTAAAATTATCATTGAACAGGTTAAGATGTATTCTTAGATAACCTATGCAGATTATTATTATAATAATTGTTTTTACATAGAATTAGGCATAATGATTATGGTTTTAGATTGCAGGAAAAAATCAGTCTCAGGTATTTGGAAAATTCTAAGATCACCCCTGCATCCATCCTCACACACTTTGTGGTCCCTCTAAAATAATTGGTGCATGATGCCCATGGCGAATGTAACGGAAGAGAAGCGAGGTCACTGCTTGGACGATTGTGTGCGTCACAGCTACTGTACAATACTACAGTCGTAATACTATGAAAATCATGTGGCACCATCTGGAGCCGGAAGCCTCTCCCACGCTGTATGAACACAGCCCTAGGTTTTGAGTAATGCAAACATCAGCATATGCATTTGGCCTTTATGTCATCCCTTACATAAATATCTCTTATGGTCCTCTATTACACAGTCACAACCATATAGATAGATACAGCATAGAGATATATGCAGTATTTACTGTAACAACTATGATAACATGACTGGATTTATGAAATGAATGTGCCATTATCCACCAAAACCACACAACTAGGTTTGCTATAAAGCTGAGGGATGGTGCTGGATAAATGTACAGCATGTATGTACATGAACATTGAACAGCAGTTAATATTTCAGATTTTGCCGTTGTTCACCGATGTATATTTTACATTTCACATTCACATGTCACCTTCATGCCACCGTGCCAATCAAATGGAATTCTCTTTATCCCTCTCCCACCTATCACAGGTGGTGCCAAAGCTTAGCACACATTAAAGCATGCAACTTAAGCTGTAGAGGGCCACGAACACTAGCTAAAATCCTCCCCTTGCTGTACACTGCTACATATTGTTATCTGCTTTGTACACAGTGTATATGATTCCCTTTAGTCTGAGAACAGAGCACGTCTGTGGATAGCCTTGGCGAGCAATTAGTATGTTTCTGTTCATGGCACCACAACACATTGTGCCAAAGAAAAGGTTGGAACTTTTAGTAAGTTCTCTCTCTTTAATGGCAGTGCAGCCACCCAGAAAAGAGTTTAATCTCTCTCATGCAACACACATTTTAACAACAATTTGAGTCACACATACCGTACCAGTCAAAAGCTTTGACACACATACTCAAAGGTTTTTCTTCATTTTTACTATTATTCTACATAGTAGAAGACATCATCAACACAATAAAATAAAACATATGGAATCCTGTAGTAAATAAAAAAGTATTTAAAAAATCCAAATATATTTGCCTTGATGACAGCTTTGCACACTCTTGGCATTCTCTCGAACTGCTTCACCTTAAATTGTTTTTCAAAAGTCTTGAAGGAGTTCCCACATATGCTGAGCTGCATATGCTGGCTGCTTTTCCTTCTCTCTGCGTTCCAACTCATCCCAAACCAAACCATCAACTGGGTTGAGGTTGGGTGATTGTGGAGTCCAGGTCATCTGATGCAGCACTCCATCACTCTCCTTCTTGGTCAAATAGCCCTTACACAACCTGAAGGTTGTCCTATTGAAAAACAAATGATAGTCCCACTAAATGCAAACCAGATGGGATGGCGTTTCGCTGCAGAATGCTGTGGTAGCCATGCTGGTGAAGTGTGCCTTGAATTCTAAATAAATCACAGACAGTGTCCCCAGCAAAGCACCCCCACACCATCACACCTCCTCCTCCATGCTTCAAGGTGGGAACCACACATTGGGAGATCATCCGTTCACCTACTCTGTGTCACACAAAGACACGGCGGTAGGAACCAAAAATCTCTCATCAGACCAAAGGACATATTTCCACCGGTCTAATATCCATTGCCTATGAAACATCTGGAATGTGTAGGTGTGTCCAAACTTTTGACTGGTACTGTATCTGCTATGCTAAATGAGACGTTAAAATTATCCTGGCAACCTAAACAAACCACAACAAGACTAGAATGTGTAAATCACATTCACTCAAATTTGCATGTGTTATATTGCCTGACACCAGCACCAAAGAGACCAATGTACTGTACAGCATCATCAGTGAAAACTATGCCTCAGTGAAAACGCTCTAATTCCTGAGCTCAGAGGGTATCTATGCAAGCTTCAGAGCTATTTCCATATGCACTGGCAGATGGCTGGACACTTTCAGCAGCCCAGCGATATTCACACCTAGGCTCACACACAGCACATACTTGGCTAGCTTGCCATTGTCATGTTGTCCGTGGGCGAGTGACTGTAGGCCAGTAGCGGGTGACCAGCCAGGGTGAATCAGTGGGGTCGTGAGTGACACATACCAATGAAAGGCTCTGTAAAGCAGCCTGGGGGTGGAGGATGTTGGCAATATTCTGCAGAGCAGAGTAGAGAGGCCATGCCATGCTTTAGTGTTTCTGGCTCTGAGCTGAGCCTGTATAATAGAGACGGGTGGGCATGGGGGACTTGCTCTGACTACACATAGATCACACACTGTACACAGTGCACCAAACTGCCATGAATTATGAACAAATCCATTTGGAAAGAAGAGAAAGAAAGATCAATCTGTGTGAAAAGGAGAGCACATTGAAGGGGAATGGAAACACTTGGCTTTAGAACACCAGCTAACTGTATAACTGTAAATTGCCATATTGGCATTGTTGCGTCACTGGCAGGAGAGTTTGGGAATTTCTGAATTTACTGACACCATGACCTCTGCATGCATTAGTGAGCATACTTTGTTGGTCTCAAACCATATATGAAAACATGATACATATTTTGAAAGCTGAAAAACAGCCCTTTCAAATGATATGACAAACAATAGCACCACATCAATCAAATGGTAATCAGTCAAGCAAAAACACCTGTGAAAATGTGTATCTTATACAAAAATCAACACTTTTTTCCCCCAAAAAGCTGCCATTTATACAAATTCCTAATAAAGTGTCACGCCCTGACCTTAGAGAGCTGTTTTATTTCTCTATTTGGTTAGGTCAGGGTGTGATTTGGGTGGGAATGTTTTCTATTTCTTTATTTTTGGCCAAGTGTGGTTCCCAATCAGAGGCAGCTGTCTATCGTTGTCTCTGTTTGGCAATCATACTTGGGCAGCCTTTTTCCCACCTAATGTTGTGGGTAATTATTTATTTTCTGTGTGTGTTTGTGTGCGCCACGGTTGCGTCACATTCGGTTTCTGTTTACCTGTTTTTTGTGAAGGTTTCACTTTATTTAAAAAAATGTGGAATTACATGCCTTGGCTCATCTATGACAGGGAGTTTGACAGAATTACCCACCACAAAAAGACCAGGCAGCGTGCGCCAACTTGGAGGACGAGCTGGACCGGGGAGGAGATTATGGCAGGGGACAAGACCCGGTCACAGAAGCCCGAGAGGCAACTCCCCAAATTGTTTTGGGGGAGGCACACGGGGAGATTGGCGGAGTCAGGGTTTAGACCTGAGCCAACTCCCCGTGCTTACCGTAGGGAGCATGTGACCGGTCAGACACCATGTTATGCGGTGATGCACACTATGTCTCCAGTGAGCATTCACAGTCCGGTGCGCTCTGTGCCAGCACCCCGCATTTGCCGGGCGGAAGTGGGCATCCAGCCAGGATGGGTTGTGCCAGCTCTACGCTCAAGACCTCCAGTGCGCCTCCAGGGCCCAGTGTATCAGGTGCCTGCTCCATGCACCAGGCTTCCAGTGCATCTCCTATCTGGTGAGAACTGTTCCGGTTCCACGTACCAGGCCTCCAGTCTCCCCAGCCTGATAAGCCCTGTGGCAGCTCCATGCACCAGGCTTCCAGTACGTCTCCTCAGTCCAGTGAGACCTGTTCCAGCTCCACGTACGAAGCCTCTAGTGATGATCCATGGCACGAAGCCTCCAGTGATGATCCATGGCCCAGAGCCTGCAGTGAAAATCCAGGGCACGGAGCCTCCAGCGACGGTCCCCAGTCCGGAGCCTCCAGCGACGGTCCCTAGTCCGGAGCCTCCAGCGACGGTTCCCAGTCCGGAGCCTCCAGCGACGGTCCCCAGTCCGGAGCCTCCAGTGACAGTCTCCAGTCCGGAGCCTCCAACGACGGTCCCCTGATTGTCTGAGATAATGGGTGAGCTGGACATCCAGAGAGTTTAGATTGGTTTGCCATGAAGCACATCTATTTGAGCTGGTCAGTATGTGTAGTAGGTAATCCTTTCTAACGAGGCTTTTTTTTAAAACAATATCACGTAGTAAAACGGCATAAGTGTTGCTCTCCACTTTCTGGACTGAGTTTTGAAATCAGTGGAATTAGAGTATGATAGCTAACGAGATGGAGAAAACACCTGCCTCCGGATTACATCTTCAAACTAAGGCCAACCATGGCATCTGTGACATAGGGAGAAGCGTCCATTCATGTATACGGGTAAGATAGTCTAGCTAGCTACGTTTTCAGACATTACAATTTTTTTTTTTTACAGAAAGTTATTTTCACTTTAAGTTAAAGTGTACTGTTAGCTAGCTAGCGAACATTAGCTGGCTTCCTCACTAGCTAACGTAACATGTATGATCTGTGTAGTAATATTTTTTGTATTTCAGAGCTATTTGCTTTGCTAGTTATAGCCTGATGTTAGCTATCTAACATTGAACCTGGTAAATTAGCTACCTGCAGATTCATGCAGGGTAGTAACGTCATTAGTTGGCGTTATGGTTCATTGTTTAGCTAGCTAGCTACACGTCTTAACAAAATACTTCACTATGCAAGTAACCATTTCAATAGAACGTTAATGATGTCACTGTGACAACTGTTGATAGACGTAGCCAGAGCGAATTTACCAACTATCTACTCTGGCTATTTCAGAAGACTCTTGTCTGAGTGTGCCAGAGCACAGAATAACTGATACATTTACGAATGCTTATCACCCGTTGAATATGGCCGTTGTCAGTAAACGTTGGCAAAATGTTTTAAGTAAATTGTTGCCAGCAGCACATTTGCAGTCACCAACGCTCTGGAGAACACAAAACCAGCCTAACCAGCTCTGCTAGGGTAAGTAAAATAGTCAGAGTGAGCTGTTCTCTCATTTCAAATCAAATCAAATTTTATTTGTCACATACACATGGTTAGCAGATGTTAATGCGAGTGTAGCGAAATGCTTGTGCTTCTAGTTCCGACAATGCAGTAATAACCAACAAGTAATCTAACTAACAATTCCAAAACTACTGTCTTATACACACAAGTGTAGGGGGATAAAGAATATGTACATAAAGATATATAAATGAGTGATGGTACAGAGCGGCATAGGCAAGATACAGTAGATGGTATCGAGTACAGTATATACATATGAGATGAGTATGTAAACAAAGTGGCATAGTTAAAGTGGCTAGTGATACATGTATTATATAAAGATGCAGTAGATGATATAGAGTACAGTATATACGTATACATATGAGATTAATAATGTAGGGTATGTAAACATTATAATAGGTAGCATTGTTTAAAGTGGCTAGTGATATATTTTACATCATTTTCCATCAATTCCCATTATTAAAGTGGCTGGAGTTGAGGCGTGCGTGGCCACGCAGTCGTGGGTGAACAGGGAGTACAGGAGAGGGCTCAGAACGCACCCTTGTGGGGCCCCAGTGTTGAGGATCAGCGGGGTGGAGATGTTGTTGCCTACCCTCACCACCTGGGGGCAGCCCGTCAGGAAGTCCAGTACCCAGTTGCACAGGGTGGGGTCGAGACCCAGGGTCTCGAACTTGATGTCGAGCTTGGAGGGTACTATGGTGTTAAATGCCGAGCTGTAGTCGATGAACAGCATTCTCACATAGGTATTCCTCTTGTCCAGATAGGTTAGGGCAGTGTGCAGTGTGGTTGAGATTGCATCGTCTGTGGACCTATTTGGGCAGTAAGCAAATTGGAGTGGGTCTAGGGTGTCAGGTAGGGTGGAGGTGATATGGTCCTTGACTAGTCTCTCAAAGCACTTCATGATGACGGAAGTGAGTGCTACGGGGCGGTAGTTGTTTAGCTCAGTTACCTTAGCTTTCTTGGGAACAGGAACAATGGTGGCCCTCTTGAAGCATGTGGGAACAGCAGACTGGGATAGGGATTGATTGAATATGTCCGTAAACACACCAGCCAGCTGGTCTGCGCATGCTCTGAGGGCGCGGCTGGGGATGCCGTCTGGGCCTGCAGCCTTGCGAGGGTTAACACGCTTAAATGTTTTACTCACCTCGGCTGCAGTGAAGGAGAGGCCGCATGTTTTGGTTGCAGGCCGTGTCAGTGGCACTGTATTGTCCTCAAAGCGGGCAAAAAAGTTATTTAGTCTGCCTGGGAGCAAGACATCCTGGTCCGTGACGGGGCTGGTTTTCTTTTTGTAATCCGTGATTGACTGTAGACCCTGCCACATACCTCTTGTGTCTGAGCCGTTGAATTGAGATTCTACTTTGTCTCTATACTGACGCTTAGCTTGTTTGATTGCCTTGCGGAGGGAATAGCTACACTGTTTGTATTCGGTCATGTTTCCGGTCACCTTGCCCTGATTAAAAGCAGTGGTTCGCGCTTTCAGTTTCACACGAATGCTGCCATCAATCCACGGTTTCTGGTTTGGGAATGTTTTAATCATTGCTATGGGAACGACATCTTCAACGCACGTTCTAATGAACTCGCACACCGAATCAGCGTATCCGTCAATGTTGTTGTCTGACGCAATACGAAACATATCCCAGTCCACGTGATGGAAGCAGTCCTGGAGTGTGGAATCAGATTGGTCGGACCAGCGTTGGACAGACCTCAGCGTGGGAGCTTCTTGTTTTAGTTTCTGTCTGTAGGCAGGGATCAACAAGATGGAGTCCAGATTTGTTGTCTGGAAGTAGTAAGCAAGCTAGCCAATGTTAGCCAGTCTTGGGCGATTGACTGCTGTTGTTAGGTCAGCTAGCTAACATTATGTGTATGATCTGTGTAGTAATATTATTCGTATCTCAGAGCCATTTGATTTGATAATTATATGTAACACAAAACCAGCCTAACCAGCTCTGCTAGGGTGAGTAAAATGGTCAGAGTGAGCTGTTCTCTCATTTTTGTCTGGAAGTAGCTAGCAAGATAGCCAACATTGGCCAGTTAGCTTGGGTGCTTGACTGCTGTTGTTAGGACAAAACGCTCAGAGCAACCCTACTCCTCGGCCTGATTACCCAGTGTGTGCTCTGAACACTCCAGAAAGAGATGGGCGGGGCTACAGCTTAAGAGGCCTTGAAAGATTCTGAATGGTGTAGACAAAGAAGTCAAGTACTGTATGTGTACCAAAACATTCAAAGGCCATTTTCTCAAAAGTAAGGTTACAAGTTCATCAAAAAGTAGTTTCCCGTTGTTCTTCAACTGTAGTATATGATATACCATTTTCTATCTCTGAGTCTCTACTTTTGTCCAATGTAAAAAAAAAAATCACAATTTCAAATTTAGCTAAATAAGACTGAATCGAGCCGGTCGGCCACATATTGAGTCTTCCTTATTTAGTAAGGGTTAAAAATCAGAATAGTAATACATTTTTTTTACTGTGAATGAGTTAAAGCACTTTTAGCGAGAAGAGTGGAATTTTTCTATAATTATATGGATGTTCCGTGATCAGACACTTTCTTATCTTGATATTATATTAAACACCTACTGTATATAGCTGTCCGATGACATATTCTGATGGAATGTTAATTTCTAAACATAGCAATGTGAATGCAAAGGGGACTCAGACCACAAAATAGATTAAGTGAACTTGCAAAGAGCTTGTGTCCTCATTCAAAGGCAGGGGCCGTGTGAATACATTGTTTTTGCCTTGTTGTTTTTTTACCCAAGAGTTCGCTTTAAAGAGGACTGAGATCGGTTAAAAGAGGACTATATGTGAAAACACCCTTAGTCTTAAATATGACAAGGAAAGACATACACAAGTAATATATTATGAATAAAACCACAACTTTATCGAAACAACAAGGCTAGGGGAAGATATTGTCTCATTCAAACCTGAAAACAATGTGGCTCACTGTGCACATCGCTGTCATGACCAAAACATTATATCCAAAATTAATCTCAGGGATATTGTTACCAAAATTGTTATGTAACTACAAAATATGATAAGAATAAGGCATATTATGACATAATATTACAACTTCATTTTCTTTTGTACTACATTCCACTAGGCCGATATCCTAATACACAAAGAGTCAGAATGGAAAAAAATTAAAAGCATGTAACAGAGGCGAAATTACCAGTGACAGTCTGAGATACTTGGTGTAGACCCTTTACTCGTGCCTATGTGTGCAATGAGTCACACTACCTAAAACAATTTTGGTCCCCTACAATTAATTTTTTTATTTACCTAGGCAAGTCAGTTAAGAATATATTCTTATTTACAATGATGGCCTAGGAACAGTGGGTTAACTGCCTGTTCAGGGGCAGAATGACAGATTTGTACCATGTCAGCTCAGGTTTGAACTTGCAACCTTTTGGTTACTAGTCCAACACTCTAACCACTAGGCTACCCTGCCGCCCCAGCATAATTGCTCTCCCATTCAGGTGCTACACAAACAAACCACATCATATTCTCCTTTCTAACTTTCCTGTAACAAAGTCAACCATTTTTACGGAAGTACATTGAAGTTCATCTAGGCTCAGCTAGGCTGTGAGGGTGTGTCCTGTGAGGGTGTAATTGTCCCTCAGCCCTTTTGAAACTTCAGCAGCATCTTGTCCACTCTCTCCAGCCACTGCATGCCCTCAAAGGTCTGAGAGCTGACAGTCCACCACAGTGTCAGAGAAAGAGAGATAGAGAGATAAAAAACACCCACTAAAATACAGTGCCTTCAGAAAGTATTCAGGCCTATTGACTTTTTCCTCATTTTGTTACGTTACAGCCTTATTCTAAAATAGATTAAAGTATTTTTTTCCCCTCATCAATCTACACACAATACCCAATAATAACAAAGCGGAAACAGGTTTTTAGAAATGTTTGCAAATGTATAAATAATAAATACCTTATTTGCATAAGCATTCAGACCCATTGCTATGAAACTTGAAATTGAGCTCAGGTGCATTCTGTTTCCATTGATCATCCTTGAGATGTTTCTACAACTTGATTGGAGTCCACCTATGGTAAATACAATTGATTGGACATGATTTGGAAAGGCACAAACCTGTCTATATAAAGTCCTAAAGTTGACAGTGCATGTCAGAGCAAAAGCCAAGCCATGAGGTTGAAGAAATTATTCGTAGAGCTCTGAGACAGGATTGTGCCGAGGCACAGATCTGAGGAAGGGTTCCAAAAATGTCTGCAGCATTAAAGGTCCCCAAGAACACAGTGGCCTCCATCATTCTTAAATTGAAGAAGTTTGGAACCACCAAGACTCTTCCTAGAGCTGGCTACCCGGCTAAACTGAGAAATCGGGGTGCAAGAGCCCTGGTCTGGGAGGTGACCAAGAACTCGATGGTCACTCTGACAAAGCTCCAGAGTTACTCTGTGGTGATGGGATAACCTTCCAGAAGGACAACCATTCATGCGCACTCTACCTATCAGCCCTTTATGGTAGAGTGGCCAGATGGAAGCCACTCCTCAGTAAAAGGCACATGACAGCCCAGTTGAAGTTTGACAAAAGGCATCTAAATGACTCTCAGACCAAGAGAAACAAGATTCTGTGGTCTGGTGAAACCAAAATTGAACTCTTTGGACTGAATGCCAAGCGTAACTTCTAGAGGAAACCTGGCACCATCCATATTGTGAAGCATGGATGGTGGCAGCATCATGCTGTGGGGATGTTTTTCAGCGGCAGGGTCTGGGAGATTAGTCAGGGATGAGGGAAAGTTGAATGGAGAAAAATACAGAGAGATCCTTGATGAAAACCTGTGCCAGAGCGCTCAGGACCTCAGACTGGGGAGAAGGATCACCTTCCAACAGGACAACGACCCTAAGCACACAGCCAAGACAATGCAGGAGTGGCTTTCGGACACGTCTCTGAATATCCTTGAGTAGCCCAGCCAGAGCCTAGACTTGAAACTGATCTAATATCTCTGGAGAGACCTAAAAAAAGCTGTGCAGTGAGTCTCCCAATCCAACCTGACTGAGCTTGAGAGTATTTGCAGAGAAGAATGGGAGAAACTCCCCAAATGCAGGTGTGCCAAGCTTGTAACGTCATACCCAAGAAGACTCAAGGCTGTAATCTCTGCCAAAGGTGCTTCAATAAGTATTCAGACACTTTATCAGTACTTTATGTAAATGTGATATTTCCATTTCCATTTTTATTTTATTTTATACATTTGCAAACATTTCTAAAAACCTGTTTTTGCTTTGTCATTGTGGGGTATTTTGTGTAGATTGAAGAACAAAATAATATATTTAATCAATTTTAGAATAAGGCTGTAACGTAACATTTTTTAAAGTCAAGGGGTCTGAATGCTTTCCGAATGCACTGTATATAGTCCTAATAGTACATAATTGACAATTACCTTCCAGTCAAAAAACTTGGCTTAGCTACTATTTTATGTCACAGATAACAAACACCTAAAGAGATATCTAGCTATGTAGTTATCTAGCTAGCTAGCTAATAATTATAAGTACGGGGATCATACATTTTACTGGTAAAATAGCAATCCTGCATTAGCCCTCTCTGGGTGGTTAGCTACATATCACATCACTAGCAAATTTGTTTGAGGTCTGAATAATTCCTAAAGACAAACACTCTTCAAATTGTCAATAAGATAATTTTATGTTGTACAGATATCAAATAAAATATTAGCATAGACAAGATGAGCTAAATCAAGTACCGTTATGCTAGCCATCTACCTTCCTTGCTGATTGTCTACTCGGCTGACTGTCTACTTGGCTGACTGTCTACTCGGCTTGTTATCAAAAGTGAATCTGATTAATCAGAAAAAAATACTCTAAAATGTAAATATTATAATTACCAACATAAAAGTGATTGTATCAGTTACTTACCTTAACATTGTTGTCCTGATCTCAATGACAGAGCAGTGTCGAAGTTGGAGGCGAGTGGAGGAAAAGGCAACATTCACTTTCAGTCCCCATGCCAAAACTCACCATTTGCTCAACACCACCAATGACGCAGTCGTTGCTATAGCAATGCACAATGGCGCTACCCATACCACTAATAAACATAGTTCAAGATCAAAATCCCCCAAAATAGAGATGTTCCCATGTTCAATGCACATGTTTAGTATTAGTGAATTGAAGACATCTCTTTACTTTCTGAAGTGTTTCTAGGCGCCTTTAATGATCCAAAAGATCATTGTATATCGTGGTGCTTCTTTCTTCATTCTCAATCCTCCTTTAATCTACCCCAAGTTGGACAGAACCGAGGAGCCGGGATATTGAGATTGCTAAAACATTGAGCCGGGCAAATCAATCTCAAATCTAGTGATTTTCTTAATGGTGAAGAAGTGTGAAATGCTTTGAGACCAGTAACAACAGCCACAACAACAGGACAGCCACAAATGGAGTCCTAATGAATATAAAGACTGATAACCACTGTTTGATAAAGCACAGTACAGACTATCAGTGGAGCTTAATTTCCCCAGGCTCCAGTGGCCTGTCTAGTGAGAGTGGTCAAATGTGTGTAATTTACCTCTGTGTGTTCCTTCCTTCCTCCTTTATTTTGCCAAATGGCTTGGGAATGGGGAGTGAGTCAAGGTTAAAAGCATATACCTCCAGGGAGATCCAGCCAGCCACAGACAGGATACAGTTTAGGGGGGTATCTAGTGTAGCTCCAGCAGCACTCAAGGCCCTGGGCTCTGCGCTTTAAGGCAGGATATCTTTGGCTTTGTAAACATCCCCATCTCTGTCTCAGTGAATTCACAGCCATAAAACAGCTGTGGCCGGTATGGGAGAAACCTGACAAACACATTATCCGAGTGCTACCGCGTACGTGCAGCCGTGGTAGCATCTGCAATCAACAATTTGTTATTCAATGCAGATGGCAATTACACCGTTTTACCGCCGTTACCCAAATAAATCTGTATGTCCTGGGAGACGACAGATGAAACCAGAGGGAATCGTCAACCTTGGGAGAAAAAAAAACCTAAGCAGCCGAATCTATGGTAGTGGTACATACAATTAATGCCATGGACTGGGCCATGATTGCGTATGGGGGACACATCTCACTGTGAGTGAAGAGCAATCAAACTCACACAGATTCTCAGTCGAATGAATAAAATAAAGATGAGGCTGTGTCTTTGTCTGACCCTTTCCCACTCCTAGCCTGGGCTAATGGGATTGTGTTAGCCATAGGACAGGTGTCTTGTCTAGTCTCTAATGAGTGACACAGCACAAAAGGGAAGCTTTTCACCAACATTGCTCTGCTCATCTGCTGCCATTCTTAGTGCCTTGCGGCTTTGAGAGGTGGATCAGTGTCCGTTTGAAATGGAATCTCTGCTAGGAGGTAGCATTGGCAGGTAGCAACATCACATTGGGATATTTACTATATTTCTACATACATCTAGGGTAGTTAGTTACAGTATAGTTAAATTACTTAATTGGCGTCACTGTCTGCTGCTAGAAGGTAGCATTGACTGTCGGCAACATCTCACTGGGAGGTTAAGTGTGTTTCTACGTAAATCCAGAGTAGTTAGTCACAGTTCTGTTTAATTAGTTAAAGAAATTAGCCTGATTCCCCACTGCACTGCTGTTCACCTCTGAAGCCAACATAGGCAGGCTACACTGTTATAAAGTGTTCATCTTGACAAATCCAGGAGAGAACATGTTATTTAAAAAAATATATTGTTCAAACATGAGTGAGGTAGAGTAATTTATGGTATAACAAAGAGCACTGACCTTTCTGCCTCCTGGACGGCAGTAAACAAGGTATGTCTCGTTCTCCTCTTCCAGAAAATTCTTGGCAATTGCTCTCCCTTGCATGTGATATACATGTATCATACTTCATCGGGTTACGCTCTCACCTAAAAGAAAAACACAAACAAACACCAGCGTGAAATATTCATAAACTTCATAAACGGGACTAAAAAGAGGAACCATACACAGAGGATGCCTCTGCTGGCTGTTCACTTAGGGAAGGGAACTCTGTATTCTAGGTGGTTTTTGGATAAAGATCTCAGGTTGGTCTGTCAATCTGGCAATTAACCAGTGCAAGGAGCCTAAAGGAAATCCAATATATTTCCATTATGGTGTTTACATGGAGCAGCAAAGCCCAGGGACTCCCTCCCCTGCAATTCATTACGCCGATACGCAATCCTTCCCTTGGGGCCGAGCCAATACTATTACACTGCACCCGCCATTTCTAATTTCGTCTGCTGATATCACAATCTGTGAAACTCAAGGAGAGCTAGTGGTCTTTCACAGTCACTCTCCTCCCTAACAGGTAAGTTTCCATTACAACAACTATATGCGTTCACAATTTATACCCCCACATTGTATAGGATATCGTTCCCTCAATCCACATTTAGTCACACTCCATGTAATGACACCACCAGTCATTTTCATTAAGATGGCTTGTTTTAAGATGATTTACAGCTACATTGTCACTTGACCACTTCTATCGATCTCAGCGTAATTTACAGTGCAGCATGTTTTTCACAGGAATATGAAGATAATAGAAAAAGTATCTATAGAATTTTTTTTTTTAGGAGTGTAGATTGATCCAGACATGCATTATTGGTTCTGCACAGGCAGGGATATAAATTAAAATGTTTCATTGGTAGCACTTTAAAAAGTTAGGAGCACCACATTCAATTTTGGAGCACCAGAAAATATGATTTCTTAAATTGATTGAGATTCAGCCTATATTGGGCCTATATGAATTCTAGCTACTTTAGAAGCCCTATAAACTAATATGTAACAGTATAAATACATTAAATTATTATAAAAGCTAAAATGTTGATACAAATACCTGTCACTGAAATTACAACGTAATTTGTGGAATAATAGGTTTCTACATTGTGTAAAATCACTATTTTCCTATCTTTAAAAACATCAGGTTTGTGATCACAACATGCAAGAGTTCTCATTCATGCATTTCAAGAGTTCTGTAATTTATTCATTCACCACCTTTTATTGCACAAAAATGTTTGGATATAATAGTAAAGTTACCAGGTTTTTAGCTCTAGCCAAAAAGGTAACTTGATTGAGCAAAGTGTGAACAAATGGTTGAAAGGATAAGTCAATATTTTGTCATGAAAGGGGTATCCACAAGTTCATCTGACTCTGAGCAAGTAGAAAAGGGCCTCATTGCCAAAATCCCAAAGTATCCCTTTAACGACGTAGACAGAAGCTCAAGTCGTTTTAGAATAGCACAAAGTGGTGTAAAGTACTTAAGGAAAAATACTTTAAAGTACTATTTAAGTCATTGTTTTAGATATCTGTACTTTTACTCTGCTACTGTACATTCCTAAAGAAAATAATGTACTTTTTAATCCATACATTTTCCCTGACACCCAAAAGTACTGGTTACATTTTGAATGCTTAGCAGGACAGGGAAATGGTCAGATTCACGCACTTATAAAGAAAACATTCCCTACTGCCTTTGATCTGGCAGACTTACAAAACACAAATGCTTTGTTTTTAAATGGTTGTCTAAGTGTTGGAGTGTGCTGCTGGCTATTTGTATATTAAAAAACAAGAAAAATTGTCCCGTCTGGTTTGCTTAATATAAGGAATTTGAAATGATTAATCTTTTACTTTTGATCCTTAAGTATATTGTAAACCAAATACTTTTAAACTTTTACTCAAGTACTGTTGTATTTTACTTTTCAACGTATCTTTACTTTTATTCAATTATGACTGTTGGGTACTTTTTCCACCACTTCTTCCACCACAGCCCACGACATTGTTTATGGTCCTGGCGATCCGCTAGGAAGATAAAAATGGCGCTCTGGTACAGTGCCTTGCGAAAGTATTCGGCCCCCTTGACCTTTGCGACCTTTTGCCACATTTCAGGCTTCAAACATAAAGATATAAAACTGTATTTTTTGTGAAGAATCAACAACAAGTGGGACACAATCATGAAGTGGAACGACATTTATTGTATATTTCAAACTTTTTAACAAATCAAAAACTGAAAAATTGGGCGTGCAAAATTATTCAGCCCCTTTACTTTCAGTGCAGCAAACTCTCTCCAGAAGTTCAGTGAGGATCTCTGAATGATCCAATGTTGACCTAAATGACTAATGATGATAAATACAATCCACCTGTGTGTAATCAAGTCTCCGTATAAATGCACCTGCACTGTGATAGTCTCAGAGGTCCGTTAAAAGCGCAGAGAGCATCATGAAGAACAAGGAACACACCAGGCAGGTCCGAGATACTGTTGTGAAGAAGTTTAAAGCCGGATTTGGATACAAAAAGATTTCCCAAGCTTTAAACATCCCAAGGAGCACTGTGCAAGCGATAATATTGAAATGGAAGGAGTATCAGACCACTGCAAATCTACCAAGACCTGGCCGTCCCTCTAAACTTTCAGCTCATACAAGGAGAAGACTGATCAGAGATGCAGCCAAGAGGCCCATGATCACTCTGGATGAACTGCAGAGATCTACAGCTGAGGTGGGAGACTCTGTCCATAGGACAACAATCAGTCGTATATTGCACAAATCTGGCCTTTATGGAAGAGTGGCAAGAAGAAAGCCATTTCTTAAAGATATCCATAAAAAGTGTCATTTAAAGTTTGCCACAAGCCACCTGGGAGACACACCAAACATGTGGAAGAAGGTGCTCTGGTCAGATGAAACCAAAATTGAACTTTTTGGCAACAATGCAAAACGTTATGTTTGGCGTAAAAGCAACACAGCTCATCACCCTGAATACACCATCCCCACTGTCAAACATGGTGGTGGCAGCATCATGGTTTGGGCCTGCTTTTCTTCAGCAGGGACAGGGAAGATGGTTAAAATTGATGGGAAGATGGATGGAGCCAAATACAGGACCATTCTGGAAGAACCTGATGGAGTCTGCAAAAGACCTGAGCCTGGGACGGAGATTTGTCTTCCAACAAGACAATGATCCAAAACATAAAGCAAAATCTACAATGGAATGGTTCAAAAATAAACATATCCAGGTGTTAGAATGGCCAAGTCAAAGTCCAGACCTGAATCCAATCGAGAATCTGTGGAAAGAACTGAAAACTGCTGTTCACAAATGCTCTCCATCCAACCTCACTGAGCTCGAGCTGTTTTGCAAGGAGGAATGGGAAAAAATGTCAGTCTCTCGATGTGCAAAACTTATAGAGACATACCCCAAGCGACTTACAGCTGTAATCGCAGCAAAAGGTGGCGCTACAAAGTATTAACTTAAGGGGCTGAATAATTTTGCACGCCCAATTTTTCAGTTTTTGATTTGTTAAAAAAGTTTGAAATATCCAAAAATGTCGTTCCACTTCATGATTGTGTCCCACTTGTTTTTGATTCTTTACAAAAAAATACAGTTTTATATCTTTATGTTTGAAGCCTGAAATGTGGCAAAAGGTCGCAAAGTTCAAGGGGGCCGAATACTTTCGCAAGGCACTGTAATATGGGTCAGATCTTTTGATCTGGTGGAGCTAGAAGCAAGCCATTTTCACTAAAGTAACGGTGCAACCATGACTCAAACTAATCTGCACTCTATTGTTTCTCAAGGGCACTCCGAAACAACGGTACAACGAAGCCTTATCATGGCGCCAGAGAGGATGGCTGACGTTTTATGGGCTCCTAACCAACTGTGCTATTTTGTTTGTTTTTTTCGCATTGTTTGTTACGTCATTTTGTACATAATGTCGCTGCTACCATCTCTTATGACCGAGAAGAGTTTCTGGACATCAGAACAGCGATTACTCACCTCAAACTAGACAAATGTTTTTTTCTGTCTAGTTCGTTGAGTCCAACGTGAAGGATATACTGCTTCCCGGAGACCAGGCCCAAATCCCGTCATTTGAGTTAAGGAAAGACGGAAATACAGGGTGCGGCGGTCTGGGTGCCTTTTGAAAATTAGTCGGCAACTGAGTAAACCACCACTACCCTCGGTATTATTGACCAATGTGCAATCATTAGAAAACAAACTGGACGCTCTACGATTAAGACTATCCTACCAACGGGACATAAAAAAATTTAATATCTTACATTTCACCGAGACGTGGCTGAACGATGACACGGATAATATAGAACTTGCTGGCTTCTCTGTGTTTTGGCAGAACAGAGCAGCTACGTCTGGTAAGACGAGGGGCGGGGGCTGTGTGTCAATTTGTCAATAACTGCAGGTGCACGTTGTCTAATATTAAAGAAGTCTCGAGGTATTGCTCTCCTGAGGTAGAATACTTCATGATAAGCAGTATACCACACTATCTACCAAGAGAGTTCATATCCATATAATTCGTAGCCGTCAATTTACCAACAAAAACCAATGCTGGCACTAAGACTGCACTCAATGAGCTGTATAATGCCATAAGCAAATAATGTGCAACCAGAGGGAAAAAAAACGATTGACCACCTTTACTCTACACACAGAGACACATACAAATCTCTCCTTCGCCCTCCATTTGGCAAATCACACCATAATTCTATCCTCCTGATTCCTGCTTACAAACAAAAACTAACTCAGGAAGTACCAGTGACTGGCTCAATACAAAAGTGGTCAGATGAAGTGGATGCTACGCTACAGGACTGTTTTGTTAGCACAGGCTGGAATATGTTCTGGGATTAATCAAATGGCAATGAGGAGTATACCACCTCAGTCACCGGCTTCATTAATAAGTGCATCGACGACATCATCCCCACAGTGACCGTACGTACATATCCCAACCAGAAGCAATGGATTACAGCTACCGAGCTAAAGGTTAGAGCTGCCGCTTTCAATGATCGGGACACTAATCCGGGCGCTTAAGAGATACAACTATGCCCTCAGATGAACTGTCAAACATGCAAAGCATCAATACAGGACTAAGATTGAATCCTACTACACTGGCTCTGACATTGGATGTGGCAGGGCTTGAAAAATATTACGGACTACAAAGGGAAACCCATCCTCGAGCTGCCCAGTGATGCAAGCCTACCAGACGAGCTAAATGCCTTTTATGCTCATTTTGAGGCAAGGAACACTGAAGAGCATCAACTGTTCTGGACGACTTTGTGATCACGCTCTCTGTAGCCGAAGTGAGCTAGACTTTAAACAGGTCAGCATTCACAAAGCCACAGGGCCAGACGGTTTACCAGGGCGTGTATTCAAAGCATCTGCGGACCAACTGGCAAGTGTCTTCACTGACATTTTCAACCTCTCCCTGACCGAGTCTGAAATACCTAAATGTTTTAAACCACCATAATAGTCCTTGCGTACAAGAAAGTGAAGCTAAGCTGCCTAAATGATTACCACACCTTAGCGCTCACGTCGGTAGCCATGAAGTGCTTTGAAAGGCTGGTCATGGTTCACATCAACACCATCATGCCAGAAAACCCAGACCCACTCCAATTTGCATACCGCTCCAACAGATCCACAGATGACACAATCTCAATCACACTCCACACTGCCCTTTCCCACCTGGACAAAAGGAACACCAATGTGAGAATGCTGTTCACTGACTACAGCTCAGCGTTCAACACCATAGTGACCACAAAGTTCATCACTAAGCAAAAAACCCTCGGACAAAACACCTCCCTCTGCAACTGGATCCTTGACTTCCTGACGGGCCGCCCCCAGGTGGTAAGGGAAGGCAAAAACACATCTGCCACGCTGATCCTCGACACTGGGGCCCCTCAGGGGTGCATGCTTAGTCCCCTCCTGTACTCCCACAACTGCGTGGCTAAGCATGACTCCAACACCATCATTAAGTTTGCTGACGACACAACAGTGGTAGGCCTGATCACCAACAACGATGAGACAGCCTATAGAGAGGAGGTCAGAGACCTGGTAGTGTGGTGCCAGGACAACAACCTCTATCTCAATGTGAGCAATACAACGTAGCTGATCGTGGATTATTGGAAAAGAACCAAACAAAAATATTTCCACTGTATTCCAGCCCTGCCACAAAAGGACCAGCTGACATCATGTCAGTGATTCTCACAGGTGTGAGTGTTGATGAGGACAAAGCTGGAGATCACTCTGTCATGCTGATTGAATTTGAATACCAGACTGGAAGCTTCCAAATGAAGGTGGTGCTTGGAATCATTGTTCTTCCTCTGTCAACTATGGTTACCTGCAAGGAAACACGTGCCGTCACCATTGCTTCGCACAAAAAGGGCTTCACAGGCAAGGATATTGCTGCCAGTAAGATTGCACCTAAATCTACCATTTATCGGATTATCAAGAACTTCAAGGAGAGTGGTTAAATTGTTGTGAAGAAGGCTTCAGGGCGCCCAAGAAAGTCCAGCATGCGCCAGGACCGTCTCCTAAAGTTGATTCAGGGGCATACTGGGGCACCACCAGTACAGAGCTTTCTCAGGAATGGCAGCAGGCAGGTGTGAGTGCATCTGCACGCACAGTGAGCCAAAGACCTTTGGAGGATGGCCTGGTGTCAAGAAGGGCAGCAAAGAAGCCACTTCTCTCCAGGAAACATCAGGGACAGACTGATATTCTGCAAAAGGTACAGGGATTGGACTGCTGAGCACTGGGGTAAAGTCGTTTTCTCTGATGAATCCCCTTTTCGATTGTTTGGGGCATTGCCTTATGACAAGGTGTTCCATCATGCTGGGAAAGGCATTGTTCGTCACCAAACTGTTCCTGGATGGTTGGGAGAAGTTGCTCTTGGAGGACGTGTTGGTACCATTCTTTATTCATGGCTGTGTTCTCAGGCAAAATTATCTAAAGACACTGAAGCAGCAAACTTTATGGAAATTAATATTTGTGTAATTCTCAAAACTTTTGGCCACAACTGTACACCTGTGGTATTCGGTGCATGTAACAAATAAAATGTGATTTGATTTTAATTTGATTTTTACAACTCTTGGTCAGCAAAATCCTTTGTTGCATATGTGACCTAATTTGTTTCTCTATAGTGGAGGACGGGACATGTTCCCATTTTGGTAGATGATATGTATACCTAATCCCTGGGACACCTGCACCAGTCCACAGGACGACAGGAACACAATCTTCTCCAAGAAATTACTTGGCTTTTTGGCATCTGCTGTTGAATCGTATTCACACCCCCTGGAATATAAGCCATAGTGCAACAAATATTCTGATGGCCTTGCAGGAAAAATATGTGCACTGCATACATTTAGCATAATTCTGCACAACATGACTTAAATATTCACAGAGGCAAAGGGAAGCACTGCCGGGATAAAGTCTAACGTCTTTGTACAAAACTGATGAACAATTTTTTTATGGCCCATTGAGACTTAAGATATGGAACACACTCATTTTCACAACTTTGGAGCACCAATGCAGATGTATTATGACAATGGAGTTTTTTTTCATAGGCTTGCAATGCCATGGTGAGGGAGAGGGGCAAAAGAGACAAAAAGAGACAAAACGAGACAAAAACAAGCTTTGTACAGCCGTGACCTTCATATGAAATTACAAATGAAACATTAAAACATACATTCATAAATCTACCTAAGAATGAATGCAGCCAGCTGTTATTAACAATGATGGGAAATAATTGCAGCTTGTAGTTTGTCTGCTAATTACAGTGGTTTAAAGCAACATTTGCTGAAAGGTACTCAGTGCTTAACCATTCAGCACAATCTTAACCCCTACCAGCCAAGTTGAATCATACTATGCGAATAGCTTTTTAATTATTAATGAATGTTGGTAAGGAAAAAAATCCTTCAGTAATTATAAATCTAATAGACATCAGGGGGTACCAGAGAGTTTTTCAGGTTCGCCATATTGCTTTGATCACCTCAGTAAGAAGATGCTGACCTACTATGTTTCTTTCTTGTGTTAGTTTCCCTTTATAACAGAGCTGTGACTTAAGGCCATGGCAGATATGCAGCACAGGCACATTCGGTCACGCACCAGTGGACCAAAGCAGTATGTGAAAGTTCTTCTTCCATAGCTTACCCCTTACAAAAAAAACATATATATATATAAAAAATCACGTGATTTTCGGACACGTGTGAACAAACCCCGTACTTTTCAGACACTTGGACTTCAAACATTATTTTTAGACATTTTCACCACTTCCAGCTACATGAGTACTCTGTCAGGGAAAAATGACATACTTACCTGATTTGGTTGATATTAATAGTAAACAGTTATATATTTAACTAAGAGTAAGACTGGCCTGCTAATGTTGAGTTTTTATGGTGTCCATTCTAGCTTCCTGCAGTTAGTCTGGGCATCTGGTTAAGGAAATGGGTTTTGCTAGGGATAGCTTGAGCTGACAATGACTTGGTGATTAACATCTAAAAGCTGGCATTCTAGAGACAATATGTTTGTGTGTGACCTGAGATAGAGATGGCCTAGAAGAGTTTAGAACAATGTCTCATTGTCTCTTCTTCCTGGCAACTGGGAAACTAAGCCGGTTTGGAAGTAAAACAACATCTCATGCAGATAACCAGGAGATGGACCAAGGTGGCTTATGGGAACGGTAGATATGATTGACTGAGCATTAGGGCCTATATAAGATCGCTGTTATTTCATTCATCAGTTAAGCTCTCGGCAACACAACCTAGAGTGTGCGGTCGACGGTTTCATTATTGCAATAATTAATCGATGTTGAATAAAGATGATTGTTTGAATAATTGTCCAAGTCTCTCTCAGAACTGAAATTTCCACTACAACTTCCATCCAGGGAATGAATGGTCTAAAATGTACAACTTGCAAAAAAGGCAGCATGGTCAAAGGCCAAAGAAACATAACCAAAGATAGGGGAAATTACAGGAAAGAGGGAGGCGTTTAATTTAATCATGTAATCATTTTTTTTAAATCACTGAAAACTATTGCATCCATTTACAATTAATTTGTTCTCACATTTCAAAATGATTTCCTATCAATATTTTGTTTTGCTACCAATACTTTTGGGTTTATGTTTTGCTTGGGACAAGCTGGGACAGCTTTATGCATGCCCTAACAGTTTGTGGGAACTGTTAGTTATCGTTAGTGCAATTCATGTATTGTTCAGTGTTGTGTTGTGTAGTGGCTTTGCTGGCATACATTTTTTGTTTTGTTGAATTTGCCCCGCCAAGGTTTACATGCTAAAATCTCCACTGCTATGGATGCAAGTACTGACCATCCATAATATTAAAATGATAGTTTTAACCATGTTTTTAGGCTATACAGTGGTTGATTATATTTATTTTGTTTACAAACATTGGAGTAAAACAAGCTTATAGAGCATTTGGGGTTCTGATGGGGTATGACGTTATATTCTCAAAGAATCAATGGGTATACAGTGGGGCAAAAAAGTATTTAGTCAGCCACCAATTGTGCAAGTTCTCCCACTTAAAAAGACGAGAGAGGCCTGCAATTTTTATCATAGGTACACTTCAACTATGACAGACAAAATGAGAAGAAAAAAATCCAGAAAATCACATTGTAGCATTTTTTATTAATTTCTTTGCAAATTATGGTGGAAAATAAGTATTTGGTCACCTACAAACAAGCCAGATTTCTGTCTCTCAAAGACCTGTAACTTCTTCTTTAAGAGGCTCCTCTGTCCTCCACTTGTTACCTGTATTAATGGCACCTGTTTGAACTTGTTATCAGTATAAAAGACACCTGTCCACAACCTCAAACAGTCACACTCCAAACTCCACTATGGCCAAGACCAAAGAGCTGTCAAAGGACACCAGAAACAAAATTGTAGACCTGCACCAGGCTGGGAAGACTGAATCTACAATAGGTAAGCAGCTTGGTGACTTCCGGCGCCGACAGAGATGGCCGCCTCGCTTCGCGTTCCTAGGAAACTATGCAGTTTTTTGTTTTTTTACGTGTTATTTTTTACATTAGTACCCCAGGTCATCTTAGGTTTCATTACATACAGTCGAGAAGAACTACTGAATATAAGATCAGCGTCAACTCACCATCAGTACGACCAAGAATATGTTTTTCGCGACGCGGATCCTGTGTTCTGCCTTACAAAGAGGACAACGGAACGGATCCCATGCAGCGACCCAAAAAAACGACTCCGAAAAAGAGGGAAACGACGCGGTCTTCTGGTCAGACTCCGGAGACGGGCACACCGTGCACCACTCCCTAGCATTCTTCTTGCCAATGTCCAGTCTCTTGACAACAAGGTTGATGAAATCCGAGCAAGGGTAGCATTCCAGAGGGACATCAGAGACTGTAACGTTCTTTGCTTCACGGAAACATGGCTCACTGGAGAGACGCTATCCGAGGCGGTGCAGCCAACGGGTTTCTCCACGCATCATGCCGACAGAAACAAACATCTTTCTGGTAAGAGAGGGGCGGGGGCGTATGCCTTATGGCTAACGTGACATGGTGTGATGAAAGAAACATACAGGAACTCAAATCCTTCTGTTCACCTGATTTAGAATTCCTCACAATCAAATGTAGACCGCATTATCTACCAAGAGAACTCTCTTCGATTATAATCACAGCCGTATATATCCCCCAAGCAGACACATCGATGGCTCTGAACAAACTTTATTTAACTCTTTGCAAACTGGAAACCATTTATCCGGAGGCTGCATTCATTGTAGCTGGGGATTTTAACAAGGCTAATCTGAAAACAAGACTCCCTAAATTTTATCAGCATATCGATTGCACAACCAGGGGTGGAAAGACCTTGGATCATTGTTACTCTAACTTCCGCGACGCATATAAGGTCCTGCCCCGCCCCCCTTTCGGAAAAGTTGACCACGACTCCATTTTGTTGATCCCTGCCTACAGACAGAAACTAAAACAAGAGGCTCCCACGCTGAGGTCTGTCCAACGCTGGTCCGACCAAGCTGACTCCACACTCCAAGACTGCTTCCATCACGTGGACTGGGAGATGTTTCGTATTGCGTCAGATAACAATATTGACGAATACGCTGATTCGGTGTGCGAGTTCATTAGAACGTGCATTGAAGATGTCATTCCCATAGCAACGATTAAAACATTCCCTAACCAGAAACCGTGGATTGATGGCAGCATTCGCGTGAAACTGAAAGCGCGAACCACTGCTTTTAATCAGGGCAAGGTGTCTGGTAACATGACTGAATACAAACAGTGCAGCTATTCCCTCCGCAAGGCTATCAAACAAGCTAAGCGTCAGTACAGAGACAAAGTAGAATCTCAATTCAACGGCTCAGACACAAGAGGCATGTGGCAGGGTCTACAGTCAATCACGGACTACAGGAAGAAATCCAGCCCAGTCACGGACCAGGATGTCTTGCTCCCAGGCAGACTAAATAACTTTTTTGCCCGCTTTGAGGACAATACAGTGCCACTGACACGGCCTGCAACCAAAACATGCGGACTCTCCTTCACTGCAGCCGAGGTGAGTAAGACATTTAAACGTGTTAACCCTCGCAAGGCTGCAGGCCCAGATGGCATCCCCAGCCGCGCCCTCAGAGCATGCGCAGACCAGCTGGCTGGTGTGTTTACGGACATATTCAATCAATCCCTATACCAGTCTGCTGTTCCCACATGCTTCAAGAGGGCCACCATTGTTCCTGTTCCCAAGAAAGCTAAGGTAACTGAGCTGAACGACTACCGCCCCGTAGCACCATTCCGTCATCATGAAGTGCTTTGAGAGACTAGTCAAGGACCATATCACCTCCACCCTACCTGACACCCTAGACCCACTCCAATTTGCTTACTGCCCAAATAGGTCCACAGACGATGCAATCTCAACCACACTGCACACTGCCCTAACCCATCTGGACAAGAGGAATACCTATGTGAGAATGCTGTTCATTGACTACAGCTCGGCATTCAACACCATAGTACCCTCCAAGCTCGTCATCAAGCTCGAGACCCTGGGTCTCGACCCCGCCCTGTGCAACTGGGTACTGGACTTCCTGACGGGCCGCCCCCAGGTGGTGAGGGTAGGCAACAACATCTCCTCCCCGCTGATCCTCAACACTGGGGCCCCACAAGGGTGCGTTCTGAGCCCTCTCCTGTACTCCCTGTTCACCCACGACTGCGTGGCCACGCACTTCTCCAACTCAATCATCAAGTTTGCGGACGACACAACAGTGGTAGGCTTGATTACCAACAACGACGAGACGGCCTACAGGGAGGAGGTGAGGGCTCTCGGAGTGTGGTGTCAGGAAAATAACCTCACACTCAACGTCAACAAAACTAAGGAGATGATTGTGGACTTCAGGAAACAGCAGAGGGAACACCCCCCTATCCACATCGATGGAACAGTAGTGGAGAGGGTAGCAAGTTTTAACTTCCTCGGCATGAACATCACAGACAAACTGAATTGGTCCACTCACACTCACTCAGACAGCATCGTGAAGAAGGCGCAGCAGCGCCTCTTCAACCTCAGGAGGCTGAAGAAATTCGGCTTGTCACCAAAAGCACTCACAAACTTCTACAGATGCACAATCGAGAGCATCCTGGCGGGCTGTATCACCGCCTGGTACGGCAACTGCTCCACCAACAACCGTAAGGCTCTCCAGAGGGTAGTGAGGTCTGCACAACGCATCACCGGGGCAAACTACCTGCCCTCCAGGACACCTACACCACCCGATGTTACAGGAAGGCCATAAAGATCATCAAGGACATCAACCACCCAAGCCACTGCCTGTTCACCCCGCTATCATCTAGAAGGCGAGGTCAGTACAGGTGCATCAAAGCTGGGACCGAGAGACTGAAAAACAGCTTCTATCTCAAGGCCATCAGACTGTTAAACAGCCACCACTAACATTGAGTGGCTGCTGCCAACACACTGACACTGACTCAACTCCAGCCACTTTAATAATGGGAATTGATGGGAAATGATGTAAATATATCACTAGCCACTTTAAACAATGCTACCTTATATAATGTTACTTACCCTACATTATTCATCTCATATGCATACGTATATACTGTACTCTATATCATCGACTGTATCCTTATGTAATACATGTATCACTAGCCACTTTAACTATGCCACTTTGTTTACATACTCATCTCATATGTATATACTGGACTCGATACCATCTACTGTATCTTGCCTATGCTGCTCTGTACCATCACTCATTCATATATCCTTATGTACATATTCTTTATCCCCTTACACTGTGTATAAGACAGTAGTTTTGGAATTGTTAGTTAGATTACTTGTTGGTTATTACTGCATTGTCGGAACTAGAAGCACAAGCATTTCGCTACACTCGCATTAACATCTGCTAACCATGTGTATGTGACAAATAAAATTTGATTTGATTTGGTTTGAAGAAATCAACTGTGTGAGCAATTATTAGGAAATGGAAGACATACAAGACCACTGATAATCTCCCTCGATCTGAGGCTCCACGCAAGATCTCACCCCGTGGGGTCAAAATGATCACAAGGACGGTGAGCAAAAATCCCAGAACCACACGGGAGGACCTAGTGAATAACCTGCAGAGAGCTGGGACCAAAGTAACAAAGCCTACCATCAGCAAGGGCATTGAAGATGAAACGTGGCTGGGTCTTTCAGCATGACAATGATCCCAAACACCACCCGGGCAACGAAGGAGTGGCTTCGTAAGAAGCATTTCAAGGTCCTAGAGTGGCCTAGCCAGTCTCCAGATCTCAACCCCATAGAAATATCTTTGGAGGGAGTTAAAAGTCTGTGTTGCCCAGCAATAGCCCCAAAACATCACTGCTCTAGAGGAGATCTGCATGGAGGAATGGGCCAAAATACCAGCAATATTGTGTGAAAACCTTGTGAAGACTTACAGAAAACATTTGACCTCTGTCATTGCCAACAAAGGGTACATAACAAAGTAATGAGAAACTTTTGTTACTAACCAAATACTTATTTTCCACCATAATTTGCAAATAAATTCATAAAAAATCCTACAATGTGATTTTCTGGATTTTTTTCTCTCATTTTGTCTGTCATAGTTGAAGTGTACCTATGATGAAAATTACAGACCTCTCTCATCTTTTTAAGTGGGAGAACTTGCACAATTGGTGGCTGACTAAATACTTTTTTGCCCCACTGTATATCCTTATTTGAATTATATTGACATCATATTTCCACATGTGAGGAGAATAACATTATTTCAACCCCACATGAATCTGGATTTCCACACGTGAAAGTGAGATTTTAACAGTTGGGAGTTTTCTTGCATGTGAACTCTTAAATTAATGTGAAGATATAATTGTACTATAATTAACTATTGAAGCTCAACATGTGAAAACAGCTATTTCACATGTGGAACTGCAGCAAATTCGACATCTTTTTTTGATGTTGTAAGGGACCAACCAGCCTGTTGATGGTGCACACACCACATTCTACGCACATACAGCCAGTGCTTTCTATGTCTCACTCTCACTCTCACATGTAACACCTCTTCTTGTTCTTATGCTAAAATCACGTCTTCATGCACACTGTGGCATATGCATGGCAAAAAAAATGATCCACCCTCCATTGTGTGCACACGCGTGTTTTAAAATTCACTGTCTGCAAACCCAGGGAACTAAAAGCACTGCCAATCTAAAGCAGCCCTGAAGTAGAAGTGCGACTGTTTAATCTGCATCAGTACAGAGCAGGAGCTGGGGCAGTCTCTCACGCTGTGAGATGCAGTGAGGTATTCCTCCTCACTCTCTACACCCCACCCTGGTGTGCTGCTCTACATGTCAAAGTGTTGGGACTGTTCTACATGTCAAAGTGGTGGGACTGTTCTACATGCCAAAGTGTTGGGACTGTTCTAAATGTCAATGTGTTGGGACTGTTCTACATGTCATAGTGTTGGGACTATTCTACATGTCAAAGTATTGGGACTATTCTACATGTCAAAGTATTGGGACTCTTCTACATGTCAAAGTATTGGGACTCATGTCGAAGTGTTGGGACTCTTATACATGTCAAAGTATTGGGACTCTTATACATGTCAAAGTATTGGGACTCTTATACATGTCAAAGTATTGGGACTGTTCTACATGTCAAAGTATTGGGACTCTTCTACATGTCGAAGTGTTGGGACTCTTATACATGTCAAAGTATTGGGACTCTTATACATGTCAAAGTATTGGGACTGTTCTACATGTCAAAGTGTTGGGACTGTTCTACATGTCAAAGTGTTGGGACTCTTCTACATGCCAAAGTATTGGGACTCTTCTACATGTCAAAGTATTGGGACTCTTCTACATGTCAAAGTATTGGGACTCTTATACATGTGAAAGTATTGAGACTGTTCTACATGTCATAGTGTTGGGACTGTTCTACATGTCAAAGTGTTGGGACTGTTCTACATGTCAAAGTGTTGGGACCCTTCTACATGCGAAAGTATTGGGACTCTTATACATGTCAAAGTATTGGGACTCTTATACATGTCAAAGTATTGGGACTATTCTACATGTCAAAGTGTTGGGACTCTTCTACATACCAAAGTATTGGGACCCTTCTACATGTCAAAGTATTGGGACTCTTCTACATGTCAAAGTATTGGGACTCTTATACATGTGAAAGTATTGGGACTGTTCTACATGTCAAAGTGTTGGGACTGTTCTACATGTCAAAGTGTTGGGACTGTTCTACATGTCAAAGTGTAGGGACTCTTATACATGTCAAAGTATTGGGACTCTTATACATGTGAAAGTATTGGGACTGTTCTACATGTCAAAGTGTTGGGACTGTTCTACATGTCATAGTGTTGGGACTGTTCTACATGTCAAAGTGTTGGGACTCTTCTACATGTCAAAGTATTGGGACTCTTCTACATGTCAAAGTATTGGGACTGTTCTAAATGTCAATGTGTTGGGACTGTTCTAAATGTCAATGTGTTGGGACTGTTCTACATGTCATAGTGTTGGGACTATTCTACATGTCAAAGTATTGGGACTGTTCTAAATGTCAAAGTATTGGGACTGTTCTAAATGTCAATGTGTTGGGACTATTCTAAATGTCAATGTGTTGGGACTATTCTACATGTCAAAGTATTGGGACTGTTCTAAATGCCAATGTGTTGGGACTGTTCTACATGTCAAAGTGTTGGGACTGTTCTACATGTCAAAGTGTTGGGACTGTTCTACATGTCAAAGTGTTGGGACTGTTCTACATGTCAAAGTATTGGGACTCTTATACATGTGAAAGTATTGGGACTCTTATACATGTCAAAGTGTTGAGACTGTTCTACATGTCAAAGTTTTGGGATTCTTCTACTTGGCAGTGTTGGGACTGTTCTACAGGGAAAAGTTTTGGGACTGTGTTAAATGGCAGTGTTGGGACTCTTCTACATGTCAAAGTTTTGGGATTCTTCTACTTGGCAGTGTTGGGACTGTTCTACAGGGAAATGTTTTGGGACTGTGTTAAATGGCAGTGTTGGGACTATTCTACATGTCAAAGTTTTGGGACTGTTGAACACTGCAAATTTTGGGACTGTTCTACATTGCAAGGTATTGGGACGGTTCTACATTGCAAGGTATTGGGACGGTTCTAACCACTAAAGTTTTGGGACTGTAGGACACAGCACAGTTTTGTGACTGATCATACATAGTATGGTGTTCTGCACACCATGATAGCAGAAGCCAGGCACACTCTCTAAGACAAAGTGTGTGTTCACTCACTGCACCTCCCTCCCTCTTCAATGATTCATCTGGACTGAGAGAGAGACAGCTCACCGAGCAGGTGGTGTCACACCTCTCAGCATGCACAGCGGTATTGTATGATGCCCCCAGTCAATGCAGTGAAGGCTTTCCTGCCCCAGAGGCAAGATGTGTCTGTCATAATGGCACTGGTTGGTTGGCAGCTTGTTCACACTCAGGGCCGAGATGTACTGGAGGTAACACACCAAAGTGGGCAGAGAGTTAGAGACATCAGTGCCCAAAAGATAAGGAACTAAAAAGGTTGATGTGCAAGCACACTTAAGAGTAGACACTAAATAGTTGCCCAGATAGCTCAGTTGGTAGGAGCATGCATAGTGCTGTCAATTTCAGCAACAGCACATATTTGAGATATCTTGTTAATCAGTACAGTATGTTGCTTTGGATAAAAGCATCTGCCAAATCACCATGTTATTGTTATTATTATTATTGCCATTACACTGACACCAATAATGAATTGGCTAGGCTCTGATTGAAACCCCCTGTGTTGGAAGGGTCAGAGGTGGCCAGGAGTCTTCAGAGATTGCGTGCTCGGCTGATTAGCACACATCCCATCTCATCGTTCTCACGAATGCCAAGGAAACCTTTTTGATGTTTCTGGAGAGCATAAATAATGGATTTACGACTTCTGATGTGTTGCCGGGTGAGTTCTCCCAGGCACAGCAGCACACGAGTAGCAGCAGCCCTCTGGCTGGAGTTGCTTCCTCTTGTCACTGAAACCTATCAGGTGCTACTGAGGCAAAGCTACACAGTGTGTCTTTGGCAAGGGGAAATAAAATAAAATCAAGCAACGATTATAAGGGATCTGGCACTTGATTGGTTGTTCGTTAGTTTTGTTGGCACATAAAGATTACCATCATCAAAGATATAGTTAACTGTTAGCTATAGTTAGGTTTCGACTGAGAAAAAAAAGTGTTTCATTTGAATTGCCTCAGCCAAACGTAACTAAAAAAACTGTACACCCAAACACAAAAGTTGAGCCAAGCTGCCGTGTTATGAAGTTGGACAGTTCTGGTTTGGGTGTAATGTGACCTCAATCCCTGGCCTCCCTGCCTACTTAGATCATCAGTGTCTACAACGGTAAGAGCTGCATCTTCGTCAGGTCTGGCTAAAGAGCTCAAACGCGCACAGACACACACCACACATCCCTGGCAGAGATTAAAAAGGGGCTATCGCCAACACATGGGTCTGCTTCGCTGTCTCTTCTTATGGACTTATTCTAGAGTTTGTCATTACAGTTAGCTGCTGCAGCTCTGCCCCTCCCGAAATCATCACCCTAAACCCCTAGATGCCATGACTCCCGGATATTTTGCTTGAAAGCATCATCTTCGCAAAGTATAAGCTCCCAAACCCAAATCCAACACAGTCATGTTGCAGTGAGCCATGGTGCCTTGTATTTCATTCCTAGGTGAGACAAACTTCCTAAATAGGAATTTTGCTGTGTCATGCAAATCGAGCCCCACTGTCAGCTTTAGAATGATTTATGTTCAAATTGCACTACTAATCTCATGAAAAAAAAAACAGTGGTTTGGGGCTGTGGAAAGAAAATGAGAGAGAGAGAGAGAGGTAGAGAGAGAGATTGAGAGAAAGAGAGAAAGAGAGAGAGAGAGAGAGAGAGAGAGAGAAGACTTTCCAGGTAATGAAATAATACTATTAGGTAAGAAGAACACAGGAAAACACATGGGACTGACAGAATGCGCATGGACATGCTAATAGCGGAAGAGTTTCAGACATCTTTGTCTTAAATGGACCATCCTCTGTGTGCTCCACATTTAATCGTCTGTGACTGCACTTCTCTACAAGATGCAGGAGAAAGTGTACACAGTGAAGTGATGATAATTTGCATACCCTTCCACTTTGGTGGCAAAAGGTCTTGGAGAAAAGACAGTTAAGTCCAGAGAAAAACAACTTAATGGAACAAAACTATTACCGTCCATGTCTACACACAACAATAAGACATAGAAACAGCCTGCACAGGCCTCACTTACAAAACAATGTCTCGAGAAGCCAGCCAATAAATAAAAATGTGTGTACAGCTGACAGCCTATCCGGAAGGTGTTTTTTATTTTTGCCTCGAAATGCAATTGTATCACTCTCTGCTAGCTTCTCTGCCCCGCTATATATAGGTCTGTTCTGGGGACATGAATAAACATCAGTGTGACTTGGTGTTGACAGGGCCATCCTCAGTCAGTCAGGTAGGGTGACACGGTTGACAAAGGTGCCCCTCAGAAAAGACGCCTCAATTCCGCCTGTCGCCCTCTGAATCCGCCTCGCCAAGGCATGTTTTTATGCTAAATCAGAGTAAACATGTTTTTAAAATGTCCGTCACATCTAAGGGAGTAGGTGCGCTAGGCTTGGGGAGAAAGTGCTTTTGCATGTCCGCTCTCAAACAGGGTTTTCAAAGAGTGAACGCTGTTCACCATGTGCTTTTTATCCATTTGTTAAATTGTTTGGAAGAAAGACTAAAACAGAATAAAAACATTACCAGAGACCTAAATTACTTTGACAACAACGATAATGCTCCTGAGTACTAATGCAACAAAGAAGAAAAATGCACAACCCAGAAAAGAGAAAAGACCTACAAGAGGTGACTCATACAAGAACCAGGTATCTAGCTAGTCCACACAAGTATGAATGACTGCAACTTAAACATCTTGCCAGGGGTTGATGTAGACTTGCTCCACCCTGTGCTATTCCTGTGCACAAGGCTTCACACAGAAGCACTGCATGAAATCTATTCTGCTTTCCACTGCATTACCTCCTCCATCTATCTCTTATTCAAATGACACGGCATCGAGAAGACATTACATTTTAATCAGAGCATGATGACGCATGCTTATCAATCTTGACAGGCCCAAATGAACTCTCAGAGGCCGGAGCATGGAATGAAACAAAGCAAGAAACTAAATGAGCAACGGTGTGTTTTTCTGTCCACGCTGTGTGCAGTCTGCTCTGCTCTCTTAACAGGTTCCTGACTCGCTCATTGACACACTCAGATCGGAGACCGCTGAAGGGATGTTGTGACTATTGTTGTCCTGTTTGATTGGACATGCACACTTAGGGGGAAATCAGCGTGTGTGCCCTCACTGAATGTCAAGTTGTGTTTGGGTTGAGATAGAGTCATACTGTATGTATATGATATGGTTCTGGGTTGAGATGGATCATCTTTATGATGTCTTTCAGGGGTAGATTACATTACTACTGTATGGGCTTGGCATCAGGCATAGGCCTATAATCAGAACTGAATAATCATGCACGGTGAAGAAATATGAGTAGATATCCTCTTAACTAAAACAGCCATTTTGGACTCACATGCTGAATACTTAAATAAAAAAGCTCTCTCCTGGAAGATTACCCCACTGCAATCATACGTCTCAATTTCAGCTAATATAATATTAGTGTCCATTAGTGTCCATAGTAATTGTAAATCTCCTTCCCTCCATTTAGTATAATATGTTAACGTTTCCTACGGTATGTATTAATTTGTGGATGTCCATCATCCATTTCATGTGATCTGTGATGAATTGCAATTTGTACAATAACTTAGGGGTTAAGGTTAGGGTCAGGCGTTAGGGTTAAGGTTAAGGATAGGGTTAGGAGTTAGGGTTAGGGGTTAAGATTGGTGTTAGGGTTAGGGTTAGCTAACAGGCTAAGTAGTTACAAAGAAGCAAAAATGTAGTAAACAGTTGCAAAGTTGCTAATTAGCTAGAATTCTAAGGTTGTCTGTGACGTGATTCAGACACTCAACCTTTGGCTTGCTAGATGTTCACGTTATACACCCACCCACCCGCCCAACCTCCCTCCCTCCTTTCATTTTTGGCTTAAGTAATCTTCTGTCTTATGTAACCGTACCAAATGTAACATTTCATACTAATTTCAGTGTCACAGATTTAGGTTTACTATAGTACATATAGTCTTTGAGGCCTGGCTGGTACAGTTTACTGCTCTCAATCTAAAAATGTATATAAAACCCATATAGGCTCCTTAACCACATATAACTTAATTACATTATTTACTATAAAATCCCAAATGGTAGGACCCTAATAATTGTATTGAAACACAATATCCAGCCCACCAGTAGCTGAAATTCAAATTCAATGTGCTAAGGGCTAAATTAGATGCCTATAACTAATTACAAAGTAATGCTTCCTAATAGTCTCCTAATGTGAATGTCCCCTTCCCCTAAACTGTTACCTGTTACAGTGAGAATGCTACAATTAAGTAGGTTAAGCACAGGAATGCCCGAAGGCAATTTGTCTTTCATTCCAAGTTTATCTGATTATCTGGGCTAAATCCTCATCTTCCACACATGCCCACTGTATCGTATCCTCACATGAACACTGCATGGGAGATGGGAGCCTTATCCTGAACTATGGGGATTGAGCCGGTTCTTAACAGGCACTAGCAGGACTATACTCAAACACAGTAGTAGATACTGTAGAGTACAGAAGTGCATTTTTAAACAACTGATCAATAGATGTTTGTGTGAGTCATCACAGAGCAGTCCCAGTCTCGGTGGAACCTGGCAAAGGAAAGATGGAGTGATGGAGTCATTTTGAAAGGAGGAATAGGCTGAAGGTGCAAAAATACAGTGGGTGCAAATCAGAGCCTTTGAATACACGCTGACACATGCAGCACCAAAACAAATGCACACACAGGCACAGGCACGGGCACACACACGCAGTTACACCACCCACATACAGACACTGCAGTTCCCACGCACAACGACAACCTCCCTTTCACACACACAGCCACCAGTCAACAGAGGCAGAATGGCTCAAGATGTATGTTTTAGTAACGTGCGAAAGTATTGGTGCACGGCCTCTTCCTCTCACCATCTATCTTGTTGCCTCTGTTTACTGTGGACACTGTTGATAGCACAATTCAACTGCCGAAGGAGGCTAAAGACAGCCTAGTAGGAGTCCAACATAACATTATCTAGTATTACTCCTTTATCAGCGTTAAGCACCTTTAAATACACCTTTATAGGCAGCCCAACCGCAGTGGCGATAGATCATGAAGAAATGCTCAGGCCATAAATGACTCTCCTCTGTGTCGCCCAAATTAGGCTACTTATCTCAAGAGTGAGTTGCCGGTTTAATACCTACAGTATACATTTACTTAAAACATTCAGTTATTCCATCAAGCGGACTCCTGGACACACACACACACACACACACACACACACACACACACACACACACTCTGCCTATTCCAATACACGTTAACTGTGCAATAATAAGCATGTAAAATTCCTGTCTGACCTGCATCCTAATGGTGAAAGTCAGTGTCTGACCCTGAAAGACTGTCTTAAGACTGTATGTCACTGATGAGGGTCTCATCTTAAGGTTCTAAACAGACATTTCAAGGGGCTTTAATGAGATGGTCAGAACAGGGATTAAATCACTTCTCAGAATCTGGAGTAATCAAAGCTTTGGGCCACTCTATTTACCTTGATTAAGAAGAGGATTCGGAAACACTGCTGAGGGGTTTAACTGACTGTATGCATGTTGGTGTGTGTGTGTGTTGGGCTTTCTAGTATGCCTGGTTGTCACGTGTGCTCCCTCTCCGGCCTCTAGGTCACCAGGCTGCTCGCTTATGGCGCACACCTGTCACCAGCGTTACGAGCATTTGCGCATGACACTCACCTGGACTCCATCACCTCCTTGATTACCTGCCCTTTATATGTCCCTCCCTTTGGTTTCTTCCCCTGTAGTCATTGTTTTTGTTTCTGTGTCATGTCGTTGTGCTGTTTGTGGTTCTTGTTTTGTTTATTTATTAATTAAATGTATTCACACTGTATTCACTTCACTTCCCGACTCTCAGCGTACATCGTTACACTGGTGCCCTTCTGAAGTCTGAATGGGGCTTTTAACCGGTTTGTGAGAACACATTGGAAATCAATGGAAAGCCCTGCCAAGGTATTGTATGTTCACAAAGGTTATTCTTGTTAACTAAACAGGTTGTGCAATTACTACTATACAGTACATCCCAGTAGTAGACACAGAGAGAGCATCGCGAGAAAGCTTTCTAGTTGGAGAAAGTGCACCAACAACATGCTTCTAATGTCACTTTTATTTATTTAACTAGGATAGGGTTATGGTAAGACACGATTGCATCATTGCACAACATTATACGCACGATAGAACAGCAGAATATGTATTATGATACATTTTTACAAAGTTTTTAAAAAAGCTATATTACATGTGTCTGGGGGGGGGGCTGTGCCACTGTTTCTCTCATGAAGATGTCAGCTTTAACAAAATCACAGAAGACTATTTTTTTTAATTGGCCTGGTTTGGCGAGGTAGCCAATTGAGGGCCTGGGTTAATAAATAGTTTAAGTTGATCTATTTAACCTATTTACTCTATTTGAATTGCTAGAGGGGTTACCAAAACTAACGTGATGCCCGTCTCAATGTGTAGCCACTGAGCCTGTATATTAGGGTGTCTGACAAAGGGCAAAGCTGATCAAGAGGTAGGGGGCCTAGTGTGCTTAGACTCAGGGTGAGTAAGACAACCAACACGTATACAAACAACAGGGATTTGGTGAGGGTTGAGAAAGAACAGCGACATGTAATCTCATCCAAATATTGCAGCTGAACATGCAGTGTGTACTTTCTTGTCAAAGTCTATTTTAGCTACTCCAGCATGCACCACATTTATTTAACAGGCAAACATGGCCACAATAGCAGCTATTTAAGATTCTATAGGAACCACAACAACTACTCCCCACCACATTTTGTGATAGAGAATTGCAGCAATAGTACATCACTTATCATACAACACAGTGACCTAGCAGGTTTTCAGTCAAGCACTTTGTCATCTTTATTTTTTTTTAAATGCCCCTTTTTGCATGTCCATTAACCTTCAATAACCTATATGATACATCATATGATATACAAGGAGTGTACAAAACATCAAGAACACCTGCTCTTTCCATTACACAAACTGACCAGGTGAATCTGGGTGAAAGCTAGGATCCCTTATTGATGTCACTTGTTAAATCCACTTCAATCAGTGTAGACGAAGGGGAGGAGACAGGTTAAAGAATGAGTTTTTTAAGGCTTGAGACAATTGAGACTGTACTGTATGTGTGCCATTGAGGGTGAAAGGGCAAGACAAAATACTGAAGTGTCTTTGGACGGGGTATGGTAGTAGGTGCCAGGTGCACTGGTCCGTGTCAAGAACTGCAACGCTGCTGGGCTTTTCATGCTCAACAGTTTCCTGTGTGTATATCAGGAATGGTCCACCACCACACAATGGGCATCCAGCCAACTTGACACAACTGTGGGAAGCATTGGAGTCAACATGGGCCAGCATCCCCGTGGAACGCTTCCGTCTCCTTGTAGGTGTCCGTGCCCCGACAAATTGAGGCTGCGCAACTCAAAATTAGGCTGGTGTTCTTACTTTTTTTGTACACTCAGTGTATCATGACAGTTTTGATATTGCGGTATTGACCCACATACGTTGGTATTAAAATTAAGTGAGACATAAATAGCTGTATGGTGGGCTGCAGGACATTTTTCACTGGGAAGCAGAGAGGTGATTTGTATTCTCCTTGCCATCCCCCTGTAGCCTTGGTCTTTTTGTGAACTGGAGATTAAATTCAGGAAAGCTGGACTTTATTTTGTAGCCAATAAATGTTATAAATATTACATTGGCTGTGCTTACTAACAGGCCTGAAACTGCAAGGTTGCTCTTTTTATTGCTGGGGCAAGGGCCGTTGAGGAGAACGACTTCCCCACTCCTCCTTAGCGATTGATTTTCATTTATCTTAATTCATTAAATTCATACTGCATATCCATGTAGATGATTTGTGGTCAATGCATCAAAGAGCATATTGAACAATCCAGCAGTTTTGCAATTAAATTTTCAGACAGTGAAACTGTTTGGATTTGGCCACTGTATCGAAGAGGTCTGAGTGTCGCCATACATCCATACAGCCATGATCGTAAGTGGGAAATAGGAGCAGGCTATTTACTTGTTTAATCACTCAAATCATTTCTAATCCCAGTGGTATAAGGCAGCTGATATCCTTGAAGGAGTTCAAATATACTATTGAGGCAATCTCCATTTTAAAGAAGTCATTCTTAGTATTCTGCTATGAGTTGGCAAACAAACTGAAAGGGTGCATACTGCCTCTCAATGTTTGTTCACAAGAATAATTCACAAGCTGGTCCACCCTGATTACCCAGATGGAATCATGTGATCCTTCCTTAACCCATAAAATGCCCCGCCCAATTGACTACTTCAAAATGGTGGAAGCCCTCAATGGTAATATCCATGCCAAAATGGGTTTATCCATCTAGAGACCTTTAACTAACTATATGGCCATGGCACAACAGCATAATAGTAGGATACATTTTGGGGTTGGCTGAGTTCAATATCAATCCCCAATGTCCCCTTTATGAGTTTGCATCCACCAAATCATGCTGTAATAATCCAAGGGATCATGGGAGTACTTAACTCCCATAAAATTGAATAGATGTACTCTTGTAGGCAGCGGCAACACCAATGACACCTCTGTATTATAACCCTGAGCTAAGAGCCTCCATTTTGACAGTTACGACTGTTTGTACATCAGATCAGTGCCATTCAAAAGTCAATGCCACAATTCAAAGTTTCAATACTAACAAGAATACAGGATGTTGCTTTGACACATTTGTAAGACATTTTTTAACAACCTGTCACTGAAGTACACAAGAAGGTGCCAAATGTCAACATGCATTTAAAAAAAAAAGAAATCCTGTTCCGCATCAAAGTGCTGTGTGTTTCTCTTCCTTCCTCTCGTTCCCCCTCACCTCTGTTTGATGTCACGTCGGTCTGGGTGTGTTCAGAAGAGCCACCCTGTCTTACATCTGCTTTCACCAGCTGCATGGAGACGGCTAGAGACAACTACAGACGAAGAAGAGTGCGGGAGGGGTAGGCAAAGAAACTGTGAGTACTGTACGGTATAGCTGTGCCTGCTCTGCTTCCCCATGCAGTAGTAAAGAGTGGGGGATAGGCCTCTCTAATGGAGGGCCGCTGGGCCATGTATAATACATTGGGCTGCATTAATGCTCAGGGTTCTGTTATCACGTTAGCCCCTTTGTTATTGCCGCAACCTTCAGCTACAGAGTACAGACTATGAATCCATTTTTGATAAGAAAACAATAACCCTCCAAACACAATACACACTATCACGTCCTAAGGATGCGATGCAAACGGGTCGAGGTGATCTGTTCTGCACTGCCTTGCTATTAGCTGGTCTCAAAGCTAGCCCGGTTCCCGATCTGTCTGTGCTGTTTCCAAACTCGAAAGACAGCACAAACAGATCTGGGACCAGGCTATCTCCAAATTAAAGTAGGATGGTTTAAAATACCATTATCTATGTTATCTATGTAAGGATGCATATAGAAATACTGACTTTGCATTAGGCAGAACCCAGTACTTGTCAGTTGGTAAAAACATGATACAGACGTAATCCCTATCGTAGTCTACAAAAAATAAAACATTACCCGATACCTCCAAAAACACAAGCCAACGTAATATATCAGCTATGAAATACATCAAGTCAAATCTGTCACTGATGAAAATACGATCAAATAAAGTGCTTTTCAGAAAACAAGCTCTTTGACATTATTTACTGACAACTACAGCCCAGATATTAGGGATATAAAATGTGCTAATATTTGAGAATCAAAAGTCTGATCTGTCATTTGTCCTGACATGGGCATTCTGAGGAGGCCAGTTGCCAACGCTGGGCCAAAATTGCGCCGGATGGCGGACTGGCAGACTAACTGATTGCCTGAGGGGGAAATGGGGCTAATCCGTGGGCGAGACCTTAGCTGGCTTACTTCAAAGGAAGAATTTAACATTTTATGTGTCTAATAGCTGGACTAGTAATGTGGTTCCACAGTACAAGCACAGCCAGAGGCAAGGCCCGAGTAGGGAACAAACTGTGGTCTCCGCTTCACTAAACAACTGATATTTAGAGCAACCAAAAGGTCAGATCCTGCCATCATGCCATGCCAATCAAGAGGCCTTGCCTAAATTACTGCAGTGAGGCAGTTAGGACTCAGTTATTAAGTAGGCGGTACTGTATCATGCAAATATTAATTATATGATTTTCCAAACTGTGTCAATAACACAAAAAGGGGTGGTACCAGGCAAAAAAAACGGTGTACCTTGAAGATAAACAAACACTGTGTCACGCCCTGACCATAGAGAGCCCTTGTTTCTCTATGGTGTAGTAGGTCAGGGCGTGACTAGGGGGTGTTCTAGTTGATCATTTCTATGTTGTGTTCTAGTTTATATTTTCTATGTTGGTGTTTTGTATGATTCCCAATTAGAGGCAGCTGGTAATCGTTGTCTCTATTTGGGGATCGTATTTAAGTAGCTATTTTTCCCACCTGGGATATTGTTTTGTTTGTGCATGTGCACCACGTTTAGTTGTTCGTTTATTGTTAAATTTTGTTTTGTTTAAGTTTCTCTTTGAATTAAATTTATGGAACTCAACATCCGCTGCGCCTTGGTCCCGTTCTTACGACAGCCGTGACACTCTGAGTGTACACATATATGCACACACGCACACACACACACATACACACACACACACGCACACACACACACACACACATACACGTTTGTTTTACTATCCTTGTGGGGACCAAACAATTGATTCCCATTTAAAATCCTATTTTCCCTAACCCTTAACCCTAAACCTTAATCCTAACCTTATCCCCAAACTCCTAACATTAACTCCTAAACCTAATTCTAACCCTAACCCTAACCCCTAAGTGTAAAATTGTTTTTTTCCTTGTGGGGACCAGTGACATTTCCTCACTTGTCCCAATTTTCCTTGTTTTACTATCTTTCTGGGGACTTCTGGTTCCCAAAAGGATAGTATAACCTAAAACACACAAACAGAGACACAAAACACAAAATGACACAAAATGTGGGCCATGAAAAGCAACCATGTGTTTCTTCTTCACAGCCGTATGTAGGTTGAATTCTCCACTATTAGCTTCACTTCAAAGCTCTTTTTTTTGTGTGCTGCGCTGGTCCTCTGGGCTCTTCCGTCCTCTTTTCAGGCTCGCCTGGCATGAACGGCTATGCAGTGAACGGGATATCAATTACACAATGAAGCTGTGTGAGAAAAGTGCCATAAAAACGTAATGCCCTGGATAGAGTTGTCCTCAACAAAAGCCTGCTAATTAAGGATGCTAAGTATTGAACATTTCAATGATATTAGCGCTGAATTGTTGATATAGTAAACAATTGTATCCATTGGGGAGATTAAGAGAAAACATTATCATGACCTATTTATTTTATACAATCATGCTTCTTCATGAGCCAAATTCAGTAACAAGGTTGAATGAGATGATCCTTGATGTCTTTGAGAGAGGAAATAGTGCCATTCATTGCCTGAATAATTTAATGAAGTTAACACAACATGCTAGCACTTGAGCAGGGGGAACCAAAAGTTTTGAAGCCACTCATCCCTTATACAATGGCTGAGGACAACGTGCAAAGAACAAAGTCATGCGGGGGCCACATGGAGAGAGAACAGGGTGAATTATATACATGTGGAGAGGAGACAGAACTCTCTAAAGGCAGCTAAGCATTCCTGACAGGTGAACAATGTCAGGAGAAAACAATGGGAGGTTCGCCAACATGGTGACAACAATAATCCTGAGCGTTTATCTCTGCCAAGGCCTGCCTGATACTACCCTAAGGGGAGGGGAGGACATATTTCAGCTACTCCCTAAGGAGATAACCACTTTACAAACCGCTCGAGTTACCAGGCAGCTAGGATAAATAAGGGCCAATGTAGTTGCCAAGAAGCCAGAGTTGCATTGCTGTTTGAGGGCGTTATCTTTACACAGCTCTAATAGAACTAATTCATACATCACAACGGTTATGTTTGAGTGTGCTTGTGTATTTGTGTGTGTGCGTGCGTGTGTGTGTGTTTTTAGAGTGTATCCGCGACCTTTAGAAATCCAATAATTGCCAAACAACATTTCTTGCCACATGGCTCCCCGATATAAAAGCTTTATGTAAGAAGAGAGTGCTATCGAAGAAGGGGAGTCATTTCAAAACAAACCCAATCTTGACCTTTCGGGCAGTCATTTTCTGCTATAATATAGGGTGTTATATAGAGAGTTATCAAAGACAAGACAGAAGTTATATTCTGCAGGAGACCCATGCTGAGTTCCAGTGGTTTTAGCATCAGCAGCAGAACCATGCTAATCCTGCTGTTCTGCCCTCCCACTACACACTCCCAAAGCTGTTATACTTGATCCTCTGGGACACAGCTGTGTGTGTGTGTGTGTGTGTGTGTGTGTGTGTGTGTGTGTGTGTGTGTGTGTGTGTGTGTGTGTGTGTGTGTGTGTGTGTGTGTGTGTGTGTGTGTGTGTGTGTGAGAGTGTAATTTACAGTATTTTGACTTTTTGTTCAACTGTATACAGTATTAGTAATAAGACCAATACTGAGCTCCCTGTCCTTGTCAACAAGTTTATCCACGTTCTCCAACCATCAAATTTCAAAGTGTATTTGTTGCTCCTGCTGCTCTGCATCATTCCATTTCTCTACATTTTGAAGTTAAGGGTTAAGTTTAGGCACTCATTCCAAATGGTTATGGTTAGGATTAAGTTTGGGATAGGGTTAAAAACCACCCCAAAGAAAGCCAAAAGCCACTTCTGATCCAGAGTCATGGGATTCCCCATCCAACCTGATCAACAAAGCCCTAGCAGAACCCAAGTCTACTTTATCGTAATAGAGCTTACTGTTGCCCCTAGTGGCTGGTTTTGAAGGCATTTCCCAAAATCCACAGGATTTCGACGTCACGACGTCAATCTTGAACAACCTGGCTGGTACTATTAGGAAATCACTGTCTAAGATATGGGCATTATTGTGAAAATAACAAACTTTCCCTTTTCCCCAGCATTAGGCTACTGTAGTAGCCAACATGTTCTATCATCTCTGTGAGAGGGAGGGAGAGAGAGAGAGCGATGAAGAGAAAGAGAGGAAGAAAGAGGTGAGTGTTCACGTTAAGAGAGAAAGATAAAGAGAGAGTGTTCAGAGAGCGTTCATGTGGAGGCGTTGTCCCCTTAAGCGCCTCCTTTCACATTCAGATCACACTCACTCAGCATGCAGTGAGCATGCCGAGGTGTTGCAGTGAGCAAGGAAATGAGCAGGGCCGATGTGAGCCTCTAATTGGCTCAAGGGCCATGGCACAGCGTGTGGCAGAAAGCGGGTCAGCTGTGGCACACTGACATGGACACAGTACCCCCTCAGATAGGGCCCTGTGTTAATGAAAGCCTCTTGCGCAATGCCGGGTAACACTCCTCTCTTTCTTCCCCCATTTCATGGTTCTTGCTCATTCCCCAGCTCTCACTCGCTGCAGCCTACATTCTTTCTCTCGTCTATCATTTTTCTTTCTCTCCTCTGTCACTGTTTTGTCATCATCTCACTCTCTCCTTGTTTCTTTCTCATCATACGTTGCTCAATGATTCATGAGTAAGGCCCTCTCTCATTCTGTATCACTTTGTCGCCCTCAGTACCTCCTCTTTATCTCACTCTGCACCTCCCTTTCTCAATCTTTCTGCTCCTTCTTGTTTGCTCTCTTTGCAGTGTCTCTTTCTCTGTGTTTGGCAGTCCCTCTGTCTATTCCATGTCTTCCCCTCTTTAAGCCTTTGGTTCCTTCTCTCTGTCTATTTTTGCAATGGCGTCTAAAAAATGAGTAGGGCCATTGAGTGGCTAAGGTCTGGCCCTCATTGCAAAATGAATCTTTAGAAAATTACACAAAGGCCAACTGGAGCTCGCCGTAAATCTGTGGCTTAGAGTGTTTCATTTCAGGGCCACAGTGGGGAAGAGCTGACACAGGGCTTCTTCTCTGGTGGCTGAGAGAGACACAGCTCAATTTATCTATTTTTATGTCTTTACCCCCGTTAGCCATCTTAGTATCCCACAGGAGCTAACAAGTGAGAGAAATGCCTCAGGTTACACTTCTGATAGGCAAAACATTAAAGATGGAATACTTAAAGATGGAATCCAATGCCAGTGAAACTGCCAAGTCCGTTTGTGATATTCCAACAGCAAAGACGCTACTTCAAATAATGAACACTGTTTAATTATCATTGCCCATCATTGCACGAGTATGTACTATGTTTTTTTTTTTTTTTTTTTTACCTTGATGCTGAAGTTCCACTCCACCGTTGAATAAACAAAAAAAAACAAAAACAACAACAAATGCGCCTAAGGCGGCCAGTGGCTCCGTTTCTCCTAATGCGGATCTCAACTTTAATGGTGAAACTGCAACATCCATTTACGATATTACAACAATAAAGAAGATACTGGAAACAACGCACACTGTTTTGTCTGTGGGACATCATTTCATGTGCGATAGAACAGCAGCATCTGAAGAGTTTATTTCCAAAATGCTGTATCCACCAATTTTTTACATTTGTGTTTTTTCATCAGAGATGATTGGTTATGTGTGTGTAAACTATTTGTGAACACATTTGTTTACATCCCTGTTAGTGGGCATTTCTCATTAGCCAAGATAATCCATCCACCTGACAGGTGTGGCATAGTAAGAAGCAGATAAAACAGCATGATAATTACACAAGTGCACCTTGTGCTGGATACAGTAAAGGGCCACTCTATAATGTGCTGTTTAGTCACACAACACAATGCTACAGCCGTCTCAAGTTTGAGGGAGCGTGCAATTGGCATGCTGACTGCAGGAATTTCCACCATCATTTCTCTACCATAAGCTGCCTCCAACGTTGTTTTAAATTTGGCAGTATGTCCAACCGGGAATCACAACCGTAGACCATTTGTGAGGAAAACGAATTCTGATTGGTTGGGCCGGTCTCTCCAGTGGATGGGCCTTGCTCCCAAGTGAGTGGGCCTATGTCCTCCCAGGCCCGCCCATGGCTGCGTCCCTGTCCAGTCATGTGAAATCCATATATTAGGGCCTAATGAATTTATTTCAATTGACTGATTGTCGTATATGAACTGTAACTCAGTAAAATCGTTTAAATTGTTGCATGTTGCATTTTTATTCTTGTTCAAGATATATACAGTGCCCTCCATATTATTGGAACTATACTCTAAAAGTTTAGATTTGAAATCAAACAATGGCTATGTGTTTACAGTGCTTTAATTTGAGGGTATTTTCATCCATATTGGGTAAACCATTTAGAAATTACAACACTTTTTGCACATAGTCCCCCCATTTTAGGGGAGCATAAGTATTGGCACATCTTCACTTATATGCGTATTAAAGTAGTAAAAAGATTGCTAACCTCACACCTTACATAAGTATTCAGACTTCTTGCACATTTGCACATTTGTTGAAGCATCTTACAGCCTTACAGCAGGGATTACAGCCTGGAGTCTTCTTGGGTATGACGCTACAAGCTTGGCACATCTATATTTGGGGAGTTTCTCCCATTCTTCTCTGCAGATCCTCTCAAGCTCTGTAAGATTGGATGGGGAGAGTCGCTGCACAGCAATTTTCAGGTCTCTCTAGAGATGATTGATCGGGTTCAAGTACGGTCTCTGGCTGGGCCATACAAGGACATTCAGAGACTTGTCCGAAAGCCACTCCTGCGTTGTCTTGGCTGTGTGCTTAGGGTCATTGTCCTGTTGGAAGGTGAACCTTCGCCCCAAATCTGAGGTCCTGAGCGTTTTGGAGCAGGTTTTAATCAAGGATATTTCTGTACTTTTCTCCATTCATCTTTCCCTCAATCCTGACTAGTCTCCCAGTTCTTGTCTCTGAAAAAAATCATGCCACTGAAAAACATCCCCACAACATGATGCTGCCACCACCAAGCTTCACCGTAGGAATGGAGCAGGGTTTCCTCCAGGCGTGGCGCTTGGCATTCAGGCCAAAGAGTTCAATCTTAGACCAGAGAATCTTGTTTTGCATGGTCTGAGAGTCCTTTAGGTGACTTTTGGCAAACTCCAAGTAGGCTGTCATGTGCCTTTTTACTGAGGAGTGGCTTCATCTGGCCACTCTACTGTAAAGGCCTGATTGGTGGAGTGCTGCAGAGATGGTTGTCCTTCTGGAAGGTTCTCCTATCTCCACAGAGGAACTCTGTCTGAGTGACCATTGGGTTCATGGTCACCTCCCTGACCAAGGCCCTTCTCCCCCGATTGCTCAGTTTGGCCAAACTTCTTCCATTTAAGAATGATGGAGGCCACTGTGTTCTTGGAGACCGTCAATGTCAAATCAATTAAATATACAACAGGTGGACTCCAATCAAGTTGTAGAAACATGTCAAGGATGATCAATGGAAACAGGATGCACCTGAGCTCAATTTCGAGTCTCATAGCAAACTGTATGAATACTTATGGAAAAAAGGTATTTCTGTTTTTTTTTTATTACCTTTGCAAATATGTAAAAAAAAAAAAAAAATCTTTTTGCTTTTCATTATTGGGTATTGTGTGTAGATTGATGATAAATGTTTAATTTAATCAATTTTAGAATAAGGTTGTAACATCACAAAATGTGGAAAAAGTCAAGGGGTCTGACTACTTTCCGAATGCACTGTAATTGACAGAGTGAAACGAAGGAAGCCTGTACAGAATACACATTTTCCAAAACATGCATCCTGTTTTTAACTGGGCACTAAAGTAATACTGCAAAACATTTGGCAAAGAAATGTACTTTTTGTCCTTCATACAAAGTGTTATGTTTGGGGCAAATCCAATACAACACATTACTCAGTACTACTCTCCCTATTTTCAAGCATAGTGGTGGTTGCGTCATGTTATGGGTATGGCTTGTAATTGTTAAGGTCTGGAGAGTTTTTCGGGATAACGAATAAAACGAAATGGAGCTAAGCAGAGGCAAAATCCTAGATGAAACTTGGTTCAGTCTGCTTTCCACCAGACACCGGGAGATTTTTTTTTTTAATTCTCCAAAAATCTTTTTTTGCTTTGTCGTTATGGGGTACCATTCATTTCTATTGTGGACAAAATAATCTGAAACACAACCAAACAAAGCAAAGCAAATGCATCCAACAAGTGTGTAGGCAAACACTTGGTGTAATCATTGTATGCTAGGAATATGGGACCAAATAGTAAACTTTTGACTACTTGAATACTTGTGAAGACTTACTCATTCTACATTGTAGAATAATAGTGAAGATATAAAAACTATGAAAGAACACATCTAGAATCATGTACAACCCAAAAAAGTGTTAAACAAACCAAAATATCTTTTAGATTCTTCAAAGTAGCCAACCTTTGCCTTGATGACAGCTTTGCACACTGTTGGCATTCTCTCAATCAGCTTCATTAGGAATGCAATAACAACAGTCTTGAAGGAGTTCCCACATACAGGTATGCTGAGCAATCGTTGGCTGCTTTTCCTTCACTCTGCGGTCCAACTCATCTTAAACCACCTCAATTGGGTTGAGGTCATGTGATTGTAGAGGCCAGGTCATCTGAGGCAGCACTCCATCACTCTCGGTCTTGGTCAAATAGCCTTTACATAGCCTGCAGGTGTGTTTTGGGACATTGTCCTGCTGAAAAACAAATTATAGTCGCACTAAGCGAAATCCAGATGGGCTGGCATATTGCTGCAGAATTCTGTGTTAGCCATGCTGGTTAAGTGTGCCTAGAAATCTAAATTAAACACTGACAATGTCACCAGCAAATCACCCCCACACAATCACACCTCCTCCTCCATGCTTCACGGTGGGAACCACAGATGTGGAAATCATCTGTTCACCTACTCTGCGTCTCACAAAGACGCAGAATCCTTCTTGGCCCAAGCAAGTCTCTTCTTCTTGTTGGTGTCTTTAGTAGTGGTTTCTTTGCAGGAATTCGACCATGAAGGCCTGATTCACACAGTCTCCTCTGAACAGTTGATGTTGAGATGTGTCTGTTACTTCAACTCTGTGAAGAATTTATTTGGGCTGCAATTTCTGAGGCTGGTGATGAACTTATTCTCTGCAGCAGAGGTAGCTCTGGGTCTTCCTTTCCTGTGGTGGTCCTCATGAGAGCTAGTTTCATCACAGCACTTGATGGTTTTAGCGACTGCACTTGAAGAAACTTTCAAAGTTCTTGATATGTTCCGCATTGACTGACCTTCATGTCTTAAAGTAATGATGGTCTGTAATTTCTCTTTGCTTATTTAAGATGTTCCTGCCATAATATGGAGTTGGTCTTTTACCAAATAGAGCTATCTTCTGTATACCATCCCTACCTTGTCACAACACAACTGATTGGCTCAAATGAATTTAGAAGGAACGAAATTCCACAAATGAACTTTTAACAAGACCCACCTGTTAAATGAAATGCATTCCAGGTGACTAACTCATGAAGCTGGTTGAGAGAATGCCAAGAGTGTGCAAAGATGTCATCATGGCAAAGGGTGGCTACTAGGAAGAATATAAAATATATCTTGATTTGTTGAACACTGGTTACTACATGATTCCATGTGTGTTATTTCATAGTTGTGATGTCTTCACTATTATTCTACAATGTAGAACATAATAAAAATAAAGAAAAACCCCTGAATGAATGGATGTGTCCAAACATTTGACTGGTACTCTATGTAACGTAGTTATTTCAATATTTCATTCTTAAATACATTTGCAACATTTTCTACACACATGTTTTCACTTTGTCATTATGAGGTATTGTGTGTAGATGACTGAGTGAAGACAATCTATACAGGCTGTTACACAACAAAATTGTGGAATAAGTGAAGTGGTACAGTATGAATACTTTCTGAAGAAACTGTATATGAAAATACATGTCCTTGATGTTTACTGATCATGACAAGCATGCAGTTACTTGCTGAATAACTCTGATGATAGAGGTAAATGTGGAATAATCAGAAATGTGTAGTTCTGAATATGTTCTTCAAAAGGTGATGATATTAAAGCCGAATAGTTATAATATTTATTTACCATTCCCTTGCCAACGACACATAGTTGTCAATGCCCCCCCCAGCAGCCAAATCCAACGCTCTGCACCATAATTTGACGTTTTAATGATAATGATAACTGATATCATAAATGTATTATTTGTACGTTTCTTTATAACAAATTTTGTCTTTTGTTACATTTGAGTGTGTAAAACCCAGCAGTACAACTAATTTCTCTAATTTCTTTAATCATAATAAGAGAACATGTAGGCAGCAGTTTACTCAACATTAACTTCTAGTAAGTATGCACCGTGTGCCTAAATCTCTCAAATGTTCCAAGCTATTGCAGACATGGTCAGACATAATTCAATTGAACAGATAACAATTGAAAAGCACCAACAATACGTTAGCTTCTAAATCATTTCTGGCATTGTTTGACCTCAGTTTTCCGGAGACACCCAGTGCCTTCGATGCAGCGAAGTTATTTATATAGCTAGGTGTGTAAACGATGTGATGGAATGGGGGGGGGGTGATATCTTAATCAATTACCAAAACAGGAAATGTATGCAGCAAGGACTGAATCATACAGCCGCACATTTCCACTTGACAAAACAACTAAATACTGTTCAGTATACAATTCTGCTGGGGCAGGTTTCTAACTCTCTAAGTGCTGACCTGTCAGTTGCGGGATTGGGTTGTCCATAGAAGAGAGGGATCAGGGAATCATGAATAAATAAATAAATAAATAAATAAATAAATAAGGAGTGGATTTGGCTTTGGCCACAGTTTGGCTATGCACAGACAGGTTTGAGACAAAGGAATTATGACATTTTGTCCCACGATTGAGCTTTGATTGGCTGCAGACATGACCCACTGGGCACACCATGTCATTTAACTGTGGAACTTTGGGTAATATTTGGTTGAGACATTGATCAATAAGTTTTCAACCTTTTATTCACCCACCCCAAAAAAGACAGCCAGAATTTTGTTGCATTCCCAATGTGTTATCGCTATGCTTTCAACCATCTAAAAGCACAACCAAATTCCAATGAAAAAACTATGTCTGATTTTTGGTTTCGTTGTCATCTAAATGTGTCATCACTTTGCTTACAAACCATTTAAAGGACAAAAATGTTCAAACGGGAACGCAATGTCAGATATTTTTGTATTTACACAACAACTTAATGTTTTATAACTGTGCTTCATCTAATAGCCCCATCAAATGACCTCAATTGAAGTTGATATTCCATTAAAAGTACATAGTGCAAGTGATCAATGTTGTTTAAGATTCTGCACAGGTTATTAGAGGAATTGTGAAGATCTCCACATGCCTGTGACCTTTGCATGCTATCTTGAACATGCATGCTTTCTATGATTACATAAGAAGACATTTAGTAAAAGTAATCTCAAAATGTGGCTATGGATGTGTGTTATTCATTTTAAGGCTGAATAAATACTGTTACATAAGTTTGTAAGATCGCCTTAACTTTAAGGCTATTAACTATATTTCGAAAGTAATATTGAATTGTTTTTGGTTGACAACGCAACCAAATATCAACATTTAAAAGAGATGTAATCTAATATTTGGATAGTTTCATCAGAGCCTCCGGCTTAATCTTATTATTTAACTCTCGATGTTTGGTTGAGATGGAAACATGAATCCAACATAAATTATACATTTTTAGACAAACTGACATTAAAGCTAAACTAAGTCAGTGGGGCACAGATAGAACTATTAAAGCATAAGTCACATCTCCTTCAAATGTTGATATGTGGTTGCATTGACAACTAAACATAATTCAATATCTAATTTGTCAACAAATTCATATTGGATATATTGGATTCATGTTTCCATCTCAACCAAAAAGTTAAATTAAAGAATAGGTCTAAATCAAATCAAACTTGAAATAAATGTTTAGTGTTTAGTGTTATTCTTTAAATTGAATTTTTGATTGAAATGGAGATGAGAAACTTGAAGATTACATTTTAAATCAACCAAAGCTTGACACTCTAGGCCTATATATACTGCCTATTGTTAGCTTACTGATGAGCTTTGAGGGCCCTATGGTGTTGAACGCTGAGCTGTAGTGAATGAATAGCATTCTCACATAGGTGTTCCTTTTGTCCAGGTGGGAATGGGCAGTGTGTCGTGCAATAGAGATTGAATCATCTGTGAAGCTGATGATTCAAATTGGAGTGGTATGCAAATTGAGGGGGGGCCGGGGTTAATGGTGTTTATGTGAGCCATCCCCAGCTTTTCAAAGCACTTCATGGCTACAGACGGTAGGCATTTAGTTATTTAGGCAGGTTACCTTAGTGTTCTTGGGCACAGGCAATATGATGGTCTGCTTAAAACATGTTGGTATTACAGACTTGGACAGGGAGAGGTTGAAAATGTCAGTGAAGACACTTGCCAGTTAGTCAGTGAACGCTCGCAGTACACATCCTGGTAATCTGTCTGGCCCTGCGGCCTTGTGAATGTTAACCTGTTTAAAGGTCTTACTCACATCTGCTGTGGAGAGTGTGATCACACAGTCTTCCAGAACAGCTGGTGCTCTCATGCATTTTTCAGTGTTACTTGCATCGAAGTGAGCATAGAAGTAGTTTAGCTCCTCTGGTAGGCTCGTGTCACTGAGCAGTTCTTGGCTGTGCTTCCCTTTGTAGTCTATATTGGTTTGCCAGCCCTGCCACATCCGACGAGCGTCAGAGCCGGTGTAGTACGATTTCAATCTTAGTCCTGTAATGATGCTATGCCTGTTTGATGGTTCGTCGGAGGGCATAGCTGTATTTCTTATAAGCTTCCAGGTTAGAGTCCCGCTCCTTGAAAGGGGCAGCTCTAGCCTTTAGCTCGGTACAGATGTTGCCTGTAATCCATGGCTCCTGGTTGGGGTATGTACGTACGGTCACTGTGAGGATGACGTCATCGATGCACTTATTGATGAAGCCAATGACTGATGTTGTGTACTCCTCAATGCCATCGGAGGAATCCCGGAACTTATTCCAGTCTTGTAGCAAAACAATCCTGTAGTTTAGCATCTGCTTTATCTGACCACTTTTTTATTGATCTAGTCACTGGTGCTCCCTGCTTTAATTTTTGCTTGTAAGCAGGAATCAGGAGGATATAACTATGGTCTGATTTTCCAAATGGAGGGCGAGGATGACGTTTGTATGAGGTAGTCATTCAAAAATCATGTTAAACTCTTTTATTGTAGAGACTCAGAGCTACAAAATGGTATATCATTCACTGCATTTGAGTAAAAATGGGAAAGTAATTCTGCTTTTTAAGTTGATCAACTTGTAAACTCACTTTTGAGAAAATGGCCTTTGAATGTTTTGGTATCTAGTGAGGAGATCTTCTTTGTCTACACCCATTCAGCATCGTTCACACCCTCTTAAGCTTTAGCCCCACCAATCTAGTTTAACTCTCGGAGCGTACAGTTGACGCTCTGGCCGATGATTGGATAACATGAAAACAGCCTAACAAGCTCGGCTGGCAACAATTTCATTACGCTTTTTTGCAGACGTTTACTTACTAACAAGCTCAAATAGACAGAAGCCTTCTATATGGCAGACCAATCCGAACTCATCTCTCGACTGCCACCTGAACCCTCGCCAGAAGGCTCATTACTTCCACCTCTGGATGACTCAGAGGTCACATGACCTCCTGCTCGACACTGAGGAACAAACCAAATATGCCTGGTCCCAAATCGGTTTCTGTTGCCAAAGCGTGATGATAACCATAGGATTTGGCAAGACCTGGAACCAGGCTAAACCAAACACATCGTCCTGTGTATAATTCACCTCCATGCCTTTGTTTGAATACCCCTCTCCACCCATACATGTTTCTGTACACTGGGTGATGGAGTGGGCTGGCAGGCATGACCTTCTAATCCCAGTTTTAGGGATGATACTGGTCCAAGGACAGAATAAATGGCTGATGAGGAGACATTGTAGTGGCTATAATGACAAATTAGACTTGCTGCTGTCTTGTCCAACATGACGAATAAGGCAGTTAGGAAGACCAGGCTAGGCCTATATAGTTGAGTGCAGTGCCTGTCTGTGCTGTGCAGGGGATACTTCATCTCTTGAGCCTTTTAGTCTAATTCCTTTTCTGCTCTGACTGACATTCAGGCTAGCAGCCTCCACTGGCAAGCACAACAGTAAGGACACTCTGACCATTCATGACACAGCACCAAACAACACTCAACCCAGAGATGAGAGTGAACACATCCTAGCAACAGCATACAGTGCCTTCAGAGAGAATTCAGACAGATTGACTTTTTCCAAATTTTGTTACGTTACAGCCTTATTCTAAAATGTATTAAATAGTTTTTTCCCTCATCAATCAACACACAATAATGACGAAGCAAAAAATGGGTTTTAGAACTTGTTACTAAAAAATAAAAATAAATAAAATCTAAAATATCACATTTACATACTGTAAGTATTCAAACCCTTTTCTCAGTACTTTGTTGAAGCACCTTTGGCAGCTATTACAGCATCAAGTCTTCTTGGGTATGACACTACAAGCTTGGCACACCTGTATTTGTAGAGTTTCTCCCATTCTTCTCTGCAGATCCTATCAAGCCAGGTTGGATGGGGAGCGTTGCTGAACAGCTATTTTCAGGTCTCTCCAGAGATGTTCGATCGGGTTCAAGTCCGGGCTCTGGCTGGGCCACTCAAGGACATTCAGAGACTTGCCCTGAAGCCAATTCTACATTGTCTTGGCTGCCTTCTTAGGCTCGTTGTACTGTTGGAAGGGAAACCTTTGCCTCAGTCTGAGGTCCTGAGAGCTCTGGAGCAGGTTTTCATCAAGGATCTCTCTGCACTTTGCTCCGTTCATCTTGTCCTCGATCCTGACTAGTCTCCCAGTCCCTGCTGCTGAAAATCATCCCCACCGCATGATGCTGCCTCCACCATGCTTGACCATAGGTATGGTGCCAGGTTTCATCCAGAGATAATATTGTTTCTCATGGTCTGAGAGTCTTTAGGTGCCTTTTGGAAAACTCAAAGCAGACTGTCATGTGCCTTTTACTGAGAAGTGGCTTCCGTCTGGCCACTCTACCACAAGGGCCCGATTGGCCCGAGTGCGGAATAGATGGTTGTCCTTCTGGAAGGTTCTCCCATCTCCACAGAGGATCTCCAGAGCATTGTCAGAGTGGCCATCGGGTTCTTGGTCACCTCCCTGACTAAGGCCCTTCTCCCCCAATCCCTCAGTTTGGCTGGGTGGCCAGCTCCAAGTAGAGTCTTGGTGGTTCCAAACGTGGTTCCAAACGTCCCCAATTTATGATGGAGGCAACTGTGTTCTTGGGCTCTTCAATGCTGCAGAAATGGTTTGATACCCTTCGCCAGATCTGTGCCTTGACACAATCCTGTCTCTGAGCTCTATGGACAATTCCTTTAGCCTCAGGGCTTGGATTTTGCTCTGACATGCACATGTGCCTTTCCAAATCACGTCCAATCAATTGAATTGTAGAAGCATCTCGAGGATGATCAATGGAGACAGGATGCACCTGAGCTCAATTTCAAGTCTCATATCAAATGGTCTGAATACTTATGTAAATAAGGTATTTCAGTTTTTTATTTTTATGACATTTTCCCAAAAGTTTTAAAACCTGTTTTCACTTCATCACTGTGGGGTATTGTATGTAGATACCTGAGGATTTGTATGTATTTCCTCTATTTTAGAATAAGGCTGTAATGTAACAAAATGTGGAAAAAGTAATGGCGTCTGAATACTTCCCGAAGGCATTGCATATCTTCACAGCACATAACACTTTAGAGAGTTAAAATGAAGGGAGGATGTCATCTCTGCACTATCACTAATATACACCATGATAAATAATTTGTGCCAATGCACAAGAGCTCAGCTTTGACAAACTGCTTAGCAATATGGAACACGAAAGGCAGTGTATAGATATAAAAAGGCTCCTTTAAGGTGGCTACATTTGTTTTACATTTTTAATGTGGTAGATCAGCTTTAATTTTGCAGAAAGATTGTAGCTTCCATCAACGTGACTGTCTGCATCATTTCCAATCCCCCATGTAACGTTTTGTAAATATATACATGTATAGATGAGATTACATTTGAAATGAACTGAAAGTGAGAGGTTGTAATCTGAATGAAGGGAAAAAGGCCATTCTTGAACATTCGGTGAGACATTCTTACTAATTTGCTAGAGTACCAGTTTGGATTTAATAAGTACAACTTTTGTATGACTGAAGCCTTTAGTGAGAGGTCTAATGCTTTAATATTTAATCTGCACATATTAATTATAAACAGGCCCGTTTAATTTTGTCTGGTTTGCCGTTCCAAATGAAGGGAAAGATTTTTTGCTCATATAATTTAAAACCCGTCACTAGGTGTAGGTAAGGCCATAAGCAAATAGGTACAGTTGAAGTTTTACATACACTTAGGTTGGAGTCATTAAAACTCGTTTTCAAACCACTCCACAAATTTCTTGTTTAACAAACTATAGTTTTGGCAAGTTGGTTAGGACATTCCAACAATTGTTAACCGACAGATTATTTCTCTTATAATTCACTGATAAATTCACCCCATAAATAATTGCTGAAATAAATCATTCTCTCTAATATTTTTCAGACATTTCACATTCTTAAAATAAAGTGGTGTTCCTAACTGACCTAAGACAGGGAATTTTTACTAGAATTAAATGTCAGGAATTGTGACACTGAGGTGTATGTAAACTTCCGACTTCAACTGTAATTTACGATATGACTAAAGAGTTAATCAGGGTGATTTTTCCACAAATAGACAGGTATTTTTCTTTCCATAGTAGCAAGATCGGATCTATTGTTGCTAACTTTCTATAAAAATGTATTGCAGTGAGATCATTTCTTTGAATACCAAGTATGTCCACATCACCGTCAGACCGTTTAATTGGTAAACTACACAAGTTGTATTTCTTTGTGATCCAATAAGTAATATAGTATACTTATCATAATTTGTTTGTAATCCAGAGTGGTTAGAAAAAGCATCTAAGATCTTTGGAGGAATCTAAATTGTGGATTCAAAAGAAAACATGAATCATCAGTGTACAATGACAACTTTGCTTTTAAGCCGTGGCTTTCTAGCCCCTTGATATTATTGTTGGATCTGATTTTAAAGCTAACATTTCGATGGCCATAATACAGTAAGTAGACATGGCGATAGTGGACAACCTTGTGTAACTCCTCTTGACAGTTTAATACTTACTGAGAAGTAGCCATTATTTACTATTTTACACCTGTGGTTACTATACATAACTTTAACCCATTGCATAAAAGAATATCCAAATTGAAATATTCCAGGCATTTATGTATAGATTTCAGTTGTACTTTACCAAAATACTTTTCAAAGTCAGCAGGCCTGGTTTCCCAGATTTTTCATAGTGTTATATTTGTGTTATATATTATAGTTTCCAGTACTTGTCTTATATTATCTTCAACCCATCATCTGTGTAAAAAACTGATTAGGATGAATAATATCCAACAATACCTTTTAAATTACAGTATATGCGCTATGCATTTTGCTAAATGGCCTAGAATTTTTTTCCTCCTGTTTCAGTAATAATTAAATCAGACTTTCTTGTTGAGTATCTGATCATCAAAAAATTGTCATAGGAGTGGTTAAAACATACTAATATTGGTCCTCTGGGTACATAAAAAAGGTTTGGTATACCTCAACTGGTATGCCATCCAGCCCTGGAGTTTTCCCGGACTTAAAGGCTTTAATTACATCAAGAAGTTCCGCCTCTGCAATTTGGCCTTCACATGAGTCTTTCTGTACAGATGTTAGTTTTACAATATTAATATAAACAAATCCATACAATGAATTTGGTTAGTGGAAATGAAGGAGACTGAAACGAAAGCATATGCTTAAAGTACTTTGTGTCCTTGAATGGTGAATCATGGGTGACTATAGAATTTGTAAGAAGTTTCTGTAAATTATTTTTGGTAGCATTTCTAAGTTGAAAATCTTAAAGGAATTTGGTGCATTCTTCCCCAATATTCCATCAGTTCACTTAATTTTTATAGTACATTGCACTATATCTTTCTTGAATTAAGTTCCTCAATTTATTTTTGTTTTTCCTCTAACGTATTCTGTGCCTCTAGAGTACAGTTTGTATTGCTATATATCTGTACTGTTAGTCCTTTTATTTGCTTTGTTAATATGGACTCTTTTGACCTAAATTGCTTTTGTTTTAGAGATGAGTATTGAATTGCATGGCCACTAAAGTCACATTTAAAAGTGTCCCATACAATAAGGGGATCTGCTCTACCTACTATGTTATGTTGGAAAAAGTCAGTTATAAATTCTTCTGTCGTAGATAAATGTTATCCTCCAATAGGCTTTCATTGTCCAATATCCTCGCCCAAGTGAAAATTCTGTAAAAGTAATGTATATGACAATTACTTGATGGACCAGCGATGTTGTCACTCTTTTGAAATGCATGCTGCGTTTTAGAGCAGGACCAATATAAATTCATATTTAGCCATATTTTTGCTATCAGATGATGCTACTCTTTGTTATTTGTTCCAACCATGCTATAACAAAAATACATTACTTCAAGGGGTTATACATAAGGCCTTTAATAATACCCTTTATGAATCCAGTCATCACAACTTCATGGGTGTTGCATTATCAAAAGTGTTATAAATGCCTTATTTACAGGAGGAATTTAAACCATCAATGAAAGTGTTAACTCACTATAACTTGATATATGGACATTGTGGGAATGCTGAAAAGCTTGTGAATTCATTTTTTTTGTCCCATCTTACACCTGATATCAGGCCTGTTGGCCAGCATTTTTGTAGTAATTGTGTGTGTGTCCCTGTGGTTGGTGTTGTGGTTTAAAACTGTAATGCTATTTTCATTATATCAGTGCTTAGCACACCAAGCAGTCTTTACATGTCCCATGGTGATGCTATTGTTTCCTTCTGCTGATGGGCCTATAAAATTCTCTGAAATATATTTGGCAAAACAAAGTGGTAGTAACCTCTTTCTCTGACAGGTTAAGAGTATGCCAGTCAGGAGTGCAAGCTGGGTGGGAGGAAAAGGAAGGGGTGGGTGTAGAGAGGCAGAGGGTAAGAGAGAAAGGAGATGAAGAAAACAACAGTGATAGGGTGAGGTTATAGTGATAAAACAAGAATGACAAATATGACGAGAAAGATGAAGAGATAGAGGGAGGCACGTCTGAGGCCTATGTCACCCCCAATACCCTACAGACACACACACGCACGCACGCACACACACACACACACACACACACACACACACACACACACACACACACACACACACACACACACACACACACACACACACACACACACACACACACACACACACACACACACACACGTAGTCCTATCACTCAGCTCCTCAGTTATACCACACAGCAGTGCATGCATTGAGCTCTCTGTACTGTGTGTCCCAGTGTACTGTGCAGGCAGCTAAGGATGGGGCTTAGCGTGCGTCAGCCAGAAGCATGGCAACATATGTGCCATTATTTATAGCCAGCAGATCCTCTGAGAGGCCCAGCCCAGGGGCTGCTTAGAGAGGTGTTATTTGAGAGCCCAAAGACCTGTCTGCGTCGGTGCCATCCAACCCAACCCGCAGGACATTTCACAATGAATACTGAAGTTCTTCTTGAAAAATTAAGTAATTCAATTTGATTCAATTTACCAAAAATGACAACTGTATAAGGAATCAAGTATACTTATTAGAGTGGTTGTAATGTAGTCATTTGAAGACAATTATAAGAATACGTGACTGTTTACAGAACTGCTGTATTTACAGTATATACACATAGGCACCCAAGATACAGATGGGGAGGAGGGGATGGATTCATATGAATGCATGAGTTAGCAATACAGATGTTTTATAAAGAAAATCGGTTCCCTGATGGTTGCAAGTATATTGAATGTTTTGCAGTAAAGATGCAAGACACATATTCAATGTTGCCTACCTTAAATGTAAACAAAACTCACGTGGGGTACCTAATATGTGATTACCAAGAGATTAGCAGTTTGATTGAGCTAAGCCCAGCATTTCTTTCACACACAAGGCAGCATACATTTTAAAATGACGGAATCTGGCTCTGGTCTTATTGGCTGTCACTTAACCTCTCCACCACATCATGGTGATTTGAGCTAGGATCTCCATGCATGTGTCACCATGGGTTTGGAGTGTGCTTGTGAGTTGTATGGTGTAAAATGGTTCATGCTAGGTCAATTAGAGGCACGCCTCTAATCCCTGTGAGGCAAACGCCATCTCTTAAAACAGCAGACAGTGGGTTCGCAGTAAGCACTATAGCGAGGTTCCCTTTCCTTCTGTATGGCCTGGCGTGATGTTGTAGTGAGCTCTGGCCATGAACAGCTAGCACCGCCAGAGAAGGAGTTAGTGTTCCTGCATGCACAGTACAGGTATTAAAGCTATTGTTGGCCCTGTATTCGCAGGGCTTTCTTCCCTCTGTAAAACACTTCACACATACTGTACTGACCAACCCATCTGTGGACTGACACACACAGCTCTGGCAGGACTGAGAATCTAGGAGCAGTGCCACAACTATCTTAGAAGCAGAACTGGAGTTTTGGAGAACATGTTGTGGAAGGTGCTCATTATTTTTCTTCACACATTCTTGAACTTGCGGCTGCATGGCGTTTGACAGGAGAGTGCAGGTCATCAACTAGATACTGGACACAGAAGCATGCCAATAGTGCCCAAGAGTTCATCTGACTCTGGGGAAGTAGATAAAGGCACTCATTGCCAGAATCCGAAAGTATCCCTTTGATTCTTAAGAGTCTAAGCCATTAGAGGGGAGGGTCACAAAAGTTTGAAGCCCAAACGGTTCGTACGCTACAAACAGAAGTTGGAACTTTGACGGTACCGAATTCAGACGAGTCCCGTGGGACTTGCAGTTTCTAGGCCAAACCGTTCAGAAGCTACAGAGGTGTCCGCGAGAAGAACCATTTTCGGGATGTCCCATGGTGTTACAAACATCGAGGTGGCTTGGCCACCTTCCACCGCAGATTATCCCTTGGCAGGGGATAAAAACTGACAGTGAAGTGATCCAATGTGTAGAACTTCTAATTTATTTAAAATTGGATCTAAATAGATTTATAGTTGGTATTGTAAAAATCCATACCGGTTTATGGATCCATACCTTAAAATACCTTAAAATACAATATATCGGCCAGCCCTAAAAAACACATTAGAATGATACAAATTGGACAAATGACTTGTGGCAAATGCAGGCATGGGCATGTACAAATTGGACAAATGACTTTAATTGCATAAGCGCTTCAAATGGAGAGTAAAAAGAATGAGCTACATCAATACCCAACACATTTTTGGGGTGTTTCTTTTCAATGGTGCTCTTTCCATCCACACCACTAAATGGAACTCATCCTATTCAGGATGACTCCACACTTTGAATCAGATTACTTTCCCAGAAGTACTTCAATGTGTGAAATAGGGAGTCCTTTTCAAGAACTAGTGAATACTAGGGCTACTCTGCAAGTACCATAAACACAGTATCCAGTAGTGTTGCTTTCCCAAGTTGACTAATCTTAATAGATTGATGAAAGGTCACCAGAAATTCCAGCCATGCAAGCAGTTCACTCTTTAGTCTGGGTCACATGTGTATTATGCATTCATGCACAGGAGAGTGCAAAATTGGTTCATATGTTAAGGTCAAAGATGGCTCCAAATTGTTAACATGCCCAAATAGTCAGTAACATGCATTTAGAAATCTTCGTTAGTCATACAATAACTGCCGTTCATCTGCACTGGGGTCTTACTAAGATAATAATCATGTCCAATTCCATTCTCCTTTCATATGTCCCCTAAAAACGTATACTTGTATCTTTGCCTTTCTATTAAATAATCGAAAATCTGAATGAATATGGGTATTGTTATCTTACATTCGGGTTTGATCATGGGTGTTGAATATTAGTTAATGTTTCAGGCTACAATAGCCTATCAATGGGGCATGGATGCGACTAGGGTAGGGGCGCGGGTGAAAAATGATATAATGCAGAAATATATCCTAAACAACAACAAGAGTAATTCCATCTAACATCAAAATATTTAGCCAATAATGGCACAATGATTTGCCACAAATTATTAGAACATGTTGATAATAATTTACTATGCATAAGGGCATGAGAAAGTATGTTTAGACAAATTAATGGACTTTTCAATGTGCCATTCTAACGACTTGATGATGATTAAACCTCACCCAAAACGGACAAGTGCTTTTCTTACCATTCATGGCAGGCGTTTGTCCATCGTGTATTCTACCAAGGAGATGTTGCATCTTCGGCGTTTTTATTTTCACTTCACCATTATTCCAAAATCGTTTTTAATTTCCAATATAGGCTAGCCTACTGATCGCAATCCCGACCTTTTTCACCACCGGCTCGCTCTGTGGATAGCGCGCGTTCCAAAGCGACTCATTCAGTGCGAGACAACCTCTCCAGTCTCTCAGCAGTTTGAAAGACGGGCACTATGTTGGTGCAGCGAAACTGGTCAAATGTAGGCTATGTTGAGTTATTTCAATCAAACTCGAACGCTCACTCAATTTTACTGTAATATATAGTTCTGATCTATCGTAATTCGTCCTTATTTGAATCGATTTCCATTCGTCCTTAAAATACTTGAAAAATAGCACAGGATTAAAAGCATACCAGGACAAATTAATTAAAAAGCAATAGCCTATTGTTCAATTCAGAATTAGTTGATTTTTGGCAAAACACCTATACCAGATAATTTTGCGCTCCGAGCAAAACCTTGTAGAAACGAGTAGCCCAATCCTCTGCAACAATCACACAAGCTGTACACCGCGGCACAAAGGGGATAACGCAGAGCAGCAGATAGCTGGTTGAGGTATTTAGGTGGCACGACCAGCCTGCGTCTCGGTAACCGCAGGAGAGACGGGCAGTGAGAGACTGAGAGGAAGCGCTCATTCGCCCCCAACAACACTATTATAGCCAGGGTTCCATCTAAACTTTGACCAACATTGACCGCATATTGCGCATTATCGTCCTCTTTGTCGCACATTCAATCTAACGACATTTTTTTACAGCCTAATGAAACGATAAGTGGGTCTATAAGCGTGCGTTCAGAAGATGATGCCATATGCATTGGTTGAAATGTCACATTTGGAGTCATAGTTAAAACATTAGGCCTAGATATTTTAATATAAATAGATTTAAGTGATTCAAGATTGAACATGCTTGCATTTAACAGCATTTTACAAAGTGATTTTCGGTCCTCCGCAAAATTGCGAGTGCGACACACAGGCCACTTGCAATAGTCTGAGTCAGAGTTTTGCAATATCATTTCACATGTCACTTGCTTTATTTGTGTTAATTTTATGTTTTCAAATGGCGCAAATACCCCCAATCATAATGTTATTCTTTCATAAATACACACAGAAAAAAAACGTCATATATAGTGCCAAATGAGGGTTATTTGGCTTGTAGGCTAACCATAGCAGATTGTGGTGCTATATAGAACCCTTTTTGTAAGGTTCTATAAAGAACCATGTTCATAAGGTTCTACATGGAATGTTTATGGTGCTATAAAGAACAGTTCCATAAGGTTCTATAAAGAACCATAAGAAGGCCCCTTTATTTGTTCTTTATAGAACATTCATGGAGAATGGTTCTATATTTTTATTTATTTAACTAGGCAAGTCAGTTAAAAGAACAAATTCTTATTTTCAATGATGACCTACCCTGGCCAAACCTGGACGACGCTGGGCCAATTGTTCCCGCCCAATGGGACACCCTATGAGATGTGATGCAGCCTGCATTTGAACCAAGTACTGTCGTGACACCTCGTGCACTGAGATGCAGTGCCTTAGAATGCTGCCCCACTCAGGAGCCCAATCTTAAAGGCTCTACAAATAACCTTTTCAAGAACAATACAGGGTTTTTTATTCTGGTTTAACATGCTATTTGTTAAAATTCCATAGGTGTTAATATTGTATTAATTGACAAGTTGAATAAGGTTTGGTAGCTCTGGGACAGCTGATTTGGTCAACATTTCTCAATTGAAGCAATTGAAGACTTGAGTCTTTCACAAGACAGCAGAACTGGCCATGGTCATATTCAGTGCTGTGAAAAAATATTTGCCCCCTTTCTGATTTTCTCTATTTTTGTGTATTTCTGTCACTGAATGTTATCAGATCATCGACAAAACCTAATATTAAATAAAGGGAACCAGAGGGAACAAATAACACAGCAATTACATACTTATTTAATTGATTTCATAAACAAAGTTATGCAACATCCAAAGCCCCTGTGTAAAAAAGGTATTCACCCTCTTCAAATCAAAATCAAATATATTTATATAGCCCTTCTTACACCAGCTGATATCTCAAAGTGCTGTACAGTAACCCAGCCTAAAACCCCAAACAGCAAGCAATGCAGGTGTAGAAGCACAGTGGCTAGGAAAAACTCCATGGAAAGGCCAAAATCTAGGAAGAAACCTAGAGAGGGACCAGGCTATGAGGGGTGGCCAGTCCTCTTCTGGCTGTGCCGGGTGGAGATTATAACAGAACATGGCCAAGATGTTCAAATGTTCATAAATGACCAGCATGGTCAAATAGTAATAATCACAGTAGTTGTCGAGGGTGCAACAGGTCAGCACCTCAGGAGTAAATGTCAGTTGGCTTTTCATAGCCGATCATTGAGACTGTCTCTACCGCTCCTGCTGTCTCTAGAGAGTTGAAAACAGCAGGTCTGGGACAGGTAGCACGTCCGGTGAACAGGTCAGGGTTCCATAGCCGCAGGCAGAACAGTTGAAACTGGAGCAGCAGCACGGCCAGGTGGACTGGGGACAGCAAGGTGTCATCATGCAAGGCAGTCCTGAGGCATGGTCCTAGGGCTCAGGTACTCCGAGAGAGAGAAAGAAAGAAAGAAAGAAAGAGAGAATTAGAGAGAGCATACTTAAATTCACACAGGACACCGGATAAGATAGGAGAAATACTCCAGATATAGCAGACTAACCCTAGCCCCCAGACACATAAACTACTGCAGTATAAATACTGGAGGCTGAGACAGGAGGGGTCAATAACTGCTTGTGACACCATTAGCTTCAATGACTACAACCAAAAGCTTCCTGTAGTTGCTGATCAATCTCTCACATTGCTGTGGAGGAATTTTGGCCCACTCTTCAATGCAGAACTGCTTTAACCTCAGCAACATTTGTGGATTTTCAAGCATGAACTGCTCTTTCTAAGTCCTGCCACAACATCTGAATTGGGATTAGGTCTGGATTTTGACTAAAGGCCATTACAAAACTTAAAATGTGTTGCTATTTAGCCATTTTCAAACTTGATTGTATAGACCTGATTGTGTGTTTTGGATCTTTGTCTTGCTGCATGACTCCGCAGCGCTTCAGATTCAGCTCCCAGACAGATGGTCTTACATTATCGAATTCTCTGATATAAAGCAGAATTCATGGTTCCTTCTAATGAAACCAGACTCAGTAAGCGCTAAATTAAATAATGCACTTTCTATTTTGGTTTATATCTCCCAAATAAGAGATATTACGGCTTAACTATACCTATTCAATGCTTTGACGCCACAGCACTGGAAATACCCAAGCTTTTTTTAAATATTCACCCCCTTCAGGTTTGTTTATATTTTTTCAGTTGATTTCTCAGCCAGGCGAGGTGATGACATAGGGCTCGAGTGTAGGCAATATGTAATCTCGCTCACGTGCTGAGTGATGTTTATAACGCAACTGTCACTCTGCCATATTGCAGTTTAGCCTTGCAGCCAATCCAGTCGGACTATAATCCTGGTAAGTACTTTTGGAATAAAACATTCAATTATTTTATGTGATGAGCCATTATGCATTATATTGTACACTTTGTTCTGTTCTGGAAAATATGTAGTTTCTGATAACCTGTTCCGCATGTTTTGTAGTGTTTAGCTGTGTTCCGCCTGTTGGCTAGACTAGTGGGCTAGCTAGCTGGCTAAATTAGTTAGGGAGCTAGTTAGGGAGCAGAATAACAGTTAGCTAAAGTTAGGTTCATTGTAATATAAAATGCTTGTTTTCATTTCATGTATTAGAAAACATTGAGTGTATTTTTGTTAGTTAATGAGTCACGTTTGTCTTTCTTCCACAACATAAAAATCCAAAGAACTAACATTATCAGAGATGACAGGTCATGTCGAGGTAATATAGCTAATATTTAATGACCATACGAATTTATCAATAGTTGTAGCTAAGTTAGCTAGCTACCTATCAGTCAAGGCTTGGTTAACAAAATATTTACAGTAAATACTATTACCATCTACTAATTGTTATTCATACAAAGAGTATATTTTCTGTCAATTGTTGGCAGCACCATTTCACCAGGTCAAATTTTTGGTACATGTAAATGCACTTGGCGGATCCTGATTCTTGAATTATTCCCTTTCGGACAATCTGTTGCCTGAACATGGCACAGAGAAGCCTACACAGAGAGAGAAAGCCAGGGGCAGATGTCAAATGGTCCGTGGAGGACTGCTGAGGGCCATTGTAGAGACAGGGGCCCATGTAATGAGTAGGGCAAGAGGATCAACCAGTTCCAGGCGAGGGAACAGGGGAAGAGGTAGAAGGGGAAGATTCAGAATCTGGGAAATATCCCTGGCTGACAGGGAGAGAGTTGATCATCATAGTCAAGATAGAAGTGCAGTTGTGGAGGTTTGTAAGCCACATTACACCATGTCTGATTAGTCTAAACCAAATCTAGACCAGATTGTCAACTCCGGTAGTCATGTCAACCAGGAAATATAGCTCTTATTTTTACTCATTAACTTTAGTTGTATCATAAACAGCTGTCGTAGAGACAGAGAGAGGCATGATGTCTTGATGCTGATTCTGGAGAGGACATCCAGGCTAACCAGGGAGGTGGTGGAGATGTGGGGGGAGGCCCTTTTTGCACTATTGGTTAGAGCCTGTAAGTAAGCATTTCACTGTTGTATTCGACGCACGTGACAAATCAACTTTGATTTGATTTGTGGTGCACCTGTGGCAGGTGTGGTGAAAATGCCAACTGACTTCGAGAAGAAGGGCTGCGGTGGGGGGCCAAATACCTGTATCAGTACAGTGCCACACACATGCTGCCTGGAGCCTGGAAACCTAAGGAACATCAGGGTTATAGGAATGATCTGTTATCCCTGGTTGAAAGCGAGGAACAGGCAGAAGACCATGCAGAGTACAGGCATGCTGCCTACCGGCAGTTCATCTGTTGGCAGCGTGGCACGCTTTGGCAGGGCCACAGGATAGTTATTCCAAGCTGCTGCGTGTGGGACATCAGAGACGCTTTCCCTGACCCTAATGACCACTATAAAGGATTCACTCCTGGCAGACTGACCTAGAGAATTCTGTCCATGTATTATGAACTGTTTATGTGTTCGCTAACTCTAACCCACTGTTTAATAAAAACAACTCATGTTACAAACAAAGGTTGAATATAGTGGAAGTGCAAAAGTATTTATTTGTTCCACAAATAGTAAAGTCTTTTAAAATGAAACAGAATCATAGAACAAATCATTTGACTCTGTGTAACTACATTTATTTAGACGTAAGACAACATTCATGAGTGACAAAGTATTCATAAGGTATATTTACAGGTGGATTGAGTCGAGGGGACCTTTATAATACATGATCAATAACATGAGGTTATTTACAATTGCTATTTATAAGCAATGAGGTCTATTTAATTGAGTAGAAGGGACTGTACAATAACACAATGTACAATAACAATGGTGGTTATTTGTAATAGCTTTTTACAAGAAACTATAGGAACTAATTGTTAGCTATTGGTATTCAGTGTGTGTGTGATTATGCATGCATGTGTGTGTGTGCTTGTGCATGCATGTGTGTGTGATTATGCATGCATGTGTGTGTGCATGTGGACATGGGGTTTCCAGTCAGTGCAGCTGTTCAGATCCTAGGGAGAGGGAGGAAAAGATGCATCTCGAAACACTCTGTTTGACCCTCCTTTGTAAAAACACTGTTTTAAATCTTATCACTCATACCTGTCCCCCGGCTGACGTGTGCCTGACCCAGTTCCTGGATGGGTGGTGTTGCAATGTCAGGGAGAAGGCCAAGATTTCTTGGGTCACTGGCTATACAAGGGATGATCCTTGGCATTCCTAAATTGGACACCAACCTCTGTCTGACCACACCTGCTTGCTGCTCAGAGATGTAGCTAGGGGTTTTGGGGTTCTTCTTCGCAAGCACTGTCCATCTTTTGGACTTGTTTTGAAAGTGTCTGTACTGTGAGTAGCTATATATATATAGAATATATATATATCTGTATAGAACACCGAACAGTGAGGAACAAGTAATTGTCATTACAACATCAAGATATAACCAATAGGCAGCTAAATGTGCTGCTGCATTGAATACGTTTGGGCAGGTTCTGGTTCTTACCGGAGATGTACTTAACAGATGAGTGCCCAAAACGGGTACGGAAACAGGAATCACTCAAATCTTGTTGCCAGCTTTGTTCCTCGAGAGCAGGCCTCTCTCGATGTTGATTGTCGTCCAATGCTGCCAGGAGAGTCCTGTCCTCATATATGTGCGGTGTGAAGGCAAACCTATTGCTGGCATACATCAGAATGTGATACTGGAATGCCTCCAGCTCTGCAGTTGACCTCAGAAAAGCATCACAATTAGCCTTATGCGTGTCATCTCATCAAACATAGAAAAATATACAAATGACACATATATGATTTACAAGACCAAAAAGCCAGGTATTTGGGGATAACTTTAAGCCACCTCTTGTTGAGCACAATTTCAGTCAGTCTTGTGGGCTGCTGAACCTCTTTCCATCCAGGACTTTGGGCCTTTCTCAGGAAAACTGTCATGCTGAAAGCTACCGAAGGCCCATTCGTGTTCTACAACATGGTGCAGGATGCCTCTCATGTTCTACAGCAGTGAAAACCATTTATCAGTAACCATTTATTTACTACACAATAGCCTGACATATCATTAATCACTGTAATGGCAGTGCTGAAATTACTGTCAAGTACGATACCAGCCATTACAAATATAAATTCCAAATATAAAATCATCCAATAGTAAGCTGTTCTTAGTGCCACAGTATTTCACTTAAAATGAACTCTTCATATGTCCCAGCCTCCTTACAGCTCCACCAGAAGTGGTTGACCACAGGAGCTTGGTGGCACCTTAATTGGGGAGAACGGGCCGGTGGTAATGACTGGAGCTGAATGGTATCAAATACATGGTTACCAGGTGATTGATGCCATTCCATTGGCTCCATTCTGGCCATTTATTATGAGCCATTCTGACAATATCCGTACTCCACTGGAGAAGGATGGAGTACGTTGCCTGCTGCCCAGCATTTCTTGAGAGAATGTTTGAAAAGTGGGTGAAGAGAATTCTCTCAATTAGGCATTTCAGTTGAAACATAAAGTAAAATATAATAAGCAGTGGAGATTGCATGACTTCCTCAATATAAATACTTTACAGCATCAATATTTTTGCCCATGTCCTTTGCCCCATGCCACATATGAAGCGAGTGCTTCACTTCTTTGTATCGGCCTGTCTGATTCTGAGGATAAAACATCGCACATCACTGTGTGTGATGTTTGAGAATTCAAGTCTGTGCAATTACACAATTTGAATTCCACTGAGAGATGAAATTACTATTGTTGAATTACTATGAGTTGATACTATTGGAGCCATGTGTTGTCTAGTTGTGTTTGTCTATTGTTGGTATTCAAATTGAAAGCAAACTCATTCATTAGGGCAGAGATTTGGGTGTGGGCATCATTACATACAAGCAGACAAGCTGGTGACCAGCTGAAGTCAGTGGGACTTGGGTCACCAGGTTCGTCCTTATGAAGCCCTCTTTCTCTATTCTGCAATAGCTCTGCTAGGTTTCCCTTTTGTTGATGGTCATGATGGAGAGGATTTGATTGGTCTCATTCTCCATTGCTGTATAAGAACAGTACTGGGCACAATGTCCAGAACCGTCCATATGACCATCAGCTGCAACCTCAAATAATATTGTAAAATGTCTATTGTATGTAATAAGGGTTATTTCACACCAGGAAGGTCCAAAAAAGGTTTTGGTATCACAGATTGTTCTGGCAAATATCATGTATCTCCATTGGGAGGAAGGATGTCTAATTTGCTTTTGTATCACAAACAATTTGAGAACTTTGGAAGATATTTCCCATTTTATTTATACATTTAAAAACATCCTTCCTCTTAATAAAGGTGCTATGTTTCTAATTTCCCAACCTTACAAAAATGATAAGTATTTTATTTACTAAGTATGACAACTGCATCTTTTGTTTTCAGTCAGTCAATGGTTTCATTATGTTTGTGCTGCCAGAATGCCTTGATGGCCCCAACAGCTGCTGTACCTTGAAGAAGGAGTCTGGAAACAACCCCCATGTGAACGAAAGGGAGATCTTTCTGTAGTTGTTCCCAGGGAGCAGGATGTTGAACGCCAGCATGAAATCCCCAGCCTGCATCCCCAACATCATTGTTGGTTAGGAGTTCCACTTCCATACTGTGTGACCATTGAAACATTTCTAAAACAGAAAAAAAGTAAAATAAAAGAAATACATTTGAGGCATTGTTTTGTATTTATTTTGTATATATATTTTTTATAGATAGATTGTAGCTTCCATCAATGTAATTGGCTTCCAATATATTTTTCCACTGGTCTAATGTCAAGTAATTGTATTTCTTGGCCCAAGCTAGTCTCGTCTTCTTATTGGTGTCCTTTAGCAGTGTTTTTTTGCAGCAATTCAACCATGAAGGCCATCAACCACCAATTCAAGGCATGCAGTCTCATTTGAACAGTTGAAAGCTGTCATCAAGGCAAAGGGTGGCTACTTTGAAGAATCTCAAATATAAAATATGTTTTCATTTGTTTAACACTTTTTTGGTTACTACATGATTCCATATATGTAATTTCATCATTTTGATGTCTTCACTATTATTCTACAATTTAGAAATAGTAAAAATAAAGAAAATCCCTGGAATGAGTAGGTGTGTCCAATCTTTTAAATATATTTTCCTTTCTTATTTTCCATTAACCCTACCACCCCTCCCATAATTGGAGTAAACTAATTGTCAACAACACTTATGCTTCTACTTCCAGCTTAAACATACTATGTTTAAGGGCACAATCTATTTTACAATAGTTATCTTTTGTTTGTTTTACTCCTAACCTTCCACTGCCCTCAACACTTCCCATGTATTTCTGAAGACCATCCAGTTTGATTTCTATTTGCCATATATTTGTAACTGTCATTCCTGAACCTGCGACCAAAAACAAGCTACATATGGACAGTACCAAAGCAAATGATCTAACGATTCCGTCTCTTTGCAACAAAATCTGCAGAGCATCCGATGGCGGGCAGAGGGGGGGGAGGGTGAGCGCCTATTCCAACTTCGGCAGGATGACCAGACTGATGCCGAATACGTGCTTACCTGGTGAGTAGCAGCATCCAGCGGATGGAATGAGCCGGTACTCCGTATGCTATTCTGAAGAGGACTGCGCAAGGAGGTCCAGATGGAACTGGCATGTTCGAGACGACAACCTCTCATTGGACGCACTCATCGCAATGGCCATACGTCTGGATAAACTACTTTGGGAACGTCGGTACCCTCATTGATTCTCTCCCTCCCTCAGTGACCAATCAGAATCAGAACCCATGGAGGTAGGGGTCACACGCCTCCCCGCGGCTGAGCGACACAGACGGAAACAGCTGGGGCTCTGTCCCTATTGTGTTCAAGGGGGGCACCAGCTTCAGCAGTGTCCGGTACGTCCCAACTCGGGATCCACGAGAGCAGAGGAACGGTCACATGCTCTTCCACCTCCTGGGGCAGGTGTGAGTATCTCATCGTCATAATTTTATGTCAACACTTTTTTAGTGTCAATTACACTAGCTGGCTGTCCCTCATGGACTGTTTCAACAGTGCTAGTGGATTCTGGTGCCGCAGGGAACTTCATTGACCAGACCCTTGCTTCCTCTCTGAACATCACCTAATACCCGCTCTACTCTCCGTTTCCGGTTTAAGCCATTGATAATCGGCCACTAGCATCCGGAACCATCACACACATCACACCACTCACCCTCAATGTGGAGTCCATTCATCAGGAAAACATTTCCTTCTTCATCATTAGTGCACCAGCTCACAGATCATCCTCGGCATCCAATGGCTCCAACGACATAACCCCACCATCTCATGGTTATGGATGATAATCACTGACTGGGTACCCGAAAGCCGGAGGACCTGCCCCTCTCGAGTCGTAGCCCCTGTGGTCTGTGACGTAGATGTGGACATTCGCCAGGCTCTGGAGAGGGAACCTGCACCCACTACCTGTCCACCTGAACGCATATATGTTCCCACAGGGAGAAGGGATTGGCTGCTGACCTGGGCATAAACAGCTGTCATCGCTGGAAATCCAAGGATCACCCGTACCATTCAATCTCACTCCAAAAAATATTGGTGGCCCTCCTTGGCGCAGGACGTTATTCGCTATGTCAACTCCTGTTCTGTGTGTGTCCAAACTAAATCCCCCCCGGCACACTCCAGCAGGGAAACTTCTTCCCCTTCCCGTGCCTCAGCGTCTCTGGTCTCATCTATCCATTGATTTTGTCACTGATCTCCCCTCTGACGGTTTCACCACCATTTTGGTGTTGTGGATAGATTTTCCAAATCCTGTCATTTTAACCCTCTCTCTGGTCTCCCTACTGCTCTCCAAGTCACTGAGTTACTATTCCAGCAGGTCTTCTGGCATTATGTCCTTCCAGAGGACATCTTCTATGACTGTGGCCCCCAATTCACATCACACGTATGGAGAGCCTTCATGGAGTAGCTCGGGGTCCTTGAACGGCCCTACAAACCAGGGACTCCAGTACCTGGTGGACTGGGGGGGGGTCACGGTCTAGAGGAGCGCAGGTGGAGTGGGGTGTTCCTGGTGGAGAGCCAGACCCATTCAGGATGAAACACGGTAGCCTCCTTGCGGTGGCGATCCACCTGCTCCTTCTGACAGTTGACGGTGCACTGGAGTCTCACGTGGGCATCGCTCCACACTTCATCTCTGTGCCTGAACCACTCATCCACCGTAGGATCTTCGGATGCAACACTTGCATAACAAGTTAGCTATATTTTGTATTTAGGTACAGTGACTTCCTTTTTGGGATATTGCATTTGGGAGTATTTTTTTCATAGTTATTTTTTTATGAAAACAATTTTCACAATTAATATGGGCGGCCAAATAATATTGCCGCCAATTGTGCCTCGCCTGTTAATAGCCCATCCTAGAAACGCTGTTTGCAGAATTCACAGCCTGCGACACAGGTGAAAAACAAAATGCCTCCAGCTGTCCATCACTACTGTAAATAAAAAGGGTCTTTTATATAATTATAATGTAGGGTTAATAATAATAATAATACTTTTCTCACCTTCCACTTGTTAACGGTTCCAATTGAAAACGTTTTTTTTTTTAATCAATTCGTTTATTTGAGTTTAACGACAATATTTCTTGCAATATTTGTTCTGTTTTTTTCTGGTGTGCTAAACTGAAATTGCAACCAACTTTCTACAGCTTGTTTAAAAAATAACGATATTTTGGAGATTATTTCCTTTTCAAATAACCAAAAGTGAGCAATTGAAATCTGACGAAAGGGTAAAAGGCCATTCTTGAACATGGGGTGAGACATTCTTACTAATTTGTAAATAAAGACAGTTTGTTATTTAGAATGATTTCTTTCTGTTTTTAGAGGGAGAGAAACCAAAAGCATCTATTTTCTGGACAAGGACATCCCGGCCGGCCAAACCCTCCCCTAACGACGCTGGGCCAATTGTGCGTTGCCCCATGGGTCTCCCGGTCGCGGCCGGCACGGGTATCGAACCAGCATCTGTAGCAACTCAGTTTGAACTGCGATGCAATGTCTTAGACTGCTGAACCACTCAGGAGGCCCCATCCACACATTTTTTAATGCTGATCTATTGCTTTGCACAAAGTATCAAAATCCTAAAATACTACTTAAACAGAGTCATTCAGTGACATCAGCAAGAGTTGTGCTGGACCCTATGTCAGAGAGGTGTTTTTGGGACCACATAGTGTCTATTGTCCTGCTAATAGCCCTTGTGAAAAACAAGTGTTCGAAAACATTAATGATATTTTGGAGATTATTTTGTTTTCAAATAACCGAAAGTTATTGGCTGTACTAGAGAATTTTAAACCTTTTTTTGTAAGCACATGGGATGGATTTTAAGAAATGTAGCTTCATTAATGTGATTACTTGTATGCTGGTTCTATTACAAGAAAAACGAAAAAACTAACCCCTCAGCATTTCCGTTAGGAAAATATGGCGTTGTACAAGGTGACCTTTATTTAACTAGGCAATTCAGTTAAGAACAAATTATTATTTACAATGACGGCCTACACCGGTCAGACCTGGACGACGCTGGGCCAATTGTGCGCCGCCCTATGGGACTCCCAATCACGGACGGTTGTGATACAGCTAACCTAACTAAGAAATACATTTGACAATACAATTCTCCCCCTACCCTCATTCTTGGCAAAAATCTATTGTCCTGCTAGTAACCCATAATGCCGCTGTACAACTTGACCTGTTGGGAGTAGGCTACAGTACTACAGTAAATAATCCTTACATTTCCACACCCTAATTGTAGTCTAACCAATACCCAAAACGGAGATTCAGTGAAAATAAAAATCTCATTGATATATCAAGACCAGTCCCCATGCTTGTCTCAGAGCAGCGCTGTCTTGACCTCTGAATGTTGTCTTTTCCCCCTTTCACTTGCCTCTTCAATTAATTTTGAAAGAGTATTTTCCAGTAAGCAACAATTTGTTTACCTTCAATAGCCTACATTGTTCCAATATTTCTGTCATTCAGCGATATTTATTCCCCTAGTAATTCGTTATGGAACCATATGGAAAATGACATGCGCAAGAGACGGTGGTAATATTTTTCCTTTAGAAACTATAATACATGTTATCCAGGTCAGGATAACCAAAACATGTCTTTATTAACGGCTACCAGAAAGAATGTTGGTACTTATTTATTTTGATCCAAAGCCATGAATGAGTGAGTCACTCAGCTTTATGTAGGTGCCGAGGTCTATACCACTGCGCCATCAACTTGATTATTTAGCAGACATCACTTGCTTATATTCAGCGGAAGCGACCGGCCAGCTCATGGTCCTCCGGACCGTCCCTCTGGGGGCCATCGTCCGTCGGCTGGAGCCGGGGGTCAGGGAGGGGGTACTGTCACGTTTACTACCCGCATCCCCTCTCAGGGGCTCGACGTCACCAGTTGTCTTATTATTACGCACACCTGCAACCATCGTTACGATCACCTGCGCCTCATGACACTCACCTGGACTCCATCACCTTCCTGATTACCTCCACATATATTTGGGTTTCCGAGTGGCACAGCAGTCTAAGGCACTGCATTTGAATGTAAGCAGTGTCACTACAGTCCCTGGTTTGACTCCAGGCTGTGTCACATCCGGCTGTTATTGGGAGTCCCATAGGGCGGCGCACAATTGGCCACATGTTGTCCGGGTTTGGCCGGTATAGGCCGTCATTGTAAATAAGAATTTGTTTTTAACTGACTTGGCTAGTTAAATAAAGGTTACATTTAAAATATATATATACAGTGGGGCAAAAAAGTATTTAGTCAGCCACCAATTGTGCAAGTTCTCCCACTTAAAAAGATGAGAGAGGCCTGCAATTTTCATCATAGGTATACTTCAACTATGACAGACAAAATGAGAAAAAAAATACATATTTTCCACCATAATTTGCATATAAATTCATGAAAAATCATACAATGTGATTTTCTGGATTTTTTTTCTCATTTTGTCTGTCATACTTGGAGTGTACCTATGATGAAAATCTTTTTAAGTGGGAGAACTTGCACAATTGGTGGCTGACTAATTACTTTTTTGGCCCACTGTACATATACACATAATACTCGCTTGGTTCTTTTCTCAGGCGTTATTGACTCTGTTCATGTCTGGTCGCTTTTAGTGTTTCTTGTTTTGTTCCATGTTCGTTTATTTATTCAATTTGCACTCCCTGTACTTGCTTCCCGACTCCCAGCTTACACGTTACAGTTGAACAACCAGTTATTGAGTGTAAGGGTCCAATTCCTTTTTCACAAAGGGGAATTGGGTGTTGCAAAACTTTGTTAATTAAATAACTATGAATTTTCTTTGTTATTCGTAAACTCACGTTACTTTTATATAATATTAGTTGAAGATTGGAAAACATTAAGTATCAAAAATTTGCATAAATAGAGAAAATCTGAATGGAAGCAAACAACTTTTCATGACACTGTATAACACAAAACATTAGATAAACTGGAATGACACTCACTCACGGTTGCACAAAAAGATCTGTGCTCAAACCATGGCCCAAAATATTCAAATGAGCCTTCATTTTCATTATCAGTATAAGAAGAAAGAACCCTTTTCTGAACTGCTAAAGAACCATTGAAGGGCTCAAAGTGTTTATTTGAGTCATTATGGTTCCTCAAAGAACCATCACCCTTCCAAAGAACCTTTGAGGAACCCTCTTTTTGTAGAGTCTATGCTGTGCATCTCACTTCACAATCAGTGGACATCTTGTTTTCATTAAGACTTGTTTTCTTCCTGTCTGTGACCAAGCATGGTGGATAGTTAGAACAACAGAGACAAGGACAATTGTACATTCCTGTTCCATATCAGTATATCAAAAAAAAGCTCCCAAAATTCCTTTTCATTTTACAATAATCGCAGGGGGAAATTGTCTTTAGAGTGAGACATAGAGGTAAAGTAAATGGTTCATAGAACGAGAGCAATTTGATGCTGGGTTTCAAGATTCCACTCCTCTCATTCTAGGTTTTTAATTAGGCTTTTCAGCACTGGCCTACAGCAAATTGGCCTGAGAGAAAATAAAACACTCATTTTAGGGTACGATTGCTATGCAAATTGAAATAGAAATCAGCTTGAAATTGTTTACTTATCATAGAGAAATAATTCAACTATGTAAGCTGTGTAGAAAGCAGTCAACACCATCTATTTGTCTGGTTAATTTATACCTTGAACCAAGAGCAAAGTGTTAAGGCATCTCAGTTTCATGCTCTTACAGATAATTGAAAGAAAACACAATGATTGCACACAAAGTCTACACTACACTAAATGGTGTGTTAGATATCTGTATTAGTATCTGTATTAGTGTGTGTGTGCATCCTTGCGTGGGGGCATGTGTGTGCAATACTCTCCATGTGCACATATCTTCACATGGTTGTTGTAAATGCACCGCAGAGAGTCTGCGAAAAGGAAAAATGACTATTTTAGGGATTACAGTCATGAAAATTATATACTTCCATGTTCTATGTTGAGGCCATCCTTAGAAAGGCCCTAACATGCCTGATAGGAACCGTCAATTTTCTCAGTTAGCTTGTATACATGCAAGCATCTGCTACGGAGGCGATTCATTTGTTTTATCTGCCTCTGGTTGAATGTGAATATGAATAGAATATGGCCTGTGGCATGCGCATTTTGTCATAATAATGCCTTCTGGGCAGATATGAAATGACTGTGGTAGTTGGCTATTTTGGTCATGCATAGAAAAAGAGGAAACTTTAACCGAGCAAAAATGTGTTCTGTTCTTCTCAATGCCTATTCCTTCCTTGCAATGGGATGCAAAACCTCTTGATGAATGCAAGGTGTTTCCTGCTTTGTACTGAGATCTAAGTTGCACAGGCCTTTTAAAACCTCTCTGGGATATGTGGGACACTAGCATCCCAGAGCGCCAAATTCAAATAAATTACTATAAAAATCAAACTTTCATTAACTTCTTGGTGACAGGGGGCAGTATTTTCACGTCCGGAGGAAATGCAAATTCAAATCCCAAATTCAATTGTCTGCTGCTCATCCCCAGAAGATAAGATATGCATATTATTAGTAGATTTGGATAGAAACCACTCTGAAATTTCAAACTGTTTGAATCATGTCTGTGAGTATAACAGAACTTATTTAGCAGGCGAAACCTTGAGGTCAAACCATATAGATTTTTTTTTTGAGGACACTCTCTTTTCAATGAATTTTCATTGGGAATCCAGATTTCTATGGGACCTTCTTGCAATTCCTATCGATTCCAATGTTATTGAGCATTTCATCCAGACAAAAACTCGAAAAGTTCCATTACAGTCCTTTAGAAACATGACAAACGATGTATGGAATCAATTGTTAGGATGTTTTTAACATAAAACATCAATAATGTTCCAACCGGAAAATGTATTTGTCTTCAGAAAAAGCACAGGAACGTGAGATAACTATGTCGGGAGCGCGCGTCATGAGACCGAGGCACTATGCCAGACCACTGACTCAAACAGGTCTCATGAGCCCCTCCTTTATAGTAGAATCCTCATTGAAGTTTAAAAAGATGGTTGACAGCTAGTGGAAGCCCTAGGAAGTGCAACCTCATTCATATCTCAATGTCGGTAGGCCAAGCTTTGAAAAACGACAAACGTCAGATGTCCCACTTCCAGGTTGGATTCTTCTCAGGTTTTCGCCTGCCATACGAGTTCTGTTATACTCACAGACATCATTCAAACAGTTTTAGAAACGTCAAAGTATTTTCTATCCAATACTATGCATATATTAGCATCTGGGACAGAGTAGGAGGCAGATCACTCTGGGCATGCTATTCATCCAAAAGTGAAAGTGCTGCCCCGTATCCCAAAAGAGAGTATTTTGAAAACACCTTTTGGGGTTTCATTGCATGGAAAAGACAGGCTCAAATCACATAATTGTTCTATTTTTGCAGACAGTCTCTCATACAATTAAATGGTTAAGAAATTCAAATTATTTTATAGCCTTAAAATTTTTGATTAGGGGCCAGGGAGATTTTTTTTGTGGAATTCCACAATAGTTTTTTATTTATTTTTTATTTTGACATATTAGAAACAGGAGAAGACAGAGAAGGAGTGAAAGTGGGACAGGCGGAAGCTGGCATTGAACCCCTGATTTCTGGGACAGCAAGATGTTATATTTCATTGGAATTTTACAAACTCACATCACAGCTACATTGTAAAAAAACAAACAAACCAAAAAGATTGGTTTAAACACTTGATTAAGTGGTGATCCAACACATCATGTAATGTTTCAATACATCTCAGGATGATATGCTTCAATACTCCACCAAAGTTAAGGTTTCTTCTCCTTGGTGCTGGTGGCAGCTCAGTTGCCAATGGTTTTGGTGTTACAAATAACTAACAATGTAGAGACAGCTGGGAAATGCAACCATTATGTCCATTAACACACTTGATACTCATACTCTATCATACTCGAAGTCAGTGGAAACATCAGGCTACCTCAGGATAAGACTACAGCATGTTTTGTCCCATGAAGAGAAGATAAGCAATCAAGAAAAATGTTTCCTTTCACATAATGTATCCTGCATCGCAATCCCTGTTCTATGGATTAATACTGTTCAATGCATTTGTTTTCAGTAACAGGGATTACAATATTTATTCAACCGGATGTTCACTTTTACATGTCATTCATTTATTTCCTGGTAATAATAATGCAAATGTATGTTCCCTGAGATTATAATGTTGATAAGCATTTAGAACAGGCAGCTAAAGAGAATCAGTCAGCGGACAGGGATGATGTCACGACTAGTGATTACAGGCATCTGTCATCTGTTAAGATCTAAAAGGGGATAGGTACATTTACATGAGGGACACAAAGGACATATATGATATTACATGCATGCCTAGACATTTGTGTGTATGCATTACTTATGTATATGCATATGTGTGTTGTTGACTGACATTAACGAATGCAAAAACTGGAAAACAAGTGTTGTTTTCCAATGTTTGCATTTTTTTGCAGACACCTACAAATTAGAAGATAGCTATTGTACTTCTTAGAGATTTACAGCATTGCAATTATTGGTTCTTAATCTCTACAATGTTGCATAACCACATGCCTTGTCATTACATGTACTGTATCTCTACTGTTGGAGGGGAATAGCACCTTTCTCAGATGAAACCACAATTGTTTGTTCTGCATGGGGTGATTGCCTCCTCCCGCGTGCCCTAGCAACTGTTAACAAACACTTGCCTTCCACTCAAATTGCTATTACGCACACCTGCCGCCATCGTTACGATCACCTGGACTCCATCACCTTCCTGATTACCTCCCCTATATTTGGGATTCAGAGTGGCGCAGTGGTCTAAGGCACTGCATCTCATCCCAAGAGGTGTCAGTACAGTCCCTGGTTTGAATACAGGCAATTGGCCCAGCGTTGTCCAGGTTTGGCCGGGGTAGATCATCATTTTAAATCCGAATTTGTTCTTAACTGACTTGCCTAGTTGAATAAAGGTTACATTTAAAGAAATATTTATGTATACAGTGGCTTGCGAAAGTATTCACCCCCCTAGTCCTTTTTCATATTTTGTTGCCTTACAACCTAGAATTAATTAGATTTTTTGGGGTGTTAGTATTAATTGATTTACACAACATGCCTACCACTTTGAAGATGCAAAATATGTTTTTAATGTGAATCAAACAAGAAATGAGACAAAAAGCAAAACTTGAGCGTGCATAACTATTCACCCCCCCAAAGTCAATACTTGTCACGCTCGCTATCCTCAAACTCCCTGTCATGAATCGACCAAGGCGCAGCGTGCATGTAGTTCCACATCTTTAAATGAAAGTGAAACCGAAACAACCAAAAAACAAACAGGTAAACAGCAAAGACCGTGATGCAACCGAGGTGCACACAAACACACACGGAAAAATAATTACTCACAAAACACAGGTGGGAAAAGGCTACATAAGTATGGTTCTCAATCAGAGACAATGACAGATAGCTGTCCCTGATTGAGAACCATACCCGGCCAAAAACAAAGAAATACAAAAATATAGAAAAAACAACATAGAATGCCCACCCTAGTCACACCTGGCCTAACCAAAATAGAGAATAAAACGCCTCTCTATGGCCAGGGCGTGACAATACTTTGTAGAGCCACCTTTTGCAGCAATTACAGCTTCAAGTCTCTTGGAGTATGTCTCTATAAGCTTGGCACATCTATCCACTGGGATTTTTGCCCATTCTTCAAGGCAAAACTGGTCCAGCTCCTTCAAGTTGAATGGGTTCCACTGATGTACAACAATCTTTAAGTCACACCACAGATTCTCAATTGGATTGATGTCTGGGCTTTGACATTCCAAGACATAAATGTTTCCCCTTAAACCACTCAAGTGTTGCTTTAGCAGTATGCTTAGTGTCATTGTCCTGCTGGAAGGTGAACCTTTGTCCCAGTCTCAAATCTCTGGAAGACTGAAACAGGTTTCCTCAAAAATGTCTCTGTATTTTGAGCCATCCATCATTCCTTCAATTCTGACCAGTTTCCCAGTCCCTGCCGATAAAAAACATGCCCACAGCATGAGGCTGCCACCACCATGCTTCACTGTGGGAATGGTGTTCTCGAAGTGATGAGAGGTTTTGGGTTTGCCCCAGACATAGCGTTTTCCTTGATGGCCAAAAAGCTTCAGTTTAGACTTTAATATTAGGGTACAATTGCTATGCCAATTGAAATAGAAATCAGCTTGAAAATGCTTACTTATCACAGAGAAATAAAATCAACTACTTAAGCTGTTTAGAAAACAGTCAAAACTATCTATTTGTCTGGTTAATTTATACCTTGAACCTAGAGCAAAGTGTTACGGGATCTCAGTTTCATGCTCTTCCCTATAATTGAAAGACAACACAATGATTGCACACAAAGTCTACATTACACTAAATTGTGTGTCCGTTGCCCATATCTGAGGTCCTGAGCGCTTTGGAGCAGGATTTCATCAAGGATCTCTCTGTTCTTTGTATTAGTGTCTGTATTAGTGTGCGTGCTTGCGTGGGGGCATGTGTGTGCAAATGCTGTAAATGCACGGCAGAGAGCCTGCGAAAAGGAAAATGGAAATGATCCCTAGAAGCTTTAGGTTGATACCCATCTATCCCTATCTTAGGGATTACAGTCATGATAATTATATACTTCCATGTTCCATGTTGAGACCGTCCTTAGAATGGCCCTAACATGCTTAGCCTTCAGAATAAAATCCCTACGCCAACGGAATTGACCATGGTGTGAGGAATCCGAGGGAAGCCCAATCAGGATAACATGAACTTTGAGACCCATGTGTGGTTGCTGCTCCTTGTCTGAGTGAGGGGTTGATTGGGTATTACCTGTCATGGTCCTTCAGCATCACATCTAACAGTCCCTCTGGCTATGGCACAGTCCATTTTCTCAGATAGCTCGTATACATGCAAGCATCTGCTATGAAAGGAAATGTTTTGTTTTATTTGTCTCTGGTTGATGCAGGGTGTGTTTGGGAGCAAGGTTTAATAACACCATTGTTTGATACGTATTTCAAAGTTGTGGATGTGATAAAATATAAGAAAATGCATCTTTAATTTTCATGATTTTATACTTTGTTATTTATGACAGATCAGTTCAATAATATGCCCCTTCTCTCAATTGACTTTGCTGATAGAATATGGCCTGTGGCATGCACATTTTGTCATAATAATGCCTTCTGGGCAGATATGAAATGACTGTGGTAGTTGGCTATTTTGGTCATGCATAGAAAAAGAGGAAACTTTAACCGAGCAAAAATGTGTTCTGTTCTTCTCAATGCTTCTTCCATCCTTGCAATGGGATGCAAAACCTCTTGATGAATGCAAGGTGTTTCCTGCTTTGTACTGAGATCTAAGTTGCACAGGCCTTTCAAAGTGTCGGCTCGATTATAGCTTACACACTCTTCTACAGAGATAGAAAAGGAGGAAAGAGGCAAAATCCATCGCATCCAGTTTGATCACCTTCACTTTTGGTGTGCTACATGACAATTAGCCTCTGCCTACTTGAAATAAATGAAGTGGAGTGTGTGTTCATGGATGTGTTTGAGGTCGATGGGATTGGTTGAAATGACATCACTTCAACCTGTCGAGAGGACATCTAAAATCCTCTCAGACCCTGAGGTGTTTGGGTATGGTGAGTCAATGCAATTTCAAAGACCACCATAGACTCCATACTCCGAGTGCTTTGAAGTTGTGAAAAAAGAACACCTTCTCCACAAAGGCAGATTTAAAATAATACAGCCAGTCTTTGCCTCGCTAACTAAGAATCATGGCCGCCATCTTGTAAAAGTTGGAGGAAGTTGTGTTAGAGTTACACTAGTCTACAGTTTCTTTGGACATACAGTGCATTCAGAAAGTATTCAGACCCCTTGACTTATTCCATATATTTTTTTTACTTTTACAGGCTTATTCTAAAATGGATTAAAACGTTGTATTCTCTCACAATACCTCATAACAACAAAGCAAAAACAGATTTTTTGAATTTTTTGCAAATGTATTAAACATGAAGAACTGAAATGTCACATTTACATAAAGATTCAAACCCTTTACTCAGTACTTTGTTGCAAACCCTTTGGCAGCAATTACAGCCTTGAGTCTTCTTTGGTATGACGTTAAAAGCTTGGCACACCTGTATTTGGAGAGTTTCTCCCATTCTTCTCTGCAGTTCCTCTAAAGCTCTGTCATGTTGGATGGGGAGCGTCGCTGCACAGCTATTTTCAAGTGTCACAAGAGATGTTGAATCAAGTTCAAGTCTGGGCTCTGGCTTGGCCACTCAAGGACATTCAGAGACTTGTCCCAAAGCTTCTCCTGCTTAGGATCGTTGTCATGTTGGTAGATGAACCGTTGCACATGTCTGAGGTCCTGAGCGCTTTGGAGCAGGATTTCATCAAGGATCTCTCTGTTCTTTGCTCTGTTCATCTTTCTTTCGATCCTGACTATACTCCCAGCCCCTGCCGCTGAAGAACATCCCCATAGCATGATAATGCCACCACCATGCTTCACCATTGGGAGGGTGCCAGGTTTCGTCCAGACGTGATGCTTGGCATTGAGGCCAACGAGTTCAATCTTGGTTTCATCAGATCAGAGATTCTTGTTTCTCTTGGTCTGAGAGTCCTTTAGGGGCCTCTTGACAAACTCCAAGTGTGCTTTCATGTGCCTTTCACTGAGGAGTGGCTCCTGTCTGGCCACTCTACCATTAAGTCTGATTGGTGGAGTGCTGCAGAGATGGTTGTCCTTCTGGAAGGTACTCGCATCTCCATAGAAGAACTCTGGAGCTCTGTCAGAGTGATCATTGGGTTCTTGGTCTGATTAACTCCCTGACCAAGGCTCTTTCCCCCGATTGCTCAGTTTTGTCGGGCGGCCAGGTCTAGTAAGAGCATTGGTGTTTCCAAACATCTTTAACTTAAGAATGTTGGAGACTACTGTGTTCTTGGGGACCTTCAATGCTGCATACATTTTTTGGTACTCTTCCCCAGATCTGTGCCTCGACACAGTCGTATCTCAGAGGTTTACAAACAGTTCCTTCGACCTCAGGCCTCTGTTTTTGCTCTGACATGCACTTTCAACTGTGGGACCTTAAATAGACATTTTTGTGCCGTGCCTAATGATGTCCAATCAATTGAATTAACCACAGCTTGACTCCAATCAAGTTGTAGAAACATCTCAAGGATGATCAATGGAAACAGGATGCACCTGAGCTCAATTTCGAGTCTCATAGCAAAGGGTCTGAATACTTGAAATAATGTATTTCTGTTTATTACATTTAATAGATTTGCAAAGAAATCTAAAAACCTGTTTTCGCTTTGTCATTATGGGGTATTGTGTGTACATTGATGAGTTTTTATTTAATCCATTTTAGAATAAGTCTATATTGTAACAAAATGTGTAAAAAGTCAAGGGGTCTGAATACTTTCTCCATGCACTGTACGTGGCTGTTCTGTTTTGAGTTGCAAAAAATGGCTGTTATAACTCAGAACCAGAAACTGTGTTCATACTTTCTCTGAAGTAAGACAATGGTTTTGTTTAAAAAGGTTACCTAGACATATCCTGTGTACTGATTGGCATTGATGATGTCTTTGCCAATATCATTCTCACAGTGTGGGGTGTTGATGTTCAAGCACTCATATGCTTTAACTGCCTGTACACTGTAAAAATAGAACGACTCAAAGCACCATGATTGTGTAATAAAAAATAACTAAAAACCTGTTTTCGCTTTACCATTATGGGGTATTGTGTACATTGATGAGGATTTTGTTGTTATTTGATCCATTTTAGAATAACGCTATGATGTAAAAAGTCATGGGGTCTGAATTCTTTCCGCATGCACCTCTATGTGGCCGTTCTGTTTTGAGTTGCAAAACGGATTGTTATAACTCACTTTCATCACAACCAGAAACTGTGATCATATTTTCTCTGAATTAAGACAATGGTTTAGTTTAAAAAAGTTGAAAAACCCAGGCATATCCTGTATACTGATTGGCATTGATGCTTACAGATTGCCAATTTCATGCTCACAGTGTGGGGTGTTGTTGTTCAAAACACTCATATGCTTTAACTGCCTGTACACTAAAAGTAAAATAGAACGACTCAAAACACCTTGAATGTGTAAATGAAATCATGAAAGGCAGTGCACATAACCTGAGATCAGGCGTTTGGAGTGTGTTTGAATAGAACAAATCAAAACATCATCAATACCATACCAAAGTGTTTTGATACACAAAAAAAGTGTTTTAAAGCAGAATAGAAGTATGAAACACCCAAAGTGAATCTTCTATCTGAATATTGGTGTTTTTAAGAGGGTAGTTTGAAAACACCTTTTGGGGTTTCATTGCATGGAAAAGACAGACTCAAATCACATTTTTTCTTTTTTTTTTGCAGACAGTCTCTCATACAATCAAATGGTTAAGAAATGCAAATTAGTTTATAGCCTTAAAATTGATGAGTGGGTGCCAGGGAGCGTTTTTTTTGTGGAATTCCACAATATATATATATACAGTGCCTTGTGAAAGTATTCGGCCCCCTTGAACTTTGCGACCTTTTGCCACATTTCAGGCTTCAAACATAAATATATAAAACTGTATTTTTTGTGAAGAATCAACAACAAGTGGGACACAATCATGAAGTGGAACGACATTTATTGATATTTCAAACTTTTTAACAAATCAAAAAGTGAAAAATTGGGCGTGCAAAATTATTCAGCCCCCTTAAGTTAATACTTTGTAGCGCCACCTTTTGCTGCGATTACAGCTGTAAGTCGCTTGGGGTATGTCTCTATCAGTTTTGCACATCGAGAGACTGACATTTTTTCCCATTCCTCCTTGCAAAACAGCTCGAGCTCAGTGAGGTTGGATGTAGAGCATTTGTGAACAGCAGTTTTCAGTTCTTTCCACAGATTCTCGATTGGATTCAGGTCTGAACTTTGACTTGGCCATTCTAACACCTGGATATGTTTATTTTTGAACCATTCCATTGTAGATTTTGCTTTATGTTTTGGATCATTGTCTTGTTGGAAGACAAATCTCCGTCCCAGTCTCAGGTCTTTTGCAGACTCCATCAGGTTTTCTTCCAGAATGGTCCTGTATTTGGCTCCATCCATCTTCCCATCAATTTTAACCATCTTCCCTGTCCCTGCTGAAGAAAAGCAGGCCCAAACCATGATGCTGCCACCACCATGTTTGACAGTGGGGATGTTGTGTTCAGGGTGATGAGCTGTGTTGCTTTTACGCCAAACATAACATTTTGCATTGTTGCCTAAAAAGTTCAAATTTGGTTTCATCTGACCAGAGCACCTTCTTCCACATGTTTGGTGTGTCTCCCAGGTGGCTTGTGGCAAACTTTAAACAACACTTTTTATGGATATCTTTAAGAAATGGCTTTCTTCTTGCCACTCTTCCATAAAGGCCAGATTTGTGCAATATACGACTGATTGTTGTCCTATGGACAGAGTCTCCCACCTCAGCTGTAGATCTCTGCAGTTCATCCAGAGTGATCATGGGCCTCTTGGCTGCATCTCTGATCAGTCTTCTCCTTGTATGAGCTGAAAGTTTAGAGGGACGGCCAGGTCTTGGTAGATTTGCAGTGGTCTGATACTCCTTCCATTTCAATATTATCGCTTGCACAGTGCTCCTTGGGATGTTTAAAGCTTGGGAAATCTTTTTGTATCCAAATCCGGCTTTAAACTTCTTCACAACAGTATCTCGGACCTGCCTGGTGTGTTCCTTGTTCTTCATGATGCTCTCTGCGCTTTTAACGGACCTCTGAGACTATCACAGTGCAGGTGCATTTATACGGAGACTTGATTACACACAGGTGGATTGTATTTATCATCATTAGTCATTTAGGTCAACATTGGATCATTCAGAGATCCTCACTGAACTTCTGGAGAGAGTTTGCTGCACTGAAAGTAAAGGGTCTGAATAATTTTGCACGCCCAATTTTTCAGTTTTTGATTTGTTAAAAAAGTTTGAAATATCCAATAAATGTCGTTCCACTTCATGATTGTGTCCCACTTGTTGTTGATTCTTCACAAAAATACAGTTTTATAACTTTATGTTTGAAGCCTGAAATGTGGCAAAAGGTCGTAAAGTTCAAGGGGGCCGAATACTTTCGCAAGGCACTGTATATATATATATATATATATATATATATATATATATATATATATATATATATATATATATATACATATATATATATATCTTTTTTCGGACATATTAGACACAGGAGGAGACAGAGAAGGAGTGAAAGTGGGACAGGCGGAAGCCGGCATTGAACCCCTGATTTCTGGGTCAGCAAGATGTTATATTTCATTGGAATTTTACAAACTCACATCACAGCTACACTGTAAAAAAACAAACAAACAAAAAAGATTGGTTCGAACACTTGATCAAGTGGTGATCCAACACATCATGTAATGTTTCAATACTCCACCAAAGTTAAGGTTTCTTCTCCTTCATGCTGGTGGCAGCTCAGTTGCCGCTAGTTTTGGTGGTACAAATAACTAACATTGTAGAGACAGCTGGGAAATGCAACCATTATGTCCATTAACACACTTGATACTCATACTCTATCATACTCGAAGTCAGTGGAAACATCAGGCTACCTCAGGATAAGACTACAGCATGTTTTGTCCCATGAAGAGAAGATAAGCAATCAAGAAAAATGTTTCCTTTCACATAATGTATCCTGCATCGTAATCCCTGTTCTATGGATTAATACTGTTCAATGCATTTGTTTTCAGTAACAGGGATTACAATATTTATTCAACCGGATGTTCACTTTTACATGTCATTCATTTATTTCCTGGTAATAATAATGCAAATGTATGTTCCCTGAGATTATAATGTTGATAAGCATTTAGAACAGGCAGCTAAAGAGAATCAGTCAGCGGACAGGGATGATGTCACGACTAGTGATTACAGGCATCTGTCATCTGTCAAGATCTAAAAGGGGATAGGTACATTTACATGAGGGACACAAAGGACATATATGATATTACATGCATGCCTAGACATTTGTGTGTATGCATTATGTATGTATATGTATATGTGTATTGTTGACTAACATTAATGAATGCAAAAAATTGGAAAACAACAGTTATTGTTTTTCTGAGACACCTACCACTTAGAATATAGCTTTTGTATAGCTACTGAGCTATTGAGCTATCAATAGCTATTGAGCTATTGAGATTTACAGCATAGCATTTATTGGTTCTTAATCTCTACAATGTTGCATAACCACATGCCTTGTCATTACATTGTTAATTGTTTACTCCATGTGTAACTCTGTGTTGTCTGTTCACACTGCTATGCTTTATCTTGGCCAGGTCACAGTTGTATATGAGAACTTGTTCTCAACTAGCCTACCTGGTTAAATAAAGGTGAAATATATATATATATCTCTACTGTTGGAGGAGAATAGCACCTTTCTCAGATGAAACCACAATTGTTTGTTCTGCTTGGGGGGATTGCCTCCTGCAGCTTCCCCTGGCAACTGTTAACAAACACTTGCCTAACGGGTGACTAAATTATTTAGACTCAAATTGTCTAACGGGTGATTTAAAGTGAGATTGAATTTTTGCCCGATGGCTCACTGCAGGATTTTATTTTAAAACAAACTGCAGTGAAACCGCTCAACATTTACATTACATTCAGTCATCTAGCAGACAATCCCATCCAATGCGAGTCACCGGAGAAACCAGTGTCAAGCGCCCCGCCCAAGGGCACGTCGACAGATCTCCCAAGTTAAATCTGGGACCTGAACCAGCCACCGGCCCAATCTCCCAAACGCCAAGCCACCAACCATCTAAGATCCCCCCACAGTTCCCCCGAGAACTGCAGCGAGACCATCCGAGACCATCACATAGACCCCTCCCGAACCCCCCACACACACACACACAAACCGCACCTTCACCGTTCCCCCCAAGCCACTGTCCCCCTCCAATCCAACCAAAACAACCACCCAATGCGCCAACAACCAACAAAATGGACACAAGAGAAAACAACGCAAAAACAAAGGACGTCAAGACAAACAAAAATCAAAACAGCAAGGCCAACTATTTGCATGTGAGTGCATGTGTGGCACTATATACATGTGTGTATGTTTCATCATGTAAATCTTGGTGAGGCAAACAAACAAAAAAAGTGTGATGCATGCCAGCAAAGCAACTACACATAAAATGTACCTGATATGGCAGACTTGCTTAAACAAATGTGATTTCTACTGACAACTGAGATGTACGAACTATGGCATAAAGGGACGACAAGCAGATAAGAGGCAATATTGTAACGGTTCTCATCCTCCTCTTCTGAGGAGTAGTAGTAAGAAGGATCGGAGGACCAATGCGCAGCGTGGTAAGTGTTCATTATATTTATTTATAACTCAGAACACTAAATAATAAAACAACAAAGGGAACGAAATGAAACCGAAACAGTCCTGTATGGTGCATACATAAAACACAGAACAGAAAATAATCACCCACGAAACACAATAGAAAACATGCTACCTAAATATGGTTCTCAATCAGGGACAACGATTGGCAGCTGCCTCTGATTGAGAACCATACCAGGCCAAACACAGAAATAGCAAATCATAGAAAAACTAACATAGACAACCCACCCAACTCACGCCCTGACCATACTAAAACAAAGACATAACAAAAGAACTAAGGTCAGAATGTGACAAATATGTCATTTCGATTAAGGCATTAATGAGCAAGCGACGACAGACATTGCCAATATATAACTATTTGTTCAGCACTTTTGAAATGTACAGCCTCAGAATTCAGAACATTGGCCGTTCTTACAGTGTACACGTCAGAACTGTATGATAAATAAATGGGGCATATAAACAAACAATGAAAGCTCCTACACTATTCGAGGATTACATTCCTCTAAAACAGGTTATAAGCTATTTGTGCACCACCAAGTTAGAACAGCAGGCGAAATTAAGAGTTGAAAATTAGGGTGAGGCACATTGAATGCCGTTCGGGTCTTTGCGTGTCAAAAAAGACAGATATCATATAACACTAAATAAGCTTTAATTTGACACGTCAAATATATATAACACAATTATATTATAGAATGTTGTGTGTGCTGAATTCGCACGTGCAAGCCAAGCACTACTATCGGTAGCACTGTCAAAGCTAATGTTAGTGGTTAATTTGCAACGCTTGCAGTTAGCCACTGATTCTTTCCAAACGACTCATTGTTGTATTTGCGATTTCCAACTTGTTGTGTAATCGGTATGTTTTATCTATAATTTCTCATTATTTCTCTTCATATGACAAGGATTAAAAAGGATTTGCCAGTAGATTGTTGTCTTAATGACAACTGATAATGACTGCTAGCTAAGACTTTGAAATTAAGATGTTATATATCTACAGTAGCTTTGTCCAATCAAAGCTACTGTAGATATAACGTGATTTGATGTCGTTCTATCTGTGGCCAATGACCTTGAACCTTCTTGGATGAGCACTTCTAATATAACTCTATGACAGATCCCACATTTTCAGGCTCTAAGCTTAGAATTGGGGATGGTGTACTGTCCCATAAGTGACAGAAAACTGATCCAATCATGACAGAAAACTGAGCCAATCAGGAGCAACGCTCTGTATTTTCTGCTGGTTAGCCCCACCACCACAAGCAAAACAGGCAAGTCCTAAAAGTGTGGTGCAGAGCACCACCTGCCATGATTGACGGGTCGCTACTGTGTATCATACACAGCTTTGGGAAAGGAGGTTGATGTGCAGACAAATACTCTTTTTAATCTTAAATTTACTGATTAATTTACATTTGAATAATTTAACAAACACTTATTCAGCACAATTAGGGTTAAAGGCCTTGCTCAACGGCACATTGCCAGATTTTGCACCCAGTCAGTTCAGCGATTCAAACCAGCAACCTTTTGGTCACTGGCCCAACGCTCTTAAGCGCTAGGCTACCCACCACCACTAATTAATGCTTTAAAGTGGAAATGAAAATGTCTTGAAAAAGGACTGGTTCTTATCACAGGTAACACAATCCAGTCTACCATATTATGCTGGTTTAATATATTAAATGTACAGTACATGTCTACATCCCCTTTCACCAACATTTCTACAACCACAAATATGCCTGTGTGTCACGCCCTGAACGTAGAGTGCTTTTTATATCTCTATTTTGGTTTGATCAGGGTGTGATTTGGGTGGGCATTCTACGTATGTTTTGTATTTCTTTGTTTTGGCTGGGTATGGTTCTCAATCAGGGACAGCTGTCTATCGTTGTCTCTGATTGGGAACCATACTTAGGTAGCTTTTCCCACGTGGGTTTTGTGGGTAGTTATTTTCTGTTTAGTGTTTGCACCTTACGGGACTGTTTCGGTTTCATTTATTCTCTTGTTATTTTGGATTAGTGTTCAGTTCAATAAACAACATGAACACTTACCACGCTGCGTTTTGGTCCGACTACTGTTCCTCATCCGACGATGAAAGCCGTTACACTCTGGTACACATACACTGGAGGCACTACTACAGTGGAATCCAGTGGCGGTCGGTGCCATTTATGATGAGGGAGGACCATTTTTTTTCAGGAGCATGGCCTTATTTCTATTAAAAACAAAAAAACTATATTATCTAAGTGAGCATATGCATTGGTCTGAAGCCAAAAAAGAAAGGAAATTCACATGAGCACCACAATGCCTATTCCACACATGCTCTACCAAGGTTTTCCAGCAGACATTTGACCTACTGCAGTAGCTCATACTATTCAGAGGGATAATGGACTTTACAGTGTCCTGCTATTAAAATTATTTACATGCTTTATATAACAGTAATACACATTTACAATAGGCCTATATATAAAAATACATACAACCAAATGATATATATATATACTGTATCTCATTTTTTGGTATGCATTTTTAGATATAGGCCTATTGTAAATGTGTATTATTGTTGAATCACCATCTTTATTGCAAAAAGAAATACAAGTACAAACATAACTTGAATTATGCAACGTTATTACACAACATTATAATACCTCTCAGTGTTGTGCTTTTTATTGATTTTATTGATTGGTAAAATCCCAGATCATAATCCTACTGATCTTTTCTCTAAGCAAATTGGCAAGAGCAAGGAAACAGACTGAAGCAAATATTTACTATGCGATTACACAATGTAGCTGCCTGGATGACTACCACAGTGTAAAATATGGATGAGCAGTTCTCAATGGAAGGGTTCTGAAATATTCTCTCTTGCCAAGGCAAGGTGTGACTGTGAATATATCATAGTCATCCACCTAGTCGGAAACAACTTGGGACACAAAGCGGACAGCCCTGGTGCGTCAGATGCGAGCTAATTTAGGAGGTAGTCATCCAAACCTTCCCTGGGACATGGTGGTCTACTCTGACATCACACAGTGGACGACTTGGATGTTCCAGTCGGAGGAGGACATCAACAAGCGCATAGAGATGGTCTGGCACTCTATCAACCAGCTGGTGTTTGCATTTCTCTGTGACTGGCACATGCCAACAATCCGCCACAAATCACTGTGTCCCTGGGCAGTACCGTAGGGCAGGGTTTTCCAAACTTGCCTGCCTCTCCATGAATGTAAAGGCTCTTTTAATAGCCACCTAATAAATAGGTGTATCGGGAGGGGGCTTTCAAAACTATAAACGGCAGAATGGTGAAAATATTTCCTCTGGGAGGCGAACCTGCACTGTTTAATTTAACAGGATTCATTACACTATGAATCCTGTTCTTAACATGTTGACTTTGACCGACAAATCATTGAAATGTCTGGTAGCATTTGTTCCAAAATGATTTATTTCATTCACTCTGTTAGTGATTGCAGGTTTATTTATCTTGCTTGGTTAAAATACAATAAACTAAAACAGTTGATTTGTGGAAAACTGACTCATTTAATTATTATTTAATAAGCAATATGTTCTATTTTGACTGCACTTGGCTAGACTCTGCTGCAGGCTGCAAACTGATCTCATAGCATTTCATATTATGCTGTACGTACTGTAAGCATAAAACACTCCATTTAGTATGATATGTTACAAATTACAATTCATATGACGTTATGAATTACAATTCGTATGATATGTTACGATTGGCAAATTTTTTCTTAGTGCCAGCACCACCAATTGTGCAAGTTCTCCCACTTAAAAAGCTGAGAGAGGCCTGTAATTTTCATCATAGGTACACTTCAACTATGACAGACAAATATTTTTTTAAATTCTCCAGAAAATCACATTGTAGGATTTTTAATGAATTTATTTGCAAATTATGGTGGAAAATAAGTATTTGGTCAATAACAAAAGTTTATCTCATTACTTTGTTATATACCCTTTGTTGGCAATGACAGAGGTCAAACGTTTTCTGTAAGTCTTCACAAGGTTTTCACACACTGTTGCTGGTATTTTGGCCCATTCCTCCATGCAGATCTCCTCTAGAGCAGTGATGTTTTGGGGCTGTTGCTGGGCAACACGGACTTTCAACTCCCTCCAAAGATTTTCTATGGGGTTGAGATCTGGAGACTGGCTAGGCCACTCCAGGACCTTGAAATGCTTCTTACGAAGCCAATCCTTCGTTGCCCGGGCGGTGAGTTTGGGATCATTGTCATGCTGAAAGACCCAGCCACGTTTCATCTTCAATGCCCTAGATGATGGAAGGAGGTTATCAATCAAAATCTCACGATACATGGCCCCATTCATTCTTTCCTTTACACGGAGCAGTCGTCCTGGTCCCTTTGCAAAAAAACAGCCCAAAAGCATGATGTTTCCACCCCCATGCTTCACAGTAGGTATGGTGTTCTTTGGATGCAACTCAGCATTCTTTGTCCTCCAAACACAACGAGTTGAGTTTTTACCAAAAAGTTATATTTTGGTTTCATCTGACCATATGACATTCTCCCAATCTTCTTCTGGATCATCCAAATGCTCTCTAGCAAACTTCAGACGGGCCTGGACATGTACTGGCTTAAGCAGGGAGACAAGTCTGGTACTGCAGGATTTGTGTCCCTGGCGGCGTAGTGTGTTACTGATGGTAGGCTTTGTTACTTTGGTCCCAGCTCTCTGCAGGTCATTCATTAGGTCCCCCCGTGTGGTTCTGGGATTTTTGCTCACCGTTCTTGTGATCATTGTGACCCCACGGGGTGAGATCTTGCGTGGAGCCCCAGATCGAGGGAGATTATCAGTGGTCTTGTATGTCTTCCATTTCCTAATAATTGCTCCCACAGTTGATTTCTTCAAACCAAGCTGCTTACCTATTGCGGATTCAGTCTTCCCAGCCTGGTGCAGGTCTACAATTTTGTTTCTGGTGTCCTTTGACAGCTCTTTGGTCTTGGCCATAGTGGAGTTCGGAGTGTGACTGTTTGAGGTTGTGGACAAGTGTCTTTTATACTGATAACAAGTTCAAACAGGTGTATTAATACAGGTAACTGTAACGGCTCTCTTCTATCTCCTCCTCTGACGAAGAGGTAGAACAAGCATCGGACCAAAATGCAGCGTGATGATGATTCATGATATATTTTAATGAAGGAAAACCTATACATACAGAAACTACAAAACTAACGAAATGAAATAATGAAAACCGAAACAGCCTATCTGGTGAAATACAAAAACACTAAGACAGGAACAATCACCCACAAACACACAGTGAAACCCAGGCTACCTAAATATGGTTCCCAATCAGAGACAACCAGAATCACCTGACTCTGATTGAGAACCTTAGGCAGCCATAGACTATGCTAGACACCCCTACTCAGCCACAATCCCAATACCTACTAAAACCCCCAATACCACAACACAACACAAAATAAACCCATGTCACACCCTGGCCTGACCAAATAAATATATAAACACAAAATACTAAGACCAGGGCGTGACAGTAACGAGTGGAGGACAGAGGAGCCTCTTAAAGAAGAAGTTACAGGTCTGTGAGAGACAGAAATCTTGCTTGTTTGTAGGTGACCAAATACTTATTTTCCACCATAATTTGTTGTGATCTTGGTTCTTCTTAGTCGAGGAAATGTTTATCTGTCTGAAATCTGGCTACCTCGTCTTAATGTTACTGTAGCTTGCTCTGTGCAATTCAAATTAATGTGATAATGTAGCAGTTTTCCAAAGTTTGGTGGTTTTAAACTTAACATAACTATCTAGTTATGTTTTGCAGAAGAAGGTACTATATATTGTGGTGAATGAATTGTCCATACACATTAGCTAATGTTGGTCTTACGTTGGCTATGGTTAACTAAAGTTATTTGGCTATCATTACAGCCAAGGACGTTCGCGAGTTTGTTTGAGCATATTTGTTTGTACTTCGATTACATGCAAGTGTCTAGACCAGCAGTTTACACATGATGACTTCAGCATGTGAAAAACGTTACTTAGCAAAATACAGATAACTTTTCTTGCTTGTTGGTTACCTACCTTGCCAACGTTAACTGCCATCTGACTGGTATAATGTTATAATAGCTAGCTAGCTCGCTACTTAGCTAATCAAAACAAAACAACATCCATTAGCTGGCTACCTTTAATTGCCTGTTCGTTAGCTGACTGGTGTAATTTAACTACAAGGCTAGTTGCTGGACTTTGTACAAGCAACCTAACAATAGCTAGGTAACATTAGCTAGTAAGCTACCTAGTTTATCAAAATATAAGTTGGCATTTATTGATGACCTCAGCTTGAAAACCATCATGTAGCTAGCTATATATGGTGGCCTAGGTTTGTTCGCATACACTTCTTATGACTGACAGCATGTTGCAAGCTGCTGTGTTGTTGCCGAGCCACCAACCCGGTGCTGAAATGCTACAAAAAGGTAGCACATCATTGTTTCTCAATGGACAGAAGTGTGCATGTGTTAATGGGATTTATCTGTTAATTGAATGATTACAATATTCCACCCTGAAACCATATAATTGTATGGAATTGATTAGAATGTATAAAATTATAATCAATAAATGTGTAGTTCTAGTCAGAATTAGGGTAAAGAAATATAGCTAATGTTTATGTCTTTATAGTGTCTTAAAAACAGACTGTCTGAGCAGGATTCGGCGCCAACCTGGCTAGGGGCCTCTGAGAGATTGTTGGAAAGGATGGGACGTACTTCCCAGGGTCTCCCTATCTTGAGGGAGGACAGGGAGTGATTCCCACGGCCACCCCTAATCTTTGTCGGCTGGGTAGTGAGACAGTATGTGCGTAGGATACCTACTGTTGTGTGTGTATGTATGTGCGTAGGATATCTACTGTTTGTGTGGAAGTATGTGTGCAGCTATAAAATGGATGTCTTTGTATTCTTGACTTTAGAATGTTCTCCGAATAAACTGTACTAGCCATCGGAATCTTTGGCTAATTATTATTATACCCATGGTCTTACAAACCTGGGGGATTAGTTAACACTATTCATTGTTATTATCATTGGGATTGAAAATTCTCATGACAGCATATGAGAGCGATAAATTATACATTTAATAAAAACGGTTGCATCAACAAATTTTGTCAATCTGGTAATTTTTAAGTTCAATTGTCACTTTATGGATGCTATTATCTCGTTTTAACCCGAAGTCTAGAATTTGAGCTTGGTAGGAGCAATAATTACTCTTAAAACTCAATTGCTAACGACCATGTTAAAATATTTGGTATGTGGTTTTCGGGTAACGGATGGACGGCTGATGACGAAAGGCGGGAAGTGTGTTGTGTACCTCCAAGTTGATTTGTGAATTTTCTTTGAGATTGGTGTCATATTGGCTTAGATATGATGGTAGGGATATAACATTTATAGCATATTGGATGACTCTCATTCATATACCATTCACCCAGCTCAATGTAACATCGATAGATTTAGGCTACTATATGATACAACATTTTTCCCTATACCCATCATGAGGTTGCTACAACCTAGCCTATGAATTACAGTTTACAACAAAGGTGAACAGGTCTAGAGAAACATCTGAGTAATCAAGGTGACAGACAGTGACACATTCAATACCACTTTGCACACTCTTGCCTGCATCTATCTGATCTAGGGTGTAATAAATAGTCCAACATTTGCAAACGAGAGTTTCCATTGGAATTAATACACCTTTGATAAAACACAAACACAGTTCACTTTCATAGCAGCCACATATAAACAGCATGATAATTTTGATTAGTAAACCTGCTACAATCATGCATTGCAGTGTACAGTCAGCAAGCAGTTCAGCAGTTACACCGGCTGGCCTCGGTGGCAATAAATTAATAAAACCAAAAGCTTACCTTGACTTAGAAGAGTTCCATTGTTGGATAGCCATAGCCATAGCCAGCTAGCTAACATAGCTAGCTGCATTCCGATCTCTCTCTCTCTCTCTCACTTCTCCTTCATTTTTAAAGACATACATTTGTTCAAAATTGTTCAACAATTGTGTTTCTCTCTCTTTGAGACAACTACTCACCACATTTCATGCACTGCAGTGCTAGCTAGCTGTACGTTATGCTTTCAGAATTTGATTCATTCTCTGATCCTTTGATTGTATCATGTTTTAGGGAAGACCCATATGCAGACAGTGTTGAAGTAACAAAAGTTTATTACTAGAACAGGGGCAGTCAAAACGACAGGTCAAGGGCAAGCAGAGGTCACTAATCCAGATCAGAGTCAAAAGGTACAGAACGGCATGCAATCTCAGGGTCAGCGCAGGCAGAATTATAAAAAACGGGAAAAGTAGAAAACAGGAACTATAGAAAAAGGCAGGAGCAAGGGGCAAAACGTTGGTAGGCTTGACGGACAAAACAAACTTACAACAGACAAACAGAGAACACAGGTATAAATACACTGGGGATAATGGGGAAGATGGGTGACACCTGGAGGGGGTGGGGACAAGCACAAAGACAGATGAAACAGATCAGGGTGTGACAGATTGGATGGACAACATGTCAGTTGATGCTCAAAGTGCTGTGATAGGTTGGAGGACGTCCTCCAGAAGTTGTCATAATTAATGTATATGTCTAGAGAAGGGGGTGAGAACCATGAATCTCCTAGGTTTTGTGTCAATGTACCAAGAGAAGGTAGCTACACCATGGTGCTGCCCTACAGAGTGCTGGTGAGGCTACTGTAGACAATTGCAAAACAATGTGTTTTAATAAATTATTTGGTGAGGTGACTCTATTTAGTACAGTTGTATCTATTTAATGTTTCACTATTTAATGTTTTATGAAATTAACTGAGGAGGATGGTCCTCTTCTGATGAGCCTCCACTGGTGGAATCTTCACCTATTCATCACTGGGCTATATTTGAGTGACAACGCAAAAGAGGCAGTGCTGTATTATGAATACAATCACAGGTAAAAAGTGTTGTTCGGCACGACGAGAAAGAGGTGGCATGGCTTGGAAAGCAGCTCATCCAATCAGCATCCAGGATACAAACGACCAGTTTTATAAGTTGAATCACAACATTACCACACAACTTTTTGCTTGTTAAAAGGTAACATCCATGGTACTGAGATAAACTGTGGTACGATGAAATAGGAGTGAATGGATCTGAAAGGGATGTGTGAATAACCAATCCTGAAACACATGGGATTACACAGAAGCATCACCTCAATTGATATTTTCTCACTGTCAGTAACTCTTCCCATAAGCAACTGACTGCCTTGATTCGGTCTTGAAAAATGGCAGCGGAGAGGATGGCTGAAGTATTACGTGCTCCTATTTTTTTTTTTTTGCTTTGTTTGTAACTTATTTTTTAACTTATTTTGTACATAATGCTGCTGCAACTGTCTCTAACGGCCGTAAATAACTTCTGGACATCTTAACAGCAATTACTCACCTCGTACTGGAAGAAGCTTTTTCCTTTAACAAGTCCTACATGAAGGATATACTGCTTTCCTGGGAGCAGGCCCAAATCCCCGTCAAATGCGTGAAGAAAAGACGCAGAAAAAGGGGACAAAGGTCTGGCTGCATTCTGAGAATTTGTAGGCGAGCGAGTAAACTCCCACTGCCATCCGTTCTATTGGCCAATGTGCAATCATTGGAAAATAAAATCGATGACCTACGATCAAGATTATCCTACCAACGGGACATTAAAATCTGTAATATTTTATGTTTTATCAAGTCGTGGCAGAACGAAGACACTGAAAATATAGAGCTACTGGGATTTTCAATGCACCGGCAGAACAGAGAAGCTAAGTTTGGTGAGACGAGGGGTGGGTGTGTGTGTCTATTTGTCAATAAAGGCTGATGCGTGATGTCTAATATTAAAGAAGTCTCAAGGTATTGCTCGCCTAAATTAGAGTAACTTATGATAAGCTGTAGACCACACTATCTACCAAGAGAGTTCAGATGTATATTATTCGTAGCCATATATTTACCGCCACAAACCGATGCTGGCACTAAGACCGCACTCAACCAACTCTATAAGGCCATAAGCAAACAAGAAAATGCTCATCCAGAAGCGGAGCACCTAGTTGCCGGGGAACTTTCATGCATGCAAACTTAAATCCGTTTAACTTCCAATTTCAACTTCCTGCTACTCATGCCAAGAATATAAAATATGCATATTATTAGTAGATTTGGATAGAAAACACTCTGAAGTTTCTAAAACTGTTTGAATCATGTCTGTGAGTATAACATAATTTATGTAGCAGGCAAAACCCCAAGGACTAACCATTCAGATTTTTGTTTATTTTTGAGGTCTCTGTCTGTTCAGTGAGATCTCATTGGGAAACAATATTTCTTAGGCAGGCACTTTGTAGTTCCTACCGCTTCCACTGGATATCACCAGTCTTTGGAATTTGGTTGAGGTTTTTCCTTTGTGCAATGAAGAAATACGGCCATCTAGGAACTGAGTAACACTGTTGAGAGTTGCGCAAGACTTGAAAATTAGCGTTGGTCTTCCTGTATTGAACACAGATAGACCCATATTCCATTTGATCGATTATTAACGTTTAAATATACCTAAACATCTATTACAAAGGTAGTTTGAAATGTTTTGGCGAAGTGTACAGGTAACTTTTTTGATATTTTGTAGTGACGTTGCACAAATTGGAAGCTGTTTTTTTCTGGATCAAACGTGCCAAATAAATTGACATTTTGGATATATATGGATGGAATTAATCGAACAAAAGGACATATTGGAGTGCCAACAAAAGAAGCTCGTCAAAGGTAAGGAATGATATATATTTTATTTCTGCGTTTTGTGTAGCGCCTGCAGGGTTGAAATATGCTATTCTCTTTGTTTACTGTTGTGCTATCATCAGATAATAGCTTCTTATGCTTTCCCTGAAAAGCCTTTTTAAAATCTGACATGTTGGCTGGATTCACAACGAGTGTAGCTTTAATTTAGTATCTTACATGTGTGATTTAATGAAAGTTAGATTTTTATATTTAATATTATTTAAATTCGCCGCACTGCATTTTCCCTGGCTTTTTGCCAAGTAGGACGCTAAGCGTCCCCTATCCTAGAGAGGTTAATCTCATTTCTACCAGCGTGTCACATGTGCAAGCAGAGGGGGAAAAAATTAAGACCACCTTTACTCCACACACAGAGATGCATACAAAGCTCTCACCCGCCCTCCATTTGGTAAATCTGAGGAGAGACCATAATTCTCTCCTCCTGATTCCTGCTTACAAGCAAAAACTAAAGCAGGAAGTACCAGTGTCTTGCTCAATACGGAAGTGGTCAGATGTATTGGATGCTGCGTTACAGGACTGTTTTGCTAGCACAGACTGGAATATGTTGAGGGATTCATCCAATGGCATTGAGGAGTATACTGCACTGTTGGTTAAGGGCTTGTAAGTATGCATTTCACGGTAAGGTCTACTCTGTATTCGGTGCATGTGACAAATGAAGTTTGATTTGATGTAACAAAATTTGAAATTGTTTTTTACATTGGATAAAAGCAGAGACACAGAGATACAAAATTGTATATCATACACTGCATTTGAGGAACAATGGGAAAGTAATTATGATTTGAATGTTCCTGAACTTATAACCTCACTTTTTTGAGAAAATGGCCTTTCAATGTTTTGGGACCTATTGAAGAGCTCTTCTTTGTCTACCCACCTCTTTAAGGGTTGATGTGAGCGTTCTGTCCTAACAACAGCAGTCAAGCACCCAAGCTAACTGACTAACGTTGGCTAGCAAATAAGAGAACAGCTAACTGACCATTTCACTCACCCTAGCAGAGCTAGTTAGGCTGTTTTTATGTTATCCAGAGCGTTGGTGACTGCAACTGTGCTGCTGGCAACAATTTACATTTTTTTACCAACGTTTACTGACACCGGCCATATTCAACGGGTGTTGAATTCGTCAGTTATTAAGCTCTCTGGCACACTCAGGCGAGAGTGCTCTGAAAGGGGGGTAGACAGCCAGAGCGAATTTACGAGCTACGTCTATCAACAGTTGTCGCAGTGACATTCTAATGAAATGATTACTTGCATAGTGTATTTTGGTTACTTGCATAGAGTCTTTTGTTAAGGCATGTAGCTAGCTAGGTCAACAATGAACCATAATCCCAGCTCATGACGTTGCGACCCTTCATGAATCTGCAGGTACCTAACCAACCAGGTTCAATGTTATCTAGCTAACATTAGGCTATAACTAGCCAAGCAAATGGCTCTTAGATACAAATAATAAGATCATACACGTAATGTTAGCTAGCAAGCCAGCAAGCTAATGTTTGCTAGCTAACAGTACACTTTAATTTGAAATGAAAATGACTTTGTCAAAATTAGAAACGTGTAATATATTAATATGTAGTTAGCTAGACTATCTTACCCGTGCTCTGAAATTGGAGTAGAGAGCCAGAGCGAATTTACCAGCTATGCCTATCAACAGTTGTTGCAGTGACATTCTATTGAAATGGATACTTGTAGAGTGGAGTCTTTTGTTAAGACATGTAGCTAGCTAGGTCAACAATGAACCATAATCCCAGCTCATGACGTTGCGACCCTTCATGAATCTGCAGGTACCTAACCAACCAGGTTCAATGTTATCTAGCTAACATTAGGCTATAACTAGCCAAGCAAATGGCTCTTAGATACAAATAATAAGATCATACACGTAATGTTAGCTAGCAAGCCAGCAAGCTAATGTTTGCTAGCTAACAGTACACTTTAATTTGAAATGAAAATGACTTTGTCAAAATTAGAAACGTGTAATATATTAATATGTAGTTAGCTAGACTATCTTACCCGTGCTCTGAAATTGGAGTAGAGAGCCAGAGCGAATTTACCAGCTATGCCTATCAACAGTTGTCGCAGTGACATTCTATTGAAATGGATACTTGTAGAGTGGAGTCTTTTGTTAAGACATGTAGCTAGTTAGCTAGCTAAACAATGAACCATAATCCCAAGTTATGATGTTAATACCCTGCATTAATATGTGGGTAGCTAACCAACCAGGTTCAATGTTAGCTAGCTAACATTACACTATAACTAGCAAAGCAAATGCTGTAAGATCATACACGTAATGTTAGCTAGCTAACCAGCAAGCTAACATTGGATAGCTAGCTAACAGAACACTTTAACTTTCTTTCAAATTTAGAAACGTGTTATATCTGAAAATGTTACCCATATTTATCATGGATGGATGCTTCTCCCTGTCACGGAGGCCATGGTTACCCTTAGTTTGAAGATGTAATACATCTTCTTAGCTATCATACTCTAATTCCATTGATTTCAAAATTCGGTCCTCCAGAAAGTGGAGAGCACCGCTTATGCAGTTCTACTACACAATATATATATTTTAAAGCTGCGTTAGATATGATTACCTACACATACTGACCAGCTCAAATAGACAGAAGCATGCTATTTGGCAGACCAATCCGAACTCATCTCTCGACATGTCCAGCCCACTCATTATCTCAGCCAATCATGGCTAGCGGGAAGGTTGCGCCCTTTTTCTGTGGCTAAACCAACTAGGCTCGTAATTTAACAAAAGTATTTGTATTTACAAATGGCATACAAGTTTGCTATTAAGGCAAATGAATGGTCACATGTTCCAGAAGGCATTTATGCCCCAAAAATGTACCTTCAAATGGCTCTCCTTTGAAATAGTGACATGCGACATAGGCCTAGTTTCCTGAAACATGTCCCATATAGCATTCCTCACATTAGGAACAAATCCCTTTGAAAACGGACTATGTGGCATCAACACGAGTCAGAAACATTTTCAAAATGGAGTTTGGAACTTGAGTGTATCGCAATGGGTAAATAAAGGCTGGGTTTGGATTACAAGTACGTCATGCAAAACAAACTCACCCACTGGAATGTCTCCCCCAGACAAGATGTGTGGTTAGTACATGCCCTTGCTCGGAAAATTCTACTATGAAAAATGGCTTCAAAAATCTTGGGCAGATGGCAAGGATATGGATTACCTTCTACTCTGACTTCTACTCAGAACCTCACGCAGAGAGGTGTGCAACGTGTTAGGCAGCAAAATCCTTAGATTTGTGCAAATAAGACCCTAGAAATAGAAATGACATTCTAGTTCTGGTTAGACAGCTGAAGTTATATGCAAAACACAAATGATTTTGTTTGGTAAAGTGTTGGCCTACTATATTTATATTTATAAGTACATCAATATTATATTTTTACAGCAGGAAATGTTTTGCCTTTGTAACACGAACACATCCATGCATTTTTATTGGATGTATCTTCACTCAAGCTGGGCGATGTTTCTGCAATGTCCACAGGTAGTCTACACCTGTAAGGATATTAGTTCTGGGATTTGTCTCCCAGAAAAGATCTAACAGCAGACAAGCCAAATCTAGCCAGTTATACAATATCGTGTAGTCGGAAAAGCTGAGCTGACTGAAGACCGGGCATTCAACTTGCAGTTGATACTGTTTCCATGATAGCATTAATTTACATGACATGATGAAATGTTGAAACTAAATGACAATCTACTTTCGTAGCAAAGTGTGTGTTGTCAAATGAGTGTCTTACCTTGCCATAACTGACTTGACAGAAAAATATAATAAAAAATTAGATAGCTAACTGCTGTCAGGTTGACTAAACACAAAGTCAGTGCAGGCTTTAGTCTACTCAGAACTGAATTAGCTGATTATCTTAAGATGGCAGTCAGTCAGGAGGGGAGAAGTCCTCAACTTCAAAAAAAAGTTTATCTCCATAGAAAAATTAGCTGGCTTACCTTGCTGTACTCACTACTGCCCTTGTTTGTTGTGATTGAATGCCAAAGACACGCCCACATCAGACATGCCTTCAGTCATGGCAGCTAGCATTTCTTAACTAGCATGGTAGAAAAACGAGGCAGTCGCCCTTTAAGATCAACATGTAGAACCCTGACAAGGAAGTACCATATCACATTAGTGTTCCCCTTGTCCAGAATCATCATTACAAATATTCCTCTTGAAAACCTCCATACATGAATTACAGTGATGCTCCAGACTTCTGGTAAAGCAGCAAAGCGCATTGATAAGCAATTCCTACCCCAAACAACCAAGTTCCATCTAACCTGAGAAAAGAAGCATAGATCTGGATCACTCTCTATCCAAGCCAGTCTAATGCACAGATCCAGGCACTCTGAATGGCAGCCTAATGCATGGCCCTCTGACTCCTGCTCCTGACCTAATCACAGTGCTGCTGATGTGGGTGAACCCTGAGCTCCCGCTCTGCCCTGACCTCCGTGTAATCCTGCCTCGCTATCGCCCCACCACATGATCCTACTCCGGACACAAAATATTTACCCCGTGTCCTCTGGGCTGCCTTGCCCTCCTATCAGCTCTTACATCAGTGGCGGTGAGCCAAGGCAACAGGACACAGCCTACTAACACGTAGAGTTGCAATCTTCTCACTGTCACAACACCAGCTCTGTTCCTCCGCAGCAGCCCCAAACTTGGTTACTACTTCGCTCACAATCAGTACCCTACGGCAAGTTACCTTCCTCAGCCTCTTTGAGAGGGGCTTCTGAGAATATGCTAATTTGATTAAAATGCGTGGAGTCCAGTGTGCTGATAATGGTAGGAAATGAGATGGAAGGGCAAGCTATCTGTGTAGGATTACATGCCGGCCTCGCTTGGCCTCAGGTTCTAGCCTAGGAGGGTCTCCAGTAGTGCCGTGGATTGGTGGTACACACACATCCTTATTATTAAAAACACAGAGATGAAAACCCCAGGAATATGCTACAGCCACACTGTCTTACAACTTTACACAACAGCTGCAGAGAGGTTTGTCAGTCTAGATCTGGAGCAGACAAACGTGACAAACTGCCAAGGCAGCAGCTACTCTTCCTGGGATCCTTTTACATTACACATAAAACTAAAGATAAAACAGTATGTCATATAACATTATTACACCACAACATATCTACAATACAAAATGTATAATATCACCATACAACAATATTACAATGTATGTGTTGTGGCAAAGGGGGCATAAATGGTGATAAATGGCAGATATGTGAGGGCAGAACTAATAAATTACCTCTGCCCTCTCACTAAAATGGCCGCCCCGACAAGAACTACAGATCACAACATGTCCTACCTCAAAAAACTACAATCCCCAGAAGCAAGGGGAGTGCTCGGCTGGGGCCGACCCACAGATAATGGGTCAAGACAAACCAGGAAGAGTGAAAGAAAGGAGCTGGGGGATCTGTGAACTATAGAGAAAGAGAAAGTGACTATATATATATAATCTGGATTTACCGTGTATGACCTGGACTGTTTGGATTTACCTGTTGGTGTTTGGATATGGACCTACCGAGAACCCGATTCATGTGCCGAACCCTGCTTTCCTTGACCACGCCTGCAGCCTGGGTGGACCAGGACGGAGAAAGCAACATACATGTACTGTCCTGTTCGAAATAACTTGACGGTCTCCTAACCTTGAAGAGGTGTGTCACAGTGTGTAGAATATGTGTGCTTGTGTGCGTATGCGTGTGTCTGTACCTTTGTGTATTTTACCTTTTTTTTTTACCTTAAAAAAAATGTTTATCTGATTCAATTACTTGCATCAGTTACCTGATGTGGAATAGAGTTCCATGCAGTCATGGCTCCTTAAAGTATCGTGCTCCTCCCATAGTTTCTGTTCTGGACTTTGGGGTTGTGAAGAGACCTCTGGTGGCATGTCTTGTGGGGTATGCATGGTGTCCGAGATGTCTGCAAGTAATTTAAACAGACAGCTTGGTACATTGAGCTTTTCAACACTTCTTACAAAAACAAGTAGTGATGAAGTCCATCTCTCTTCCACTTTGAGCCATTAATGATAGCTCTCCATGTACTTTTAAGGGCCAGCCGTGCTGCCCTGATCTGAGCCAATTGTAATTTTCCTTTGTCCCTCTTTGTGGCACCTGACCACATGACTGAACAGTAGTCCAGGTGTGACAAAACTAGGGCCTGTAGGACCTGCCTTGTTGATAGTGTTGTTAAGAAGGCAGAGCAACACTTTATTATGGACAGACTTCTCCCCATCTTTATTTTCATTAATCACAGTGGTTTGATCACTGGTGAAAGAACAGACTTAAAGCTGGAATCCTTAATCCTTGTCATTCATCCCGCCTGTGTTATGGTGAAACAAGTTGAGGGATGGGCCACACAAAGCGAGAGCTTTGTATGCAAGGACTGACCATCCATGATATCAAAACAATATTTTTACTAAACATGTTTTGAGAATATACAGTGTTTGTTTACATTTACTTTGTTGACAATATTGCAGTATGACGAGCTTATATTTTGGGTTCTGATGGGGTACGAAAGTTGAACTAAAAGGCATTTCTAAGATACATTCTTCAATAATCAATGGGTATATATCAAAAATGTTAAAACACAATGAAGAATTCTAGCTTTAATTATTATTTGCTCATTTAAAATACTTTCAGCGTTTGATCGAGCCTGCCAGAAGTGGGGGTTTGCACTTTTTGGATGGGTGTCTACTACTCTAATCCATTGTAGCGAATAAGTCTGTTGTGTCACTTGGAATGAGAGCGCTTGTTTGCGAAGGAACAGCGGGGGACCCTTGAAATTTGGTTGGAAATCCAAATCCAAAACCGCCCACCGATTACAAAGCTCCACAGGGAAGCAAGGCACTTCAAAAGACCCCATAAACTGGTCCGCTCTACAGCGTACACTTTTGACTCCTTTCATCACGAGACTAACGAATGTGGTCTCTGAATCTCTGGTGTGAAAGCAGTAGCGCACCTTTGTGCTAGTTTCACTAAGGTCATTCTCTCAGCCAACATTCATACAGAGCAATACCAATGGGCAATTGAGAGATGTGAATTTGCAATGTATTGAGCTCCTGTTGCTGGGTTTCGCTGTTGTGCTGTCCATGTTGCTGAATTTCCAAAGCCTGATATTGGGGTAAATTCCAACACTGTCCATCGTGGTGAATCACATTAGCCTTGAATCAGTCAACACCGTCCAGGGTGTTGATAAAAGTGCTAATTTCCACTATTATGGGTTTCCATCACTTGCAGTCCCTCCTTTCCCTTGCTCAACCTCCATTTTCCTGTCTGTGTCATTGACAGTGTCCATGGTGCTGAATTACACTGAACCTGATGTGAATTGTAACATTTGTCACTGTCTATGGTGCAGAACCATGACACTGTCCTGCTGGAGATCGCTGTGTCGTGGTCCATGGTACTGAACCACCACAGTCTACTTATAATGGTAATTGCAACAATTGATGCTGTCCATGGTGTTTAAACCACATGGTGCTGTTCAATGTTGATCCTCCCTCTCTTGCTTTTCTTCTCAGCCTCCCTTGTTCTTTCTTTCTTTGTCTGTTTACCCCAGACGTTAATATAAAAAGACACATTCTTATGAAATAGCATGTCTCCAGAGTAATTTTCACCTTTCACACAGAGTAACAAATCAACTAATCATAAAACACTATTTGATGTATTTTTCCCAGCTAGGAGGTGTTATAATTTGGTAATAAGTGATGGGGAAATGAGAGGTCTTAATCCGCAAGTCACTCCAGCTCTCTTGAACACACTCCTCTGTCTGTCCGTTTTGTGTAAATGGATAGCTGTATGAGCCACAATTCAACGAACAGGAAAGACATAAGTGAAAACAACATTTATTCTTATGAATCTGATCAACAACAACAACCAAAAAAACACTGCCTTTTATATATCAAAGGGTGCTAGAATTGCAGTGCCTTACTTGGCGCTATGCAAAAGTTGTTTGTGTGCTGCTATGAGCTAAACAAACTTTTTCTCTGAGACTTTGAAGTTAATGTGACCTTTTTCGCAACTTGAAAGGACTTCTAAACCCTGGTAAATGGAATGCAGTGTTGTAGGAACATATTAGGTAGGTAAATTGACTTTTCAGCAGGTGAAAAAATAACCTCCTCTGCAATTCCCTTTTCTCTCTCTTTTCGTTGCTCCTTCATTCCCCTTTAACAGATGGCTGCTGTTTCAATGGATAGTTTTAAATGAGTTTAGGAGCAGACGTGACATGTATCCCTCAGCTTTGTGTTTTAACAGTAGTGAATTCTGTGATAGGCAGTAACAGTTTAAGTCAGAGAGACTAAATGATTGATTGAGCAAAAATGATTTGAAGTACCAGAAAGTCAAACTAATGATAAATGTCTTTGGAATTTCCAAAACATGATAGAATGAAAGTCATTTTTTCAGACAATTTGACAATCATAGATAGATCTAATTGTCCATGCAGCCAGTATGGTTCTCCGTACATCGCAGGGACAGGAAGAAATAACTCTCCGGGAAAAACAAAGACGAAGGTGTATGTTTCACAAATAAATACTCATGGTGTGATTGTGGTAATGAACAGGAACTCAAGTCATTTTGTTCTACCACTGGAATACCTCACTATCAAATGCCGACTGCATTACCTCCGGAGATTATTATCTTAATTATCATTGTCACGGCCGTCATGGCAATGTGTAATTCCCCTCAAGCCGACACCACGATGGCTCTCAAGGAACTGCACTGGACTTTGTGCAAACTGGAAACCACATATCCTGAGGCCACACTTATTGTAGCTGGGAACTTTAAGAAACCACAACTGAGGAAAACAGTCCCAAAGTTTTATCAACAATGAAAACACACCTGCACTACCTGCTTATCAATAATTCTTTACCATTGCTACTCCCTCTTTCTGGGATGCCTACAAGGCCCTCCTCCCTCCTTTTCGAAAATCAGATCACGCCTCCATTCTGCTCCTCCCCCTTTCCACAGGCAGAAGCTTACACAGGAACTAGCCGTGGTAAGGACTGTTCAACGTTTGTCTGACCAATCAAAATCTATGCTTCGAGATTTGTTTTGGACACGCGGACTGGGATATGCTCTTGGTTGCCTATGAGAATAACATTGATGTATACACTAACTCGGTGACTGAGTTCAACAGGAAGTGCATAGAGGATATTGTTCCCACTGTGATGATTAGAACTTATCCAAACCAAAAACCATGGATAGATGGCAGCATTTGCGCAAAACTGTGCGAACCACCACCACATTTAACCATGGTAAGGTGATTGGGAACATGGACGTGTACAAACAGTCCAGCTATGCCCTCCATAAGGAAATAGAACAGGAAAAACACCAGTACAACTCTTAGAAAAATATTCAAAATATAATTATATTTGAACACCCTACTACGGCCCTCACTTCTCTTGTGTTCATTGCACGCAGAGTCAGTTTATAGTTTGGGCTGCCTAATTTGCCAGATTTTTCCGTAATTATGACATAACATAAGGTTGTACAATGTAACAGGAATATTTAGACTTATGGATGCCACCCGTTAGATAAAATACGGAACGGTTACGTATTACACTTGTTTTCGAGATGATAGTTTCCGGATTTGTCCATATTAATGACCTAAGGCTCGTATTTCAGTGTGTTATCATGTTATAACTAAGTCTATGATTTGATAGAGCAGTCTGACTGAGTGGTGGAAGGCACCAGCAGGCTCGTAAGCATTCATTCAAACAGCACTTTTGTGCGTTTCCCAGCAGCTGTTTATGACTTCAAGCCTATCAACTCCCGAGATTAGGCTCATGTAACCGATGTGAAATGGCTGGCTAGTTAGCGCGGTGCGCGCTAATAGCGTTTCAAACATCACTTGCTCTGAGACTTGGAGTGGTTGTTCCCCTTGCTCTGCAAGGGCCACGGCTTTTGTGGAGTGATGGGTAACACTGCTTCGAGGGTGGCTGTTGTCGTTGTGTTCCTGGTTCGAACCCAGGTAGGAGCGAGGAGAGGGAGGGAAAATATACTGTTACACTGGCAATACTAAAGTGCCTATGAGAACATCCAAAAGTCAAGGTTAATGAAATACAAATGGCATAGAAAGAAGTAGTCCTATAATTCCTATAATAACTACAACCTAAAACTTCTTACCTGGGAATATTGAAGACTCATGTTAAAAGGAACCACCAGCTCCCATATGTTCTCATGTTCTGAGCAAGGAACTTAAACGCTAGCTTTCTTACATGGCACATATTGCACTTTTACTTTCTTCTCCAACACTTTGTTTTTGCATTATTTAAACCAAATTGAACATGTTTCATTACTTATTTGAGGCTAAATAGATTTTATTGATGTATTATATTAAGTTAAAATAAGTGTTAATTCAGTATTGTTGTAATTGTCATTATTACAAATACATTTTTAAAAATCGTCCGAGTAATCGGTATCTGCTTTTTTTTGGTCCTCCAATAATCGGTCTCGGCGTTGAAAAATCATAATCGGTCGACCTCTGTCACTGACAATCTGAAATGGTCCATCCACACAGACAGTGTGATGAAGATGGTGCAACAGCACCTCTTCAACCACAGGAGTGCTGAACAAATGTGTCATGGCCCCTATGACCTACAAGAACTTCTACATATGCACCATTGAGAGCATCCTGTCGGGCTGTATCACCTTTGGCTATGACAACTGCACTGTCCGCAACCGCAGGGCTCTCCATAGGGTGGTGCGGTCAGCCCAACACATCACTGCAGGCACACTGCCTGCCCTCCAGGACATCTACAGCAACAGGTGTCACAGGAAGGCCAAGAAGATCATCAAGGACCTCAGCCACCTGAGCCACGGCCTGTTCATCCCGCTACCATAGAGCGGGGACAGGCGGTGACAGTACAGGTGCATCAAAGCTGGGACAGAGAGGCTGAAAAACAGCTTCTATCTCCAGGCCATCAGACTTTTAAATAGACACCAGTAGCTGGCCGCCTATCCCTGAAATTTAGTCAGTGTTACTAGTTGGCTTCCACCCGGTACTCAACCCTGTACCTTAGAGACTGCTGCACTCTGTACATAGTCAGTACATACTGTATTCTAGTCCATGCTTATCCTATATAACTACTACCGTACACACCTTTTCTATTCATATACTGTCCATAATGTCTATACACACCATCCTATACAGGATATAATTTATTTATATATATAAATATATATGAACTTAGCAAAAAAAGAAACGTCTTCTCACTGTCAACTGCGTTTATTTTCAGCAAACTTAACATGTGTAAGTATTTGTATGAACATAACAAGATTCAACAACTGAGACATGAACAAATTCCACAGACATGTGACTAACAGAAATGGAATAATGTGTCCCTGAACAAAAAGGAGGGGGTCAAAATCAAAAGGAACAGTCAGTATCTGGTGTGGCCACCAGCTGCATTAAGATGCTGCTGTGCATCTCCTCCTCATGGACTGCACCAGATTTGACAGTTCTTGCCGTGAGATATTACCCCATTCTTCCACCAAGGCACCTGCAAGTTCCCAGAACATTTCTGGGGGAATGGAACAGTCCCTAGCCCCCACCCTCCGATCCAACAGGTCCCAGGACGTGCTCAATGGGATTGAGATCCGGGCTCTTCGCTGGCCATGGCAGAACACTGACATTCCTGTCTTGCAGGAAGTCACGCACAGAATGAGCAGTATGGCTGGTGGCATAGTCATGCTGGAGGGTCATGTCAGGATGAGCCTGCAGGAAGGGTACCACATGAGGGAGGAGGATGTCTTCCCTGTAACGCACAGGGTTGAGATTGCCTGCAATGACAACAAGCTCAGTCCGATGATGCTGTCACACACCGCCCCAGACCATGACGGACCCTCCACCTCCAAATCAATCCCTCTCCAGAATACAGACCTCAGTGTAACGATCAGTCCTTCGACGATAAATGCGAATCCGACCATCACCCCAGGTGAGACAAAACCGTGACTTGTCAGTGAAGAGCACTTCTTGCCAGTCCTGTCTGGTCCAGCGACGGTGGGTTTGTGCCCATAGGCTGTAGCAGTCCCACAGGTGTGATGGTCGGATGTACCAGAAGTCTCTTTAGTGTCCTAGGTTTCATAACTGTGACCTTAATTGCCTACCATCTGTAAGCTGTTAGTGTCTTAACGACAGTTACACGGGTGCATGTTCATTAATTGTTTATGGTTCATTTAACAAGCATGGGAAACAGTGTTTAAACCCTTTCCATTGAAGATCTGTGAAATTATTTTTATTTTTACTCATTATTTTTTATGATTTTTTACGAATCTTTGAAAGACGCGGTCCTGGAAAAGGGACGTTTCTTTTTTTTGTTGAGTTTACACACAATAGTTGAGTTTAGCCTTCAATAGTTGCTTTACTAGAGAATTTTAAACCTTTTTTTGTAAGAACATAGTTTATGGGACAGATTTTAAGACATTGAGACATTTTGTTTAATTAATTTGATTCATATTATGGTATTTCTATTCCAAGAAAAATGAAAAACCCTGGTTTTCCGTTGGGATGGAACAGAAAATATGGTGCTTTACAACGTGACGGTCAGGAGTAGGCTCCATAACTGGGCTATTTAGCTAAAGAATCCCTGTGTCATGTGGGCACGCGGGAGACCGGGGTTTAATTCCCTGACGGGGAGAAAGATGTAGGCTGTCCTTGTAAATAAGAATTTGTTCTTAACTGACTTGCCTAGTTAAGTAAAGGTTACACTAAGAGCATAACATTTGACGTGACTCTCCGCCAATAATTACGTATACAGGATTGGAGGATTCTAATTTTAAACCAAAAGCCACCTCATGGGTCTTCTGGTGGTGGCCGGCACGGGTATCAAATCTGTAGCAACGCATTTTGCACTGCGGGAGTCCTCATCCACCCAGGAGCCCTCATCCCACAAAGTATCAAAATACAGAGAGGTGGTAGTAAAGGTACACTACCGTTCAAAAGTTTGGAGCCACTTAGAAATGTCCTTGTTTTTGAATGAAAAGCTACTTTTTTGTCCATCAAAATAACATCAAATTGATCAGAAATACAGTGTAGACATTGTTAATTTTGTAAATGACCATTGTAGATGGAAATGGCTGATTTTTAATGGAGTATCTACGTAGGTGCAGAGAGGCCCATTATCAGCAACCATCACTCATGTGTTCCAATGGCACGTTGTGTTACCTAATCCAAGTTTATAATTTTAAAAGGCTAATGGATCATTAGAAAACCCTTTTGCAATTTTGTCAGCACAGTTGAAAACTGTTGTCCTGATTAAAGAAGCAGTAAAACTGTCCGTCTTTAGATTAGTTGAGTATTTGGAGCAAGCAGGGTTGGTCCTGGTCAGTTCCTGGATGGGAGACCAGATGATGCTGCTGGAAGTGGTGTTGGAGGGCCAGTAGGAGGCACTCTTTCCTCTGGTCTAAAAAAATATCCCAATGCCCCAGGGCAGTGATTGGGGACACTGCCCTGTGTAGGGTGCCGTCTTTCGGATGGGATGTTAAACGGGTGTCCTGACTCTCTGAGGTCATTAAAGATCCCAAGGCACTTATCGTAAGAGTAGGGGTGTTAACCCCGGTGTCCTGGCTAAATTCCCAATCTGGCCCTCAAACCATCACGGTCACCTAATAATCCCCAGTTTACAATTGGCCCATTCATCCCCTTGCTCTCCCCAGTAACTATTCCCCAGGTCGTTGCTGCAAATGAGAACGTGTTCTCAGTCAACTTACCTGGTAAAATAATGGATAAATAAAAAAATATATAAATGTAAAAAAATCAGCATTTGTGGGTTCAATTACAGGCTCAAAATGGCCAGAAACAAACAACTTTCTTCTGAAACTCGTCAGTCTATTCTTGTTCTTAGAAATGAAGGCTATTCGATGCGAGAAATTGCCAAGAAAGTGAAGATCGCATACAATGCTGTGTACTACTCCCTTCACAGAACAGCGCAAACTGTCTCTAACCAGAATAGAAAGAGGAGTGGGAGGCCCTGGTGCACAACTGAGCATGAGGACAAGTACAAAAGAGTGTCTAGTTTGAGAAACAGACGCCTCACAGTCCTCAACTAGCAACTTCATTAAATAATACCCTCAAAACACGAGTCTCAACATCAACAGTGACGAGGCAACTCCGGGATGTTGGCCTTCTAGGCAGAGTTCCAGTGTCTGTGTTCTTTTGCCCATCTTAATCTCTTTTTTTTATTAGCCAGTCTGAGATATGGCTTATTCTTTGCAACTCTGCCTAGAAGGCCAGCATCCCAGAGTCGCCTCTTCATTGTTGACGTTGAGACTGGTGTTTTTCGGGTACTATTTAATGAAGCTGCAAGTCAATATTTTTGACTGGTACTGTATTTATATTCCGGACTCTGACATTGCTCATTCTAATATTTCTATATCTCTTAATTCCTTTATTTTTATTTGGGGGGATTTTGTGCATTGTTTTGTATTCTTAGGAATTACTCCACTGGTGGAGCTAGGAAGATAAGCATTTTGCCACACCCACAATAACATGCGTACGCGACCGATGCAATTTGATTTGTTAACACATGTCGGGTTTTCTGTAGTCATAGCAGTAGTTGTATTTTCTGTCCTTTTTAGTATGAAACTGAGATGCTTGTTAAGGAGAAGAGTATTTTCTTCTCTCCTTTGGCTACTCTCTGAAGACGACAACTTGCTCGCTCAGCAAGGACTAAACAAGCCTCAAAATCACATTTTTGCTCCACTAAAGCAATTTGCTGTACATAGTTTTTCGAGCCTGGTGAAATCAAATGACGGAAACTCTGCAATTTTGTCAAACAATTTTGGAAAGATATTGTGTCAGCATTACCCAGTGCCAAGCTGAAGTCCTGTTAGGTCTCATGCCAGTGTTCTGACATGACAGATATTGTGTGCGTGTGCGTGTGTGTGCGTGTGTGTGTGTGTGTGTGTGTGTGTGTGTGATGTGTGTGTGTGTGTGTGTGTGTGTGTGTGTGTGTGTGTGTGTGTGTGTGTGTGTGTGTGTGTGTGTGTGTGTGTGTGTGTGTGTGTGTGTGTGTGCGCACACTCATTAGGCCTGGGAATGGCCAGGGACCTCACAATACAATGTTATCACAATGCTTAGGTGTTGATATGATACGTTTTGCGATTCTCACGTTCCTCATGATTCCAGGAGACGCATGAGAAAACACATTTCAGAAGGAAAAACACCAGAGTTTTTGCGCAAGTACAGCCGTCTAGCGCAATTATAATATTGCAATATCGTAAAAAATAATATTATATCCCTAACACTCAAGCATATGTGCATGCTCATGTGTGCCTGGGCATGTCTTTGTGTTGACTGGGAATAAATCCATTATCCTCCAGCACTTCACCACAATCACAAAGAGGGCCAGTCAGACTGACCCATGAGGCCTCCACCAAGGAGAGCTCTAATCACCTCTGCTGGCCCTGCTCCGGTGTGTACTTTATTTACTGTAATTCTGCTCCTGGATTCTCTCTGGCTTTATGGCCCCAGACACAAGGAGAAAAACAGCAGTAAACAAGTACAATGACAGGAAAGGTGGAAGGAAACATGGTCTGGCAAGAAGGTGGCTTTTGGGGCTTTTTATCTATCACTGTTTTTCTTTCTTAGATTACAGAGGAGATTTTACAGTCAATAAGCTATTTTCACCTGTCCAGGCTTAACAGGAACCTTTATTTAACGGAACAGTGTTGTTTCAAAGCTAAATGGGTTACAGTTGTTTCAACTATATAAATGGGTTATTTTGTTTGTCTTCCATACATTCACTTACTGTAAGTGCACCAATCAGAGTAAACAATCCTGGGAACAGGAGGATCAATGATTCTAGTTCCTTTTGTAGCCACAGTAGAGTGGGAAACTAACATGGTTTAATGGAGACAAGATGCCCATCACGGCTCAGACTGGTCTTGTTGTGACGACGGGGTGTAGTGGGGAAGAGGTCAGGCGCAGGAAGCAGAGAGTTCAGGGTAGCGCTAACTTTTAATGCACCACAACGGTGAACAGACGCCAACCAAAACAAACGCCCCAAACTCGGGGGACTTAAACAGTCCAGCAAAAAACCCAAACACACGGACAACCATGACATACAGATATGTACACATGTACATTGAATAATCCCGCACAACCGGGCGGGCCTGCTGGGAAATAAAGCCCAACCATTCAGCCTAAACCAAACACAGGTGAAACCAATAACAGAAAAGGGGAAAAAAGAGATCAGTGGCAGCTAGTAGGCCGGTGACGATCACCGCCGAGCGCCACCCGAACAGGAAGGGGATCCACCATCGGTAGGAGTCGTGACACTTTTCCCATAGCCGAGTTTTCACTTTTTCAGTTAAACAAAACTGTTATTGTTACTGTTGTTGTTGTTAAACCTTGGCAACAATATTATCAAGGTGGATCAGTGTGATCTAATTGGTAAGTAGTAATGTATTTCATTAGCATAACAAGTTAAAATGATTTTCCAAAATGATCCAATCAGAATACATGATTTAATAATGACCGCAAACAACATGAATATGTGAGAATAGAGAATGAATGCAACGTATGTTAATGCCATGTCAATGAAGGCCTGATTAGAAATAATTGACTGTATTTACACTAACTCTCAATCATAGTAATTCTGAATAAGGTTATGTTTGAACATTTATAAAACGCATTTATGGCAGCAATACACAGGCAATTTCATATCGTCCACTGTAAATAAACATAATTTCCCAATTAAAACGTATACATGTACACAGGAAATTCATTTTCTGTATATAAGGTGTTATTTTAACTTCATGTAAAGCAATATGTTATGTTTTAAAGTTAATTAGGCCACTTAATCTGACACTGCTCAAACTTTTTTTATTTCACCTTTATTTAACCAGGTAGGCCATTTGAGAATGTCACGCCCTGACCTTAGACAGCTTTTTATGTCTCTATTTTGGTTTGGTCAGGGTGTGATTTGGTTGGGCATTCTATGTTCATTTTTCTATGTTTTGTATTTCTTTGTTTTGGCCAGGTATGGTTCTCAATCAGGGACAGCTGACTATCGTTGTCTCTGATTGGGAACCATACTTAGGTAGCCTTTTCCCACCTGTGTTTTGTGGGTAGTTGTTTTCTGTTTAGTGTTCTGCACCTGACAGGACTGTTTCGGTTTAGTTTCTCGCTTTGTTATTTTTGTTCTAGTGTTCAGTTTTTTAAATAAAATCATGACTTACCACGCTGCGCTTATGTCCGATTCTTCATCAGACGACCATTACAGAGAACAAGTTCTCATTTACAACTGCGACCTGGCCAAGATAAAGCAAAGCAGTGCGACACAAACAACAACAGAGTTACACATGGAATAAACAAACGTACAGTCAATAACACAATAGAAAATTCAATATACAGTGTGTGCAAATGAGGTAAGATTAGGGAGGTAAGGCAATAAATAGGCCGTAGTGGTGAAGTAATTACAATTTAGCAATTAAACACTGGAGTGATAGATGTGCAGAAGATGAATGTGCAAGTAGAGATACTGGGGTGCAAAGGAGCAAATCAAATATATAACAATATGGGGATGAGGTAATTGGATTGGCTATTTACAGATGGGCTATGTACAGGTGCAATGATCTGTGAGCTGCTCTGACAGCTGGAGCTTAAAGTTAGTGAGGGAGATATGGGTCTCCAGCTTCAGTGATTTTTGCAATTCGTTCCAGTCAATGGCAGCAGAGAACTGGAAGGAAAGGTGGCCAAAGGAGGAACTGGCTTTGGGGGTGACCAGTGAAATATACCTGCTGGAGCGCATGCTACGTGTGTGTGCTGCTATGGTGACCAGTGAGATAAGGCGAGGCTTTACCTAGCAAAGACTTATAAATGACCTGGAGCCAGTGGGATTCGCAACGAATATGAAGCGAGGGCCAGCCAACGAGAGCATACAGGTCGAGGTGGTGGGTAGTATATGGGGCTTTGGTGACAAAATGGATGGCACTGTGATAGACTGCGTCCAATCTGCTGAGTAGAGTGTTGGAGGCGATTTTGTAAATGACATCGCTGAAGTCAAGAATCGGTAGGATAGTCAGTTTTACGAGGGTATGTTTGGCAGCATGAGTGAAGGATGCTTTGTTGAGAAATAGGAAGCCAATTCTAGATTCAATTTGGGATTGGATATGCTTAATGTGAGTCTGGAAAGAGAGATTACAGTCTAACCAGACACCTAGGTATTTGTAGTTGTCCACATATTCTAAGTCAGAACCTTCCAGAGTAGTGATGCTAAACGGTCGGGCAGGTGCGGGCAGCAATCAGTTGAAGAGCATGCATTTAGTTTTATTTTCATTTAAGAGCAGTTGGAGGCCACGGAAGGAGAGTTGTATGGCATTGAAGCTCGTCTGGAGATTAGTTAAACACAGTGTCCAAAGCAGGGCCAGAAGTATACAGAATGGTGTCGTCTGCGTAGAGGTGGATCAGAGAATAACCAGCAGCAAGAGCAACATCACTGATGTATACAGAGAAAAGAGTCGGCCTGAGAATTGAACTCTGTGGCACCCCATACAGACTGCCAGAGGTCCGGACAACAGGCCCTCCTATTTGACACACTGAACTCTGTCTGAGAAGTAGTTGGTGAACCAGGAGAGGCAGTCATTTGAGAAACCACGGCTGTTGACTCTGCCGATAAAAATGTGGTGATTGACAGAGTCGAAAGCCTTGGCCAGGTTGATGAATACGGCTGCACAGTATTGTCTTTATCGATGGCGGTTATGATATTGTTTAGGACCTTGAGCGTGGCTAGCTCGGAAACCAGATTGCATAGAGGCGAAGGTACGGTGGGATTCAAAATGGTCAGTGATCTGTTTGTTAACTTAGCTATCGAAGACCTTAAAAAGGCAGGGTAGGATAGATATAGGACTGTAACAGTTTGGGTCTAGAGTGTCTCCCCCTTTGAAGAGGGGGATGACCGTGGCAGCTATCCAATCTTTGGGGATCTCAGACGATACGGAAGAGTTTGAACAGGCTAGTAACATTGTGGATTCAAGTACAAAACGTTATGATTCAAAATGAAGTAAATGTTGTCATATTGGTGGATATCTTGATGACATATTTTTGATTGGATAACATGAAGTAAGTTAATTTGATTTGCCTTAGCCTATACATTTACTTTCCTATGCTCTGTGAATTCACATCAACAACACTATCAAAATGGACACAATGAAATAAAGCCATCAGGAATCATTCATGAAAAAATAGAGACTGACAATACAAAGCCAGAGAGAGTGTTCATACAATCAACCAAACAAGTCCTGCAGGCTCTGGTTTTGTCACATCTTGACTATTTCCTGGTTATATGGTTAGCTGCAAAAAAGGACATTGGGAAACTGCAGCTGGCCCAGAACAGAGCAGCGGGTCTTGCTCTTCGCTGTAAACAGAGGGCTAATATCAAGAACATCCATGCCAGTCACAGTTGGCTTCAAGTAGAACAAAGGTTGACTGCATCACTTTTTGTTTTTACTGGGATGAATATTCCAAGTTGTCAGCATAATTAAATAACATACAGATATGACGCACATACAGTGCTTTCAGAAAGTATTCAGACCATTTGACTTTTTCCTCATTTTTTTTAACGTTACAGCCTTATTCTAAAATTGATTAAATTGTTTATTTTTCTCATCAATCTACACACAATTCTCCATAATGGCAAAGCAAAAACAGTTTTTAATATTTGAAAAATAATCACATTTACATAAGTTTTAAGACCCTTTTATTCAGTACTTTGTTGAAGCACCTTTGGCAGTGATTACAGCATCAAGTCTTCATGGGTATCACACTACAAGATTGGCACACCTGTATTTGGAGAGTCTCTCTCATTCTTCTCTGTAGATCCTCTCAAGCTCTGTCTGGTTCGGTGGGGGGTGTTGCTGCACAACTATTTTCAGGTATCTCCAGATGTTCGAGATCAGGTTCAAGTCCAGGCTCTGGCTGGGCCACTCATGGACTTTCATAGACTTGTCCCGAAGCCACTCCTGCGTTGTCTTGGCTGTGTGCTCAGGGTTGTCCAGGAAGAGTAGCTGCTGCTTTTGCTACAGCTAATGTGGATCCAAGTAATATCTTGAATCCTAAATACTCTACAAGTAAAATGCAATGGATTAATAGACTAGACACTTAAGAGTAAATTGTACCTGACAATTACACATGCCAAACTGCAGGTAGAATGATGAGATGTCACTTTATTCTAGCCACATGAACATCCATATGGAATCTTATCAACGCTGCTGTATTTGAATCCAATGCTATGGAGTGATTACTAATGTTGGTGCTAATGTATCGCTTGCTGGGTGCTTTACATAATTCAGTGTGCAGTATGACTCTCTTGCAGAGTGTTAAAAAACCGACAGGTTCATTAATTATCAGGGCAATCAGGAACCCACAGTGAGAGGACTGACCTGTGTGGCAAGGAGCAAGCTGACCTAGTTTTCTGACAGCTCTCGGACGAACACATCGTTTTTCATCAGGGCCCTCTGCCGACTGCCTGCCTGCCCCAGCAAGCTCGAGTTTCTCAGCGGAGAGCGAGAGACTGAGACGTGAAAGATTGGTAGCAGGGCACAGGTGTTGTTGGTGAGATGGAAAGGTGTGTGTTTGGGGAAGGGGGGTGGAGAAAGATTTGATTGTGGTCTGACTTTGCAACATCACTGATTGCATCAGATTTTTTCCCCCTTGCATGTTGATCTCATTTATTGGACATCCATCTCTGCGACACTCCCAGATAATACTTGACCTCCCAAATGCAATACCCTAATGAAACCATGAGACGACCATAATCATACTACTTCTATCCTCATATCATTACCATCATCACAAAAGACTGTATTGTAATAGTGCCATTTTATTTTCAGGGCAAATTCCTATAAATATCACTTGGCTACCGTGTTGAAGAACAAAGAAATGTCACAATACCATAGGTTCACCTGCCCATCACATGAAAAATGTTAGACCTCAGTGAGCACCCAGCCATGCAAAAAAAAAAACATGCTGTATGTGTACTAGATGCGGTAGAATAAAGTATGACCCAAAATGCACTACGAGATGGAATTCAACTCAAATTGAAATCTCTGCACCAGAGACGTCGATAAAAGGCCAAAAGAAACTCATTAGGTCAAAGAGTAGGCAGCACTTGAGGTTTTACTTGAAGGAAAATGACACTATACTAAAAGGTTTCGTTTTTACTTAGATAAGGTACAGTTTCAGCACTCGGTACATTCATATTTTCAACATCTACATATTTTTAAACTTGACATATCCATGACCAGTGGAAGAGAGATGCGATGTTCTTGTACCTGTTTAAACATGTATTTGGCACATGAGAAACATGAAACATAGATGCATATACCTTCTCCATCATGATTAAGCCCACTCTTTATCATATGGTCAATGGTCATGTACTGTATGTCTCCACATTGGACACATTATACAATAGGGGCTGGTGGCATATGTATGTGTACAGTATCGACATGTTCCATTACAGTATGTTCATTTCTACTGCATATGCTTTGGTGTCTAACAGAGCAGCTCAGCTCTGAAGTGAAATCCTAGAAAGATGAGGTACTGTACCTTGAGATCACCCTGTGTGGCACTGTTTTCTTCCCTATTTACATCTATGGCACATTCAGTTGAAATTCATATGAAAACAAGATGGTGTCATATGCTAATTGAGAAACTCATTAGAATTGCAACCAAATAATTATTGACCATATATTTGATAACACCTCTGTATCCTTTTGAATCCGTAGAAAGTGTTGTGATTTTTCTCTCCCTTTCCTCCCCCATGCTGTTTGGTCGAACCCCCAGTGCCCTTTCAAGCAGAGTGCAAAAGCAATTATTTGAGAAGTTCATGGAGTGACCCGGTCACAAGGCTCTGTGTAAGTTGGCTTCCTTCCCACTCTCTCCCACTCCCTCCTACTCCAGTTGAGCACTCCATTCATTAGGCTTGATCAAACTGTCAACCAAGCACTGGCCGGGAGCTGACGATGGTCAGGAAGATCAGGAATGACGGGAATATCGATTCACAACAATAGAACAGAAGCATAGAGCGTAAAGCAGTGCACCCCCACTCCTGTATTCTACAATCACCATCTGTTAGGAGAGGAATTCATTGTTCAATCATTTGTTTTATAGTAATGGAAGGCTTAGTGCCACTGCTGACTGGGCCTCCATGTGTGCTAGTCCAGAGCTTGTGCACCTGCTCTAGTGTTGCGAGTGAAGATATTGTACCATACAGTAATGGGAATTACGTGCAGCTGAACACAAATGTCTGGATCTGAAAACATGCTCCACTGTAGTTTTTAACCCCACATGTTTCACCTTCCACATTGCCATATGAGTTTCCTCGGTTGACCCCATCGCACTAACATCCCACTATAGCATGGACGACCATCTTAAACAGTTGCTCAAAACAAAAACGACAGCACTTCTAGCCAACGAACCCAGTTAATACTGGGTTAAACAGAACGTACTTGAGGCTAGTATATGATAATTCAAGTAATATGCCAGTACGGCCTCTCCTCTTACATTGGAAACACATCCCATCCCCTTTGAGGATTTATGGATTTGGTCCAGGGGATGTATTGATGCAGGTATAGAATGAAGCCAGGTGGTCACGAGAGAGGCAGAGAGGCAGAATGGGGTGCACTAGAGAAGGGCCTGATGCGTTGATTGATGCCATGCTTACACAGAGCCTCACAGAGTCTCACACTAGGTAAAGCGGAGAAGGTTGGGCTAGTGATTGGTGGAAAGCCGCTCTCACATTGTTCTTTGTCCTCCCTAGTGGCAGATCATTTGCAATAAGAGCAGAGCTCGATCGGGGTTTAATTGAAGTTCTGCGGGTATCCATCATCTTCTTAACAACTCTGTAATAGTAGCAGGATGGAGAGGGATTGTCATTCTTTAGAGCTTAAGGTTTAAAATAATAGGAGATGTTCCGGTTTTGACGACAGTCATAACTTTCATTTAACCTTTTAGTCATTTAGCAGATTCTCTTATCCAGAGCATACATTTTCCCTACTTTTTTCAGACTGGTCCCCCGTGTGAATCGAACCCACAACCAACTGAGCCATACAGGAATTCATCCAGAATAATCTATCAACCTTACCTCTCAACTGTACTATGTTTCACTAGTAAGTCATACGCATACGGTCTGCTGTGCAGGGGGAAGACCTATTATCCAGAGCAAAGTTATTCATGGGGATTAACTCACTTTAAATCCCATGGATTAGAGACAGTTGGAAATATAGGTGTTATAAAACATTTCACATACTTTTATGTGCAATTTGGGGATTATGGAGGCTGGCATGTCACTTAGCCTTTGATGTTCGAACGTCCCAATTAACACTAATGACTAGTGATTATATTTTGGAAATGGAAATGGGGTTCCTTAGAAATGTGACTAATTCTTGCTGCAGAGGAAGGCTGTGGAATGGAAATGAAAACTGTAATTCTTCTGTTTCAAGCTAAAGGGTTGAATTGTGAAAAGTATTCCCTCCAATTTCTAACCTGCAAGGTCTCATTGAATCAGTGTTGTGTGGAATCAGGGTTTAAGTGTGAGGAGAGGAGTAAAAATGTACAATGCCATCCTTCATAACTGGGCCAAGGGATGAACATTTCTGAAAGAGGAGGAGAGAGAAATTGTAAATATGAGCGGGGGGGAAATCACGAATCAAAATAAACCAATAAAAAAGATGCCAAGGTGAATTTATGGGGCTGCCAGAATGTGGCAGAATGTGTTGCATACAATCTCAGCCGGGAAACAAGCCAAGCCAAAGTCTAGCATTGGCATTCAGAAAAACTGTTTTAAGAGAAAGCAGACTTTTTTAGAGGAAGCAGTGCTGTAGCAGGAAGTAGCAGAAAAGGAGCAGGTCGGGGCCGACCCAACTCGGTCAGAATAGAGAGAACAGTGTCGCAGGGAGCGTCGAACTTGGCACCACAGAGAGATGAAAGCTGCGGTCCTTGTCACCTCATTATCATGGTAAGGAAAGGCACATCAAAGTAAAAGTAAAATTAGCAGAGGAGAAGGGCCTCATTCTGGGTCAGCCACTGTTACTGCCTCTGATAACTGCTCAGCCACGATGGGCTGATTAAGTCTTTCTTCATCTACGCTAGGGTTGAATGGCAAGAACCCGGTTACCTAGATTTACTGGGATTTACCGCCCAAAACCACACACTTTTCCCGGGATAAATAACTGCTAGAAACCAGTAAATTATAATACATTATGTATATGAACAGTATGGCGTGAAATGGAACTGTTAAATGATATGTGAAGTCTAAATCTGTCTTCTCTACGGCCTCTGCATGATGAATCATCAACGCTCAGGGTGGGGACAGACAGCCCATCTCAGTATGGAGCGCAGCTCACAATGCTACATGCATTGTGAGCATCCTATCATCCTATCATCTCATGTTACTTTTTTTTTTGCACGTCTGATTTGCTAATGAATTAACATCTGATTTACCCATCTGCATCTGACTTTTGGGGGTTACCTTATTTTTTGAATTGTGAAGATAAAAAAAAAATATTGAACCTGCAGAGTTTTTTAAAACAGCCTGTGACTCTAATATTGTTGCTTTAAATCAGTGCACGTGCAAGCACTCTCTCGCAGTCTCTCTCTCTTCATCAATTCCATTCCAAGTGCATCCAAAATAGATAATCCTGATCTGGATTGTTATATAGCCCTATATACAGATGTTGTAGCCTACCTCTTTCAGGTAACACATCC